>NC_138205.1:116536905-117049405 GCF_964194415.1 Vipera berus | reverse complement strand
CTCAAAGTTAATTTAAGTGTGAGAGCTAGTTTGGTGTAGTACTTATAGACACTTGACTATAAAATGAGAGTTTGGGAGTTGCAGTCCCACCTTAAGGCATTCATTTTTCTTCTGTGCCTAGGAAGAAAAAGTCAAGGTAAAATCTCTTCTGAAGTATTGCCAAGAAAACTTCATGAATTTGTCTCAGCAGTAGCCAAGATTGAAGACTGGCATTATTATTACACCTTAAGGTATAATAACAACAGCAGCAACATACTTGCATTAATAAATAATCAATATGATAACTCCAACAATCTGTAATTTTTTGTCCTTCTCTATAAAAAATGACTATTATTTAAGACTTTGAGGCTCTCAAAGTGTTCCTTGGACTCTCAGCTGCCTTGGCATATATTCAATTATATTCAATAGGATTTAATTTCATATACATTTGCACTGTTAAACATTTGAACACAAGGGAGTTATTTTCATCTTGTTTTGTGAAATCATATTTTTTCCTGTTCTCTAGAGAGGAATAATATCACAAGTGAGATTCAACAAGCAGAATTAGTTATACCTGTTTTTCTTTCTCTTCTGATTATTGTACACAAATCAATGAATGGTTTTTCATTTCATTTCATTATATTCATCTCCCACATGAATTTAAATGATAGTACACAAGCTAAATCTCTAGATTCCCCCCCCCACATACACACACACAAACACACTTTTGGGGACACATTTTATCTGTTTGAGCATTCTGATAAAATAAATCACATGTAAAAGAATCCATAGCAAATTATGCCAGTAAATCAGCCCTGTTTTAAAAGCAAAAGCCCAGTAATTGTAATTAGTTACAAATTGCCTGTTATGACTTAATTAAACTTCCTGGCCTCTTGGCTGCTTAAGCAACATGTTGAATCTTTTATATGCCTACCAATTAATGCTCTACAATTCTACTTCCAAATTGGATAAAAAAGTAATAAATTTAACAGTGTTCTGTTGATATTTAGATTCAAGGTTGTTAATGCAGGAGGGGGCTTAAAAGGAGGTGGGAGGAAACACAGAGTGGTTTAATGCTTCAAATATTTATTTCAGTTCAGATTGATTAAAACAGTTTGATGTTCCATGAGATAAAGACCCAGACTTTTTGTTAACAGGGCCCAATTGGTCTAAAGAAGAAAATTGAGATGCACTAATTGAAATTTGGTAGCTTCTTTCAAACATGCATAATTCATACAGAGAACAGAAGCTGCAATTCACCAGAAACTGTCAGGGAGATGAATGCTGCATTTAGATGGAATTTAAGATCTTACTGAGTAATAAGGAGCCCACTACAAATGCTTATAGTAAAGCATTGAGCAAAGAAAATCTTCCCCTCCCACTCCTAGCTTTTTTCTGGTCAAGTATTAGAAAGCTGAAGTGTAACTTTTAAAGATTTCGCTTCTTCCCTATAAAGCCATTTCAAGTTTTCCCAGTGCTTCTACCTTCAGAGCACCAATTTATTACCATTGACTTGGCCCCTCTCACTCCTGAATGCTAATAGCCCTTTTGACTCCATTCACACAACATATTTTTTTTTCCCCTGACATAGAATTCCTCCCAAATGATTTCCCAGGACATTGTCTTAATAGGAGCAATGGATAAAAATGGCAAGCTAACATTTGCTGGAATTCAAACAGTCTCTATTTGATTTGCTTCCAACGAATATTAGGGATGAGAAAATCCCCTTCGGCTTCAATCCTAATTGGACCATAAGTTACAAGCATCGTTGTCAGATTTTTTTTTTAAAAAAAAAAACCAAAACAAAACAAAGCATTCTAAATTGGGTTGCATTCTAAGCATTCCCACAATACCATTTGGAATTTGTAATTCAGAAGAGAACGGTTCATTTTCTGGACAAAAGGCTCAAATTTTAAGTAGTCCAAAAAACTTTCAGATTCATTCCACACTGCATTTCAGTCCCCAAATTCCTGACAATGGAGTCCTTGCTACATTCTGAGATTAGTTATTTTCTTGCAGACACTTCATTACCCAACTAGATAACCAGTGCTTTTTTTGTAAAAGAAAAAGGTGCCGGAACTCACACATGTCATACAACCCGCCTTGCCTACCCTACAAGGTAGGATAGAGAAAAAGGTGCCGGAACTCCGTTCTGAGCGTTCTATGACAAAAAAAGCCCTGTAGATAACATCTTCAATACTAGAAGTGAGTAGGATTTGCTTTCTGTTTATAAATGGTGACTTGCCTTGTCAATGTTGGTGGCAGTGTTATTTTGTTTTTGACATTCCTTTATTAGATAGTTGTTTATTATTTGATTGTTTGTCTGAGCTGGTAGATCCTTGAGTAGGTTATTTTTAATTGCTTAATTGTTGGTTTGGTGCATATACATTATGTAGTTGGGTAGTGAAACATCTGCAAGAAAACAAGCAAGTTCAGAGAGCACTAAAGACTTCACAGTTCAAACCTGAGCTACAAATATTCTTTTCTATTGGTAGAATGTAGAAAAGAAAATACAGGCAAACCTGCATGTGCAAAGTCAAAAAAGATGATCAGATAACTGACTGTTAAGCCCTTCAGGAAGTCACTGAAAGAACTTGCCATATATAACCTTCAGAAAAAATGGCCAAAGGGAACATATGATAGGTCTCTTCACAGACCTTGAAATATACCACATATGAAGTCACCTTAACATGCAGAATAGAAAATAATTGTCTTACATTATTTGAGAACAGGTAAAATTGATGACATATAAGGAAAATATTCCTCGCAGAATGAATCTGGTATTTATTTATTTATAGTTACATTTATATACCGCCCTATTCCCTGAGGACTCAGGGCGGTTTACAGGGAATTAAAATCCACCATACAAAAGTTAAAAAACCAATTAAAAAAAAATATTAAATTACCCTGTATACATTAAAACCCCAATTAAAAATTTCTCCTCAGCCTGGGCCTGGGAGCTCAAAGAGCCAGGTCTTCAGGCCCCGGCGGAATGATCGGAGGTCGGGGGCAGTCCTCAGCTCCACCGGCAGCTGGTTCCAGAGGGCAGGCGCTCCCACCGAGAAGGCCCTATCCCTGGGTGTCACCCGCCGGCAATCTCTCACCGGCGGCACCCTGAGCAGACCCTCCCTGTGGGAGCGCACTGGGCGAAGGGCGTTTGATGCCGGCAGCAGGTGTTCCCTCAAATAGCCCGGACCCAGGCCATGTAGGGCTTTATAGGTAATAACCAGCACCTTGAATTTCACCCGGAGGGCAACCGGAAGCCAATGCAGCTCGCGGAGTAGAGGTGTTACATGGGAGTATCGGGAGACCCCCATTACAACTCGCGCGGCCGCATTCTGCACCAGTTGAAGCCTCCGAGTGGTCTTCAAGGGCAGCCCCATGTAGAGAGCGTTACAGTAGTCCAAACGGGAGGTCACAAGCGCATGAGTAACTGTGCGTAGGGCATCTCGGTCCAGATAGGGACGCAACTGGCGCACCAGGCGAACCTGTGCAAAAGCCCCCCTGGTCACGGCTCCTATGTGGTCTTCAAAATTGAGCCGTGAATCCAGGAGGACGCCCAGGTTGCGAGCCCTATCAACGGGGGGTAACACCTCACCCCCCATCGTTAGAGGTGGAATAACTTGGTTAACCCGAGATGCCGATATGCACAGCCACTCAGTCTTGGCGGGATTGAGACGAAGCCTGTTTCTCCCCATCCAGACCTGAACCGCCTCCAGGCACCGGGACATCACGGAGAGGGCATCGCTGGGTTGGTTCGGGGTGGAAAGAAAAAGTTGGGTATCATCAGCGTACTGGTGATACCCCACACCGAAACCACGAATGATCTCGCCCAGCGGCTTCATATAGATGTTGAACAGGAGAGGCGAGAGGACCGACCCCTGCGGAACTCCACAAATGAGAGACCTCGGGGTGGATCTCTGCCCTCCTGTCAACACCGACTGCGAGCGGCCCTGGAGGTAGGAGGAGAACCACCGTAAAACGGTGCCTCCCACTCCCAACCCCCTGAGACGCCGCAGCAGGATACCATGGTCGATGGTATCGAAAGCCGCTGAGAGATCTAATAGGACCAGGACAGAGGAGCAACCCCTGTCCCTAGCCCTCCAGAGATCATTCACCAGCGCGACCAATGCCGTCTCCGTGCTGTATCCGGGCCTGAAGCCTGATTGGTACGGGTCCAGATAATCAGTTTCCTCCAGGAACAGAGGGAGCTGATGCGCCACCACACTCTCAACAACCTTCGCCAGAAAGCGAAGGTTGGAGACTGGACGATAGTTGTTTAAAACAGCCGGGTCCAAAGCAGGCTTCTTGAGAAGGGGCCTCACCACCGCCTCCTTCAAGGCGGCAGGGAAGACACCCTCCTTCAAAGAAGCAGTTATTACTGCATGGAACCAGCCTTGTGTTCCCTCCCGAGCCGCATAAGCTAGCCAGGAGGGGCACGGATCCAACAAACAGGTGGTGGTGCTCAGTCTCCCCATGATCCTGTCCACATCATCAGGGGAAACAGGGTCGAACTCAGTCCAGATAACGTGCTCAAGACCGCCTGATTCCTCCACATCAGACTCTGCCCAGTCAGAGTCCAGGCCGGTCCGGATCAGAGCGATTTTGTCCGCCAGATGATGACTAAACTCCTCGGCTCGTCCCTGCAAGGGATCCTCTCTCACCTCCTGGTTAAGGAGGGAGCGAGTCACCCTAAACAGGGCGGCCGGGCGATTATCTGATGATTAAAGTGCAGGACCATGAACAGGAAGACCAGGGGTAATCCACCTTCAGCCATGGAAGAGAAGCTCATTGCCTTGAGCCAAGCATGCCCAAACAGGATTTTTCTGTCAGTATAAAAATAGAAGACAATATAGCACAATATACACAATATACCGCTTCACAGTGCTTTTATAGCCCTCTCTAAGCAGTTTTCAGAATCAGCATAAGGCCCCCAACAATCTGGATCCTTATTTTACCAACTTTGGAAGGATGGAAGGCTGAGTCAACCTTGAGCCAGTCAGGATCAAACTGCTGGCAGTCAGCAGACTTAGGCTGCAATATTGCATTCAAACCACTGTGCTACCGTGGCTCCTATGCCGTGTACTGTATGCACCCTTTTGTTCATGGAGGTCAGAATAGAAATCTAGTGAACCAGTAAATAAAATATAGCTTGGTTCTGCCACCAGCACAGGAGAGATTTGTCACAGACACTTTAATTTGTATTTCTACTCAAACCAGGAGTTGGTGATTCAAATAACTTTTGCCAGCACCATGATCCTATGTTTTGTTTAGCATGAAGAAGAGAGATTTGAGGAAAGAGTGGTCATGGCCAATAGTCCTGTTCCTGATTATCAAGGAGTCATGCAAACCTCCAGCAACTTCACATCAGCTGTAAAATAAACTCTATATTAATAGACATGTGTGTTTCTTTGCATGTAATACCTATCCTGGCTAATCAGAGGTATGACCTTAAATTTTCTTCATATCGCTTCTGCATGTGTGATTGATAGTTGAATATGGTTTGCTGATTTACATGTAACATCCCACTTATTCCTAGTCCACTTATATGTGCGAAGGAAGTAAACTGTTTTTAGAATAAATAAATTAAAGGAAACATCTCCTTCAAGGTAAGTTCAGATCTTAATGCTACATAGTCATATCTGTAGATTTTTCTTGGGAATAATGACGGCCATGGACCTGACCAAAATTATTCAGGACCCGACTCACGAGGGGGGAAACACGCCTGATCTTATTTTTTTATCTCTGGGCAATGGCTTAATGGACTGGGTGGGGTTACTCCAACATCTCAACCCCTTTCATGGACAGACCATTATCTCCTGCGGTTGGGCCTCCGTCATGTCACCCCCCGCTGTCAGGAGGCGGAACCAACCAGATGGTTCCGCCCCAGGCGCCTGATGGACCCAGATAAGTTCCAGATGGCGCTTGGACTGATCCCTACCTCCCTCTCCCACAGCCCGGTCGAGTCCTTAGTTAATGCCTGGCAACAGGCTGCTTCGGAGGCTCTCGACCGCATTGTGCCATTGCGTCCTCTGACCCGACACAGATCCCGACTTGCTCCTTGGTTCTCCAAGGACCTGCGAGATATGAAATGCCGGAGAAGGAGCCTAGAGAGCATTTGGAGAACCAGTCGGTCCGAGTGTGACCGAACACAGTTAAGATCCTTTTCTAGATCTTATCTTGTGGCAATGGAGGTGGCAAAGGGCAAAGCGCACTTACTTCACCACCCTCATTGCATCCATAGACAACCGCCCGGCCGCCCTGTTCAGAGTGGTCCGCTCCCTTTTAAATCAAGGGACAGGAGAGGACCCCTTACGAGGACGGGCCGAGGAATTTAGTAAATATCTGGTGGACAAAATTGCTCAGATTCGGGCTGGTCTGGACTCTGACTGGGCAGTATCTGACAAGAGGAAAACGATGAGTTTGGCCAAGAACATTTGGGAAGAGTTTGACCCTGTGACTCCAGATGAAGTGGACAGGATCATGGGGAAATTAAGTGCCGCCATGTGTTTATTGGACCCGTGTCCCTCGTGGCTGGTGTATGCGTCTCGAGAGGTTACACGAGGCTGGATCCTAGCAGTTATCAATGCCTCACTGAGTGAAGGGTACTTCCCTGCCGCCTTGAAAGAGGCGGTAGTAAGGCCCCTCCTTAAGAAACCTGCATTGGATCCAGCTATTTTAAACAACTTTCGTCCTGTCTCCAACCTTCGCTTTCTTGCGAAAGTCGTTGAGAGCGTGCTGGCACGGCAGCTCCCTTTGGTCCTGGAGGAAACTGAGTATCTGGATCCGTACCAATCGGGTTTCAGGCCCAGATATAGCACAGAGACGGCATTGGTCGCGCTGGTCAATGATCTCTGGCGGGCCCGAGATAGGGGTTACTCCTCTATCCTGGTCTTATTAGATCTCTCAGCGGCGTTTGATACCATCGACCATGGTATCTTGCTGCATCGTCTTGAGGGGTTGGGAGTAGGAGGCACCATTCTACAATGGTTCTCATCCTACCTCTCGGGCCATTCGCAGACGGTGTTGGCAGGGGGGCAGAGATCAACCCCAAGGCCCCTTAGTTGTGGGGTGCCTCAGGGATTGGTGCTCTCACCCCTCCTGTTCAACATCTATATGAAGCCGCTGGGTGAAATCATTCATGGTTTTGGGGTGAGGTATCACCAATATGCGGATGATACCCAGTTGTTCATCTCCACCCCAAACCAACCCAGTGATGCCCTCGATGTCATGTCCTGTTGCCTGGAAGTGGTACAGATTTGGATGGGAAAGAACAGGCTCCGACTCAACCCGGCCAAAACTGAGTGGCTTTACATACTGACATCTCGTTTAGTCCAAGAGGTTCCATCTTTGATTATAGGAGGAGAGATATTACCTCCCGTTGATAGAGCACGCAACCTGGGCATCCTCCTGGATTCACGACTCAGTTTTGAAGATCATATTGGAGTCGTGGCTAGGGGGGCATTTGCCCAGATTCACCTGGTACACCAGTTGTGCCCCTTTCTGGACTGAGATGCCCTACGTACAGTCACCCACGCACTCGTTACCTCCCGTATAGACTACTGTAATGCTCTCTACATGGGGCTGTCCTTGAAGACCACCTGGAGGCTTCAACTGGTGCAGAGTGCAGCTGCACGGGTAGTGATGGGAGCACCCCGATACTCCCATATTACACCCCTCCTACGTGAGCTGCATTGGCTACCGGTTGCCCTCCGGGTGAGATTTAAGGTGCTGGTTCTTACCTTTAAAGCCCTACATGGCTTAGGCCCGGGATATTTGCAGGACCATCTGCTACCAGGAACGAATTCCCATCGCCCAGTACGCTCACACAGAGAAGGCCTCCTCAGGGTACCGTCAGCTAGACAATGTCAGCTTGCGACCCCCAGGGAAAGAGCCTTCTCTGTGGGAGCGCCAGCCCTGTGGAACCAGCTCCCCCCTGAGCTTCGGATGGCCCAAGATCTCCAGTCCTTTCGCCGCGGCCTCAAAACACTCCTTTTCCACCTGGCTGACCTAGACTGACAGGGATTTTAATTATGTTTACAATTCTAACTCTATTGTTTAATTTATTTTAATTTATTTCAAATTTTTATTTTTAATTTACTGTACAGAGACCTTTAAGTTCTGTTGTTGTTAGCCGCCCTGAGTCCCTCGGGAGATAGGGTGGGATATAAATCCCATTAATAAATAAATAAATAATAAATAATACAGAAGTGGTTTAGCATTACTTGTCCCAAAGCTACTTTTCAAACAGCAACTAGACTTTGTTTTCCCTTGAAGAAGTTTCCCTTTTCACCCAAGAAACTTCTTCAGTTCTGACTGAATGGTGGAGGATGGTAGGATTATTATTCCTTGCAGTCATCTGGTCATTAGCATTCTTTCTGAGACTCATTGTAGGTCTCTCTGTGCCCTGAATAGTGTAAATGGGTGTGGGACCTTCTTGGAACTGCTGAAAGGACTGTGTTGTACATCAGCAGTTCCAAGAAGGTTTCACACCCATTTGCACTATTCAGGTGACTCGAGGGCACAGATAAACCTTCAAGTGGCCTCAGCTACTCTCAGAATAACAGCCAGATGCCAGCAAGGAATATAAATCTTTCCACCCTCCATCATTCAATCAGCACTGAAGAAGCTTCCTGGATGAGAAGCCAAACATCTTCAAGGGAAAACAAAATCTAAAAGCACCTTTGGGACAACCATGGCTAAAAATCTCCATAGACATTTAGTAGTATTTCGATTGTTCTCTCAGCGAACTTCTAATTAGGTCTCATTTTGCTAGTTGGTTAGTTGTGTAGATAAATGTTGCTGCTCTAGTCTAGTTAGAATATTTGGACCAATTTCAAGCCTGCTTTGTTGGATACTTGCTACAAACATCCATATCTGATATTGTCCTGCCTTCATTTTGTATCACTTATTATCACTCTGATCTCATCCTGCCCTTATCATATCTTAAACAAGTTTCATACTTGCTGGTAAAATAGGAAAATTTGTCAGAAGAAAAGCTTAGAGGACATCTTAAAAGGTTATTTTGGGTTATTTTTAATCATAGCTCAAAAAAACAAAACAACCCTCCTTAAACTTAGTTGGAAAGTTAATTGCATCTTGCATGAGTCATTATTTTAATTGTGTTCCTTTTCAATGATATGCAGATCTGAAATGCAAAACTCTTGATAACCATGAAGTGGTAGCACAGAGACAAATGTATTCAGCATTTTGCAGATCAGGTCTAGTAGCCAAAATAAATAAAATAATAACATTAAACAAAACAAAACATTTCTAAGTGTGGATCCTCTATATAAAAAAGACTTTGTGGTTGTTTGTTTGCTTTGTTATGGAGCTATGAGACTTAGAGTGGATAGAAAAGATCTGAGCAAATTTCAAGAGCTGCTTTGCTTTCTGCTTGCAAAACTGAGTTGCCCCTTTTGGGTGAGTCATTCACCAAAAACCTAAGCTGTTGAAATTCCATCTTAGAACTTTGTGGGGAAAAGTAATATAGTGGCTGCTGGCTGTCTTAGCTATTTAGGAAAGTTGTGGTTAGAAGCTCTAAAAAGGGACTCAAAAAGCTATATGATCATTCACATAAACATACACTACACACACATGCATAAATACACATAAAGAGGTAACAGTAATGACAAATATTTCACAAGAATCCACAGAGAAAGTTACCTATGAATAAGTACATAGGGATCAGCATATTAGATCCAGCCGAAACCAGATGCAAATATGGGGGGGGGGAAACTTCAAGAATTAATTCTTTAAAAGATTGTGTCAACCTTTGGGGACCAGAGGACAATGAAAATTTCTGACAGAATG
The DNA here is from genome assembly GCF_964194415.1 of Vipera berus. Classification (NCBI taxonomy): domain Eukaryota; kingdom Metazoa; phylum Chordata; class Lepidosauria; order Squamata; family Viperidae; genus Vipera; species Vipera berus. The sequence continues at coordinate 117,039,613 of NC_138205.1, read as the reverse complement.
AGCGGTAGAAGCTGCTAAATAAATGTTTGTGAGCTATAAGTTGTCCTTTGGCCAAAGGTTTCACATAAACTGTGGAAATATGATTTAAATATGGTTCGCCTGGTGCGCCAGTTGCGGCCCTATCTAGACCGGGATGCCTTGCGCACAGTCACTCATGCGCTCGTGACCTCTCGTCTAGATTACTGTAATGCTCTCTACATGGGGCTGCCCTTGAGGTCCACCCGGAGACTCCAGCTGGTGCAGAATGCAGCCGCGCGAGTTGTCTTGGGAGTTTCCCGATACTCCCATGTTACACCTTTGCTCCGCGAGCTGCATTGGCTACCGGTTGCTCTCCGGGTGAGGTTCAAGGTGTTAGTGATGACTTACAAAGCCCTTCATGGCATGGGTCCGGATTACCTACGGCAACACCTGCGGCCGGCGTCAACTTCCCTCCGTCCAGTGCGCTCCCACAGAGAGGGCCTCCTCAGGGTGCCGCCGATCAAAGAATGCCGATTGGTGACCCCCAGGGGGAGAGCGTTCTCTGTGGGCGCGCCAAACCTTTGGAACAGCTTACCGGTTGAGCTCCAGACGGCCCCCAACCTTCGCTCCTTCCGGCGCGATCTCAAAACTTTCTTTTTCGAACAAGCTGGCCTGGTCTGACAGGATGGGGTTGGGTTTTTATAAATAGTTTTAATTGTAATATGTATTAATTTTAAGGGCATAATGTTTAATGGCTTTTTAATTTTTGTATAATATTTTTATTGTGTATCGCCCTGTTCACCGCCCTGAGTCCTTCGGGAGAAGGGCGGTATAGAAATCAAATTATTAAATTAAATTAAATTAAATTAAAGTTTGGTCATAATTGTAGTAAGTGTAAATGATGGGTTATTGAAGTTGTTCTATTATACGTTGAAGTTAAGATCCTCACCCTCAATCCAACATCCATTCATATCACTCGAAACAGATCACAAAGATATTCTGATATCCACCCACCATCTTTACCTTGCAAAGAATTTTTTTCTCAACTCTAGTACACATAGAGGCCAATGTCCCTGTGAATAGCTATTTTTGCTCTTTGGGAGCAAATAGTTTTTCAGCATTTAAGAAAACCATGGTGTCCTTCCTTTGGAAGAAATCTGATGCAATAAGTTTTTGTTTATGAAATCTTATACCTTTCAATAAAATCTATTAGCCTAAAAAGGCACCATCAGATTTTGGATCTCTACTGAAAGCTGATTATTAGAACCCATAATAAATATGGGTTCAGACTGAATAAAGTGAATTGAATGGATAGAAGTGCATAGCTGTATTTGCATTGCTCTGGCTTCACATTGCAAGCTCTGATTTTCCAGTTACACAGTATACTCTCTAATATTCTGCAGCCTCCCTATACTTCAAGTAAATACTGAGGGGGGAAATGTTGAGGTTTTTCAGACTGGGCAGCCAGGCAAATCCCTGAACAACATAAAGATGTGTAAGAATGTGTCAAAATAACAGCTCTAACAAACCAGCAATAAGACAAATTCAAAAGCATCCCATAACGTAGAAAAACAACAGGTAGAAGCAGCCTTTTTCTTAAGGATAGAAAACTGTTCAAACCAGATTTTGGTCTAGCATTATTGCACATCACTTGTGTATTAATCCTCTACTGCCAAAAGTAGATTCTAGCTAAAGAAAATATTGCAGGCTAAATCTTAGCTGGTTTCTCTCCAAGCTATCCCAGTAGGAGTGGCATATGCAGACCTACCCAAGAGTTTATCTTTACCACATTTCTGCAATCAGTCTGTACTTGGTACTGAAGTAGTCATGCTTGAAGCCACTTTGTTGACTTCTCCTAGTCACTGCAGCAGCATCTCTTTAGATGAGAAGCATGGTGACTATCTATCTCATCCAAAGTCATGAAAATGGTCCCTAACCATTGACTGCCTTTCCATAAGGAACATCAAATTAAAATGCATGCATTCTCAATTCACTTGGCCAAAGGAGAAGAGAATGAGTTAGAAAGCTCTTAACATGAGTTCTTTCCAGATGACTGGTCCACATTAATTTGTTGCATCAAAAGTAGAATTTATGGAAGAGCAATTCCAAGGGCAGTTATAAAGGGTTATTATTCAATATGGTATGAAGTTACAAGAAAGCCAGTATGAAAATAAATGGAAGTGCAAATGAATCTGGAGATATACTGTATATTATATATAAATTATATATATATATATATATATATATATATATATATATATATATATATATATATATATATATATATACATACACATACACATACACATACACACACACACACACACACACACACACACACACACACACACATATATATATATATATATATATATATATATATATATATATATATATATATATATATATATATATATATATATATATATATATATATATATATATAAATTATATATATAATTTCCCATTTATTGTTGATGTTAGGGCCAAATACTTACACCATGGTAGCTGAGAGAAGCATGTTGCAATCATAAGCTGAACATGAAGCACTAATCGTGCAAATAATAGCATTTTTAATTAAACTAATCCCTACAAGAATCTAATATCAGCACAGCAGTCTCTTCTGAAATCTCTAATAATTACTCTTTGCTAAGAATGATGTTTTAGTTCCATTACCCTCAGCCTCAACAATGAGTTTACAGTTCATTCTGTTTAGATAGTTGTTTACCTTCTATTTTCAATTCCATGTTCAACAAAAACAAAAATTGGTAGTGAACACAAAGAATTTAAATTTAAATCTAACCACACAGAAGTTGAGAGTTGGAACTTGGACAAGTCAATGTCTACTTGCTGAAGTAGTGACACTGTTTGAAAAATGCTGGTAGATATCTCCTTAATAAAAATAACAGTGATTTAGGATGCCATGAGTTATAAACCACACAAAACAGGATACATTCCATACTAATTTATACTTCTGCACCATCATCTAACAAAAAAGGACCCATGTATTTCTTCTCTGAACACCAAGGATTATAATGCATGCCAGAGTTTGCATACATCTACCAAAGTATAGGTACAAGAAAGGGGAAATGTTTTCCTTCAAAATAGAACTGGATACCAATGACCTTTCAAAACTCTCCACCAATTTAGATACTGTAGAGCAATCAGAGCATATATAGCTCTATAATTTCTACCTACTATAGCAACATGTTAGAGCTGAATTAGCATCTTGGCATTTTCTACCAAAATTGTGTACAGAGAAATTGAGTAGGTAATTTCACAGAACTGTAGGATTGGAGGTCTTCTATTCCAAAGCAATTGGAAAAAACAACAACCCTTCACACCATCCCTGTTCAGTCTTTGCTTCAAAACTTGCCAATGATGACTTCAGGAAGTAAACAGTCCCCATTTTTATCTGCTTTTACCATCAGGATATTTCTTTCTTATTTCAAGTTTGGCTCTTCTTCAATAAATCCTCCAGCCATTGGTTCTTGACCTACTTGCAGAAACTTTGGACAATAAATCCACACCCTCTTCTTTGTAACTATACTTAAAGAATTGCAGGACTATTATCATGTCTCCTCTTAGCCTTCTCTTCTTTAGGATAAATATAATCCCTTAATCTCTTAATCATTGTTTAAAGGTTTCAGCTCCAGGTCCCACACCATCTTTGTCAGTCTTCTCTATATTTCTTCTATTCCTAAGCATCTTTCTTGTATTGTAGTGTCCAGAAGTAGACACACTATTCAAACCAATGTAGCTTTTCATGCTGCTATGTCAACCAGACCAGGAAATGAATTCTATAGAAAAGTTTAAACTACAAGTTTGCCCTTATCTTTCAGGTTGCCCTTGCCCATAATGGAGCCTGCTTATTATGGTCGTAATTTGAGATAGTTGTAAAGCAATTTATCATGTGATCAATCCTATTTTACAAACTTTGTTTTGCAATGCTCATTAAGTACATCACCATGTTTGTTATGTGAATCTGGTCCTTAAGCTAAGGCATCAGTTTCTATGGACATTTCTGCCCAAAACTAGTGTCAGGACCCACCTCAATCCCACATCTTAAGAAAGCAGAACTCTTGGAAGTGATTTCTTCCAACAGGAACTTTTATTAAGAGTAGCTGATAGCAGGCATAATAGACAGAATCTGAGATTTCCCACACAGAGCGATAAATTAAAGTATCCCCAAACAAGACCCCACCCCACAGTCCGCCCACCCAATGTGGGATGGCCAATCCCCAGGTGTTAAGTCCATCATGGGAAAAGGGGAGATAACATTGGCTCATGTCCAGCTCACGCAGTGGTGGTCGGGGGCTTCTTCACACTTTCCTCTGAGAATGTAGACATAAACCAGGCACTGAGGTTACATTCCTTACTTCCTCCCTTGTTCTAGCTGACAGTTTAGGAAGAGAGAGTTCAGAGAGAGAGATAACGCAGGAAGCAAATTGTTACATTGCAGTGGGCAGGTAGAGGACACAGAGGCAATAAACAAAGTAAAAGTTTACATTGTAGTGGAAAGTGGAAGCAAAGGCAATAACCCTGCAGGCACATCCCCCCCTTCCCCTTGGGAGTGTGGCAGAACCCAAGGAAAAGTGAAATTTGATTTTGGGTCAGAGGGGATAGACAGACGTGAAATAGGAATGAGTTCTGACAACTAGAAGCAAACACCTATTTGGGGCAAAAATATTGTAATCATTGCATGTGAACGTGACCATGGGGCACTACAAATGGTCATAAATGTGCTTTTTTTATATAAGTCCATCAGTTATGATAAAATGACCTTTCATGTGGTCCACATTTCCAACAAGTTTACTTTTACTTGTGCATTTGTTTATATTTCACCTTTGTAATTTTTATAAGTAAAGGTGGCAAACAAACACAATATTCTTCCTTATATTTTCCCCACGACAACCTATGATGTGGGTTGGGATGAGTGAATGGTCCAAGACCATCCAGCTGGCTTTCATGCCAAAGGTAGGGCTAGAATTTACAGTCTCCTGGCTTCTAACTTGTACATTATAGATATTTTTCCAGACTCATATATCAACAATACACCATTGTATATAAAAGTTCTGTTTTAGATTAAATCATAATGTACATTTCAGTCCTTTCAACTGTATATTTTCCCATTGTTACATTATTATATCCAAATTTTTATCTATTTTATGATACAGTCTTTGACTGGGTCTTCTTCCATTTCAAATTTCAACAAAAGTTTATACATTGTGGAAATTACATAGTATCATTTGTATATACCGTATATACTTGAGTATAAGCCGAATTTTTCAGCCCACTTTTTGGGCTGAAAAAATCCACTTCGGCTTATACTCCAGTCAACAAAAAAATTTTACCGAGGACTTGCGCGCGGCCGAGGCTTCGGTGCTTCCCTCCAGAGGAAGAAGGCGCTGGATGCGGCCGGCTCTGCGGGGAAGGGGGAGCGGCGGCGGGGGCGACGGAAAAGCCGCAAAAACGGTAGGAGAGATGCTGACTGGCGGCGGCCTCGGAGGAGGCGGAGGGGGAGGAGGGAGGGAAGGGTGACCGGGCGGGGGAGGGGGGGGGTGAGCCAGAAGGAAAAGGGAAAGTCATCCCGCAGAGCGGTTGCGAAAAGAGGGAGGAGATAAGCCAGCCCGGTACCTGGATCCGCTTCCTGTGTCTCCTCCGCTCTGCCATGATGTCCCCGTTTTGGTCTCCTGGTGACGTGGGGCTGAGCCGGAAAAGGGGGAGGGGGAGACCGAGGGAGGGAGGAAAGAAGAGAGAGAGAGAGACGAGCCAGCGTCAGCCAGCGGGCTCACGCGGGGCAGCAAGCCATTAGGAGCCCTTGGGGAGGCAGGGCGGGAGAAAGTGAATAGAATAGAATAGAATAGAATAGAATAGAATAGAATAGAATAGAATAGAATAGAATAGAATAGAATAGAATAGAATAGAATAGAATAGAATAGAATAGAATAGAATAGAATAGAATAGAATAGAATAGAATAGAATAGAATAGAAATATAGAAAGTGAATAGAATAGAATAGAATAGAATAGAATAGAATAGAATAGAATAGAATAGAATAGAATAGAATAGAATAGAATAGAATAGAATAGAATAGAATAGAATAGAATAGAATAGAATAGAAATATAGAAAGTGAATGGAATAGAAGAATAGAATAGAATAGAATAGAATAGAATAGAATAGAATAGAATAGAATAGAATAGAATAGAATAGAATAGAATAGAATAGAATAGAATAGAATAGAATAGAATAGAAATATAGAAAGTGAATGGAATAGAATAGAATAGAATAGAAATATAGAAAGTGAATAGAATAGAATAGAATAGAATAGAATAGAATAGAATAGAATAGAATAGAAATATAGAAAGTGAATAGAATAGAATAGAATAGAATAGAATAGAATAGAATAGAATAGAATAGAATAGAATAGAATAGAATAGAATAGAATAGAAAGTGAATGGAATAGAATAGAATAGAATAGAAATATAGAAAGTGAATAGAATAGAATAGAATAGAATAGAATAGAATAGAATAGAATAGAATAGAATAGAATAGAGCTGGAAGGGACCTTGGAGGTCTTCTAGTCCAGCCCCTTGCTCAAGCAGGAGGACCTATACCAGTGGTGGTGAACCTATGGCACGCCTGCCAGAGGTGGCACTCAGAGCCCTCTCTGTTGGCACGTGCGCCACCACCGCTGCCAGCAGCAGGTCCTTGTCGGTTGGTGGACTGGAAGAAAAGGGAGGGGGAAGCATTTTACATGCATGCATGCGCGCACGGGGCCACGAGCAGGCACATGCTGCAAAGGGGGCGGGGCTAGTGCCTGCGTGATACTAGCCCAGCCCCGTTCTCACGTGGTGTGGTGCCTTGTATCTGCACCCTGTGGCGCGGCGGTTGGCGTTTTTGTGCCTTGCGGTACGGTGGCCCATTTTTTGCTCCCCCTTTTTTTTCGTGCCAGAGGCGGCACTCAGAGGCGCCTCCCTGTCCCCTCCCCCGAGGGCACCAGAATGCCGATGCTGCCTTGGCACTTTGTGATAAACAAGTGGGTTTTGGCTTGCGGTTTGGGCACTCGGTCTCTAAAAGTTTCGCCACCACTGACCGATACCATCTCAGACAGGTGAATGTCCAGTCTCTTCTTAAAAACCTCCAGTGATGGAGCACTCTTGATTTCTGGTGGCAAGCTGTTCCACTGGGCAGCTGAGAGAAAGGGGTGACAGAAGCTGCATCCCCCGAAAGAAGTCTTCGCCGAGAAAATGGGCGCTGAGACGCCTCATTCTCTCGCTCAGCGGAGACTTCTTTCGCGAGATCCAGCCTCTGCCGTGCTGCACCGAGAGAACAGCAAGCCGCCCCATTCTCTCGGCAGAGCACTCCACCGCCCCATTCTCTCGGCGGCTTGCCACCCCATTCTCTCATCTCAGCAGAGACGTCTTTCGGGGGATCCAGCCTCCAGCTGCTGCATTTCCCAGCCTCGGCTTATACTCGAGTCAATAACTTTTACCAGTTTTTGGGGGTAAAATTGGGGGTCTCGGCTTATACTCGAGTCGGCTTATACTCAAGTATATACGGTAGTTAAATTTCAGTTTCTCTCTTACACAGTTCACTTTCAATTTCATGTTATCTACCTTAACTTTTTCTGTTAACTCTACATATAAATACCATTGGTAGGTAAATGCCTGTACACACAATTACTTTCTTGATTTCATCTTATGTTTTCTGTGCTCTTGTTTTAACAATTCTTGATACATAGACCATTTTTCTTTACCCGCTATTTCTTTTCTATAAACTGCTTGTGCTGAGAACCATAAAGCCATCTTCAGGCACAGTCTGGGTTTAAATGTTTTCCATATTCTCAATATGACACTTTTAATAAAGTGATTTATAAAAGCTAATTTAGTCTAACTTTATCATACCTTTGGAACCCATGCCATCCAAACCTCAGGTCATACGCTTCTAATTCTAAAATTCTCTTCTCCCCCCCCCCCCAGCGTCATCCACTCCTTCATCCAGGCAATTCCAATCCTCATTGTTTCTCAGCATCTTGGAGTATTTTATATTTAACCCTTGGATTTTTCTCTTTCCATACAAACCTAGGTGTATCTTTTTGTCACTACCTCAATTGTTGAATTATTTTAAGCAATACATTCATTTTTATCACTGTAAGAATTCTGAGTTCCCTAAGATTACAGACATCTTTTGAGCCAGTGATTCATTCCAAAATCATCTATTCTCTTCTCAGGCCTTGACATTCAGTTGGAAGTATGACAAAAATGCCACCTCTGCTCCAGAGCTATTGCCTTCCCGCCTAGTTTCTTTGTAGTCTCTTGTTCTCTCACTTTTTCCTGGCAGTGTAATTTGTGCCAGCATGAAATAACACAAAAGGATAATGGTCATTAGGTTCAATTAGTGAGATCAGCCTCTTCCACATCTTCATCCCTGGAAAATACTCATCTTTGTCATTATGCTTGAAGGTCATCCTCCAGATAAGTAAAATTTACCAATCAAATTGTGAAGTACAGGACTTAGATATAATAATAAAGGGCTGAAAATGCACATAGGATGTGTTTTCTAATTAAGTATTTTCTTTATATTTGAGGTTTCGAAATCAAAGGAGCTACTAGATCAGCAGAGAGCAGATTACAAAATGGAAGATGAGATTCACTTGCCTCTAAACAGAAAAAATCAGTACCTATTGATGAGAATTTCTCCAAATTTCCCTCCTTCAAAAGAATTGCAAAAATAAATTATCTTGTATCAGACTGAATTTGAAACTAAGAGAATATATGCAGGAGAACTTTTCTGCCTAATTCTGCAAAATAATGATGTATTTTCTTAAAAAACAAAGAGTGAATATTGCAACTCAAAGTGGAGAATTCCTCTAATGTTAACTTCAAAACACTGAAAGATTCTTGGTCAACATGATGAATGAGAAACATTTCTTCAGCTGCCAGTTGTTGTTTTTTCCTTCCTCATTCCTCTTGATATTGACCTACTTCCTTGTACTCCAGAAATCATTTGGATGAATGTTCCTTTTTGGGATGCATAATTAAATGTCAAAAACCACTGCTCACTCACCAATCCCTCACTGTCTGAAGGAGCCGGAGTTCATAAGAAGGATGGATCTAATACCTAACAACATCTGGCATGAGTAGAGAACTCAGCCCTCTTTATAATAGCATTTCAGTTATGATAGGAATGACAGCTCAATGGAAAGAGATGTATGAACTATGAACTGGGGAGATCCACGGTTGCTGCTTAATGAAACAACACGTTGTAACTTCTGTCATGGGCACACTGGTCTGTTAGTAGTGACAAGCTGTATCAGGAGTTCCAGAACAAATCGTATTTGTCACATCTAATGGAGAACGATGAAGTTACTAGGAAAGCTGAATATAGTTTCCATTCCAGTAATCACAATCAAAACATTGCTTGGCTGCATTGGCCAATTTAATCTGTCACTTAATTAAACAAATTACTGTTTCTGATCTTTTCTGTAGAAAAAAGAAATAGAGATGCTTAAGAAAGTATGTATGGGGGAGAATTGTAACTACTGTATTCCATAGGAAAAAAAGATATTTTACATTACCCGAACCATGTTTTCACTAAGATTAATAGGACTATTTTATTCCTGCTACTTAAAATAGCTTGAGTTCCCATCAACAAAATCAAATTTAATAAAGCTCCAGGGCACCATGTATGTCACAATCTCTGCCTCTAACTACTTATTCCCATGCAAGTGTTTAATTTATCATAATTATATATCCTTTAATCTTTAGGCTGTACCAAATGGGTGAGAAAGGAGCTTTCAATTTGAAGACTTTCTAAATGTTAGATTTATAAGAAACTAATCATAGAAGACAAAGATCAAAATAATCCAAACAATCTCCTAGAACACTTACACACATTTTCTTCCCCGCCTCCAAACTAGGAGCTGAAAATTTGAAAGCAGGTATCAACACCTATATGTAATATAAATAGAAGGACTCCACAAGACCATCAGTTTCCCATCACGCATGACAGGTGTATACAATATATCTATATGCATTTTTGCCCTGCAGGTGACTCTACAAAGCAGGCAACATTACCTAAAGACTGATGCAAATGACTTATTTCCAGCAGTTAAGTCCACATTGTTGCAATGTATGCATGAATTCCAGAAGTAAGCAGGCAGGAAAAATCACATAGGGTATTCCTATTTGATTGGTTTATCTTCTGAAAGGGTGAAGAACAAGTTGGAAACTAGTTTATTTACTGATTTTTCATTTTAGAAATTTCTAAAGCCACAGAACTCTATGATGACAAGCATCTTCATGGAGATATAAAATAGAATAGGAAAGTGTGTAAGCTCCTAAGGGCTCTGGGCTCAAATGCTCTCCTTCCATTGACACTGGCTGGACCTGACCACAGAGATAGGAGAATCAACACATTACTGTGCCTCCCACTCCTAATCCATACAGGCATTGAGAGCTACTGCAAGATCAAGAAGAACCAGAACAGCTGACTATCCCAGCTCTGCAAAATGTCCTCAATAAATGAGACTAATAGTGTTTTGTATTATATCTGGGCTTGAAACCTGACTGAAGGGTATAGATAATCAGCTTTCTTCAGGCTCGTTAGTGCATGTAGATCCAGTGCCTTCTCAACAGGAGATTGTATAAAATTGTCCAGTATATTTGAATCCAGGGAAGGTTTTTAAGGAGAGGTGCTTCGCTATCTTCTATAAGGTATCATGGATTATTTCTCCATCAGTGAAGCCAAGAGTGCAACATGGACATCTACCTGTCCTCCTGGGCAGTTGTCATCTACCAAGAAAGACAGGAAGCTGACCAAGTTAGCAGATCCAAGGATCCTACCCACCTTCTTGGGAGTTTAAGGTTAGACTCCCAGATAAGTTCTTTCTTCTATCAACTCAGCAGGATCTGCACAACTACAGTACAAAACTGAGCAAATCCAAGTGACTTTTGTTGTGGATATCAACAATAGAGTAGCAGTCTTAGTAGACGATCCTGTGACTCCTTCATCCCCAGCAGAGAACAGTTCCCTTTAAACAGAATTGGTGGAAAGTTATTTACAGATGTGATAAGTGTAGAAAAATAACTAGAATTTGCTCCTCTTATCACCACAAAGCACAGATCTATTCTAAATTCTTATTCATGTTCCCACTGTTCCTATTAAAACCATTATTTTCCATTAAAAAAAGTGAACATCTTGAAAGAGGGCATTTACACTTTGTACTGTGATTTACTTTCCAGAGATCATATAGACTAAGTTTGAAATTACACTCACTTCTACCAACTATTGGCTCTAATACAATCACCCACATATTCAGACTCCTACGCAATGGTCTTCTCATGTCATGCTTCTACCATTTTGCTATTCTAGTCACTAAAACTACAGTAGTTTTAATTCAATTCACTTAATTATATTAAAGAATCTTACTGTCACAATTCTTTTTGAAGAACATGCTTATGGTAATAGGAAAGACTTATGAAGAATATCTATCAGAAGTTTTTTGGCTTTTGTTTAACCTGTAAAGAGTTTTATTTCTTCAAGGACAATCTATAAAGGTAAGCCTTCTACCATGAATTGAATATAAATCATCAATTTGATTTGTATCATTGATTCAATCTGATTTGATGATTCAATTTGATTTGGAAAATCAGGTAAATTTCAGGGGATATTTTAATTCAAAGCACTGAACCAGATTTATCTGATAAATCAATTTTAAAAACAATTTGTCCATGGCCAAATATCCTTTCAAGTCACTAATTTCATTCAGAGGCAACAGATTCAATTCAATGATTTGATTGAAATAGTCGATCTGATTTAGAAAGTCAAGTGAATTTGTAGTTTTAAACAAATCTCCTTCAAATCAAACTGCTGAATCAAAGTTATACACATGGACTTCCGGTGGCTCCGCGGCGACGGAGGCAGCCTTCCCGGGCTGCCCGCGGCTCAGCTGAGTGATTTTCGCCCGAAACAGCGCCGATCAGCTGTTCGGGCGAATTTGAAGCCCCCTCCTCGGGAGAAGAGGAGGGGGTGAGGCCCCAGGTAGGGGTTGAGTTCTCCGGGGCCGCCTGAGCTTGCAGCTTGGGCGGCCGAAGGATTGAACTCCCCCGTAGCCTGGGTCGCTCCCAGCTGGCCAGCGCCTCTGCTCCTGACTTTATGGAGCAGAGCCAGGCGTCTGCGACCACCCCTGCCTGAAGGAAGGACTATGGAATAAAAAGAGCAGGCAGAGCGGTACAAGAGGAAAAGGTGAAGAGGATTATTTTATTCTACTCTCGAGCTTGATGGACTTTTTAAACTCTAAGTGAAAGTGCGTCACAATTGAAAGTAAAAGATGGCAGCTAAACCTCCCCCTAAAACTCTTCGGATTGCTGGAACTTCCCCGGTGCAACAATCATCATTGCAGGCATTGCATCCTCCTGATGTAGTGACATCGAAGGACTTACAAGTTGCTCTTGAAAAACATACCCAGGTAATCTTGGAATCAATTTTGGAATCAATGGGTGATAAATTTTCACAGATGGAGGAGAAATTGAAGAAGTTGGAGGAGAGAATGGAGGAGAGGATGGAACAGAAGTACAGGGTGATGAAGGTAGACATTTTGTCTTCAGTGTATAAAGTGGCTGAATGTGTGGAAGATTTGGATGAAAAAGTTAAAGATTCGACTCAAAAGAATGCCATATTAGAAGCAAAAGTATTGGAGAATGAAGATTTAAGACACAAAATGGATAAAGAATTGAGTCTTGCTCAATATTTCCAGATGCAGTTTGCCATTAGAATCAGAGGTTTAAAGGAGAATATTAAGGAAGATCTAAAGCAGCTGGTTTCTGAGGCTCTCGAAGTGGTATTGAATCAGCCAGCATCTGAAATAAAAGGAGGCATGGATAAAGTGTATCGTGTGAACTCATGGATTGCTAGACAGAGAAAGTTGCCTAGAGATGTGGTGGTTTATTTTACAAAAAGGGAAATTAGAGATGAAGTTATACAAGCTGCCTATGATACTAAGGTCGTGATTGCTGATCAAGAAGTTCTGGTTCTAAAAGAAATTCCTCCAAAGATTTTAAGGAGAAGGAAGGATTTTACATTTCTTGTGCAAGAGCTCAAGCAACGAGATATAAGGTTCAGATGGGAGATTCCAGCGGGGTTGATGGTGATGCATGAAGGTAAAAGGTATCGTCTGGTCACTGTGATGCAAGCGCGTGATTTTTACAATAATGTTTTAAAAGCAACCCCATTAACACTTCTGGAAGCTGCAAAGGGATCTGGAGAAGGAGAATATCAAGAGGTTGAAGATGGACAGACAGAGGAGAATGGTGCTGGAGGAGATCAAGTTATAACACTTTTGGATGATCCCAGAGAACAGAGGGTGACGCGTGCTGCTTTAAAACGATCAAAAAAGATAAAAGAACAAGATCAGCAGAAGTCTATGGAACTTTCACAACGTACTTACAGTCAAGTAGTGGGAGGTGGGAAAAGATTTGGGTGAGGAATGTAAAATTTATACAAGTTTGAAATCTAAGAGAGAATTTTTATAAAATGTTTTATAGATGGTATTTAGATTTTAAAAAGCTAAGCATGTATCTGAATTATTAGCCTAAATGTTGGAGGTGTGGTGATAAAGATGTAATATATTTTCATATTTTCATATATGGTAGACTTGTAAAAAGGTCAAGGCTTTTTGGATAAAAGCCTGATGGAATATACTAAGTTGATGTTGAATTTAATTACGGGGATAGTACTGGAAAGAGGAACTGCCGACTATAGAGGAGTGGATTTTAAAGGTTTCTGGCCTGGTCGAAATGGTGAAGATTTCGGCCTATTTGAAAGATTACTCGCAGGAACGTTACATTATGGAAGGGAGAAAATGGCTTGGGTTTATTCAGAACAAGTATAGGGGTAAGAAGTTTTATATTTGAATAAGTCTTCTTTGGTTTTTTTTTCTATATTAGTTTTTTTATATATATTTAATATTACTAAGGTTTGTTTTATCCTATATAAGCTAGAGAGTGATAGATTTTAGAGTTTATGGTTGTTAGTATATGGTTGTTTATGATTGTTTTTTTTTATATATATACCTTGTATTTAGCTCTGGGAAGTCGGGGGGGAGGGGGGGAGGGGGGAGAGGAAGGGGGGGAGAGGGGGGATTTTTTAAGGGAAAAATTGTATGTAAAACTTTTCAATAAAAAAAAAAAGTTATACACATGCACAGTAATTTGCTGAGAAGTACAGGCTGCTGGAGAGCTAAAATAATAGCTTACCTCCCCTCCCACATCTCAGGAAGAACAAATCATGCTAGATTCATCATTGGCAGAGAATGTTTAAAATTAGGACAAAAGTAGATGAAATTAGGCCAAGAGCCACAGGCAATCATAGGTTATATGTTGTCCTCACCTAATCTAATGTTGGATCATGTCTTTAAACACAAAGAAACTTAAAAGTTATATCAAGATTTAGTAGACCCCATCTTTTAACAGCTGGGGTGGATTATTGTAATGTTTTGTTGAATAATGTCCCAGAGTCTCTTAATTAAAAATCTAAATTGATAGAAAATGCCACTTCTAACAAATTAAAGTGATTAAAGTCAGAAACATGTTAATATACTTCTTAAAGGCTTATAATGTTGAACAAGGAGACTGTTAAATTTCAGTACCTTTTGCTGTGTCTGTATTCCTTTGATAGTAGCCTCTCTACTTCAGACCTGTTGTAATAGAAGAAAAATAGAGAAAAAAGTTTGATTTTATATATATAGTTACATGAGTTGTATTGGGAGTCTCCCGATACTCCCGTGTTACACCTCTGCTCCACGAGCTGCATTGGTTACCAGTTGTCTTCCGGGTGAGGTTCAAGGTGTTGGTAATGACCTACAAAGCCCTCCATGGCATGGGTCCAGAATACCTTGGGGAGCACCTGCGGCCGGCGTCAACCTCCCTCCGCCCAGTACGTTCCCACAGAGAGGGCCTCCTCAGGGTGCCACCGGTCAAAGAATGCCGACTGGTGGCCCCCAGGGGGAGGGCGTTCTCTGTGGGTGCACCGGATTTATGGAACCATCTTCCGGTTGAGCTCCGGATGGCGCCCGATCTCCGCTCCTTCCAGCGCGACCTTAAAACCTATCTCTTTAAACAAGCTGGCCTGGCCTGATGGGATGGGGTGGGATTTTTATTAACGACTTCAATTTTAAATTTGTATTATCTCTGGGCATTGTTTAATTATGTTTTAATAATCTAATTTTAACTTTTGTATCTAATTTTTATGTATTGCCCTGTTCACCGCCCTGAGTCTCTTGAGAGAAGGGCGGTATATAAATTAAATTAATAATAATAATAATAATGATGAATCATATAAAAATAGGGGGAAAGAATTGCTTTGCAAGGAACTCCTAGTCTGTTTTGGGAACCTGATGTAGGACAGTAGTAGCAGTTGGATGAGGCCAGCTGGCTTCAGAACTATTCCAATATTAATTGGTAGCTGGATCAAGAGTGAAATATGGTAAAACAGTTTTATTTCCTCATAATCTAGGATAGGAAAAAACACAAATGACTAAAAATTGAAGAAAAATTGCAGGCAAAACAATTGTAGGGAACAAAGTGCAATGAAGTTCACTGAATTTGTCTGAGGGAGTTTTGAACTATGCTACTTTCATTACAGAAATCCATTAATTTCCTGATTTGGAGAAAAATCATAACATTTTGTAAAGATTTTGTAAACTGCCCAAACTTTACTGGAGTGGCAAACTTAATAAATTTAATGAAATAATGAACTTCACTGGACATCCAGAATTGAATATCCTGGGTTTTAGACCACTGTTCCCCTTCCTAACTAAAGGAAAATTTGTTCAAAACTGTCCTATTTCATTTTTTAAAATTTGGATTTTAGTGAATACACTTCCTTATAAAAAGAAATGAAATAGTAGTTCATGAACATATAGTAACAATGGAGCTTTTTTGTCTTATTTCACAAATGGCATTCTTCATTTGAAAGCTTCAGAAGGCCAGCTATTTATTTAAGAGCATCTTTTATCTAAGTAGATGTTCATACTGAAATCCTTTTAAGAGAAAGAGAACCATAAAAAGGAAACAGAAATAGTGCAACCTTTTTTTTTTTAATACAGTGAATTAGGATTAGAGTCAACTGAGGAGCAAACTGAGCAGAAATACAGATAATTCAGTCATAGTATGACTCTAACCATCTCCTTATTTGGGAATTTTGGCCCTTGGGGCAATGGTCCTCTGTTACCTGCCCAAAAAATGATGCCATATTCAATACGGTTATATATGAATAAAGAGCCTGTATGATGTAATGATTTAAGTTTTGGAAGGTCCCTGGTTGAAAGCTTCTCTTAAACATAGAAGTCCATTGGGTGATATTAGGCCAAGAACTCTCTTAAGAAAAGATAATATTTGTAGCTCAGGGTTGAACTGATGAGTCCTTGGTGCTCTCTGAGCTTTCTCTGTGGAAAGTCCTGTGATTTAAACTACTCCTTTAAAATACTGCAAAGATTTCCAGATGATTAGTGTAGTTTGTACTGTTATAGTTGGGAACTTCCTGTGGAATATTGTGGTAAATAATGGACAGCTGGACATATTAAGAACCCCTTCAGGCTTAGTTGCCTGTTTGCTTAGGAGAGTTAGTTTGAGTACTTTGGTTTGACACTGATGGTGTTAACTAGTTGGGTAATGAAATGTCTGCAAGAAAGCAACCAACCTCAGAGAGTATCAAGGACCCCACAGTATCTCTCTCTCAGCCCAACTTCCTGACAAGTGTTTGTAATGGAAAACAATGGAGGATAGTATGAGAACGAAGGTTCATTCTCAAAGCTTGTGGGTTGGTTTCTGAACATTTCATTTTCAGACTAGGTAACACCTTCAGCAGAATTTAGGGCATGTCAGTGTCAGTGTTCTTCTGTTTATCAGGGCTTCAGGTGTGGGTGTGTCAAGTGAGGGTCTTGGGGTGGGTTAGGTGTGAGTCATCACTGAGAAGTGTGTGATGGGTCTTGTGATGGGGAGGTTACATCAGGTCAGGTTCATTGGGAGGTGAACTGCTGGTGGGAGGGGGGGCTTGCGTGGGTTGGTTGAGGGTCAGTGCTGTTTCTGATTGACTTTGTGGTTGATTTGGATTCTGAGGGGTTTGTAGGCTGGTTGTAGGTCAGTGTGTCTGGATGGTATTCTATGCTCTTGAAGGAAAAGCAGGACAGAATTCAAATTAATAGTGGAAAAATAACTTGCTTTTATACCCTGATGAAAGCTGTCAGTCTGATGCTTTTTGCTTGATTGAATGAGTTGGAATATGGAAGTTCCCATCAATTGGGGTAGAAGACTAGCCTGTCCAATTTTCCCCCAAACCAGAAATATGTTTTCTTCTACTTTTCTCAATACCTCTATATTAATAAAAGAGAAGTAGGAAAGGGGAGTAGGGTGTGGAATAAGCAGGATGTTAAGTTCTGATTCTTTAATCTATTTATCTGCCTGCTATCAACTGAGCGGTGGCTCAGTGGGTTAGGACACTGAGCTTGTCGATCAGATGGTCAGCAGTTTGGCGGGTCGAATCTCGGGTTCCGCGTAACAGAGTGAGTGCCTGTTACTCGTCCCAGCTTCTGCCACCCTAGCAGTTCAAAAGCACGTAAAAATGCAAGTAGAAAAATAGGGACCACTACGGTGGGAAGGTAACAGCGTTCTGTGCGCCTTTGGTGTCTAGTCATGCCGGCCACATGACCACGGAGTCATCTTCGGACAAGCGCTGGATCTTCAGCTTTGAAATGGAGATGAGCACCAGCCCCTAGAGTTGGAAACAACTAGCACGCATGTGTGGGGGAACCTTTACCTTTACCTTTATCAACTAATAGGCTGTTGGTGGTGCTTTCAACTAGAGAATCAGTCATGTAGAAGCAAGGTCTTAAAATACAGGGACAGCACACCTAGTCTTCTCTTTGGGTCAAGATAAGACTTTAATTTGATCTGAATAGGAATCGACTTTACAAGTGCTTTATTCACATTCTCACATACTAATACACACACAAATACAATCTTCAAGAAGTTGTTTCCAAAGAAGTTGCTTTTTTATGCAGAATATTCTGATTTAATTGAGAGTGACGTCTCTTCTTGTGCCAGCAACAATTTCAAACCAAAAGGAGGAAAAAAGAAAAAGAAAAACAAAATGAGTACATTGTGTATATAATTGACAACTACAAGAAAGGATTCCAGAGCTTATGATGAAAATTGTGCCAGTTTAGAAAAATTGGGTTTTGTTTACAATTTCAAAAAAGTGAGTATTTGGAATATCATATTTACTACCAATTTGAAGCCACAGGCATATGTTCTAATTGTACCAGTTAAGCTGTTATTAAAATGGCAAAAAACAAAAGATTTGCAGTATTCATTTAAAATTCAGCCAATTGCCTTGATGTAGATTTATCACCTGAAAAGTATAAAAACAGTAAACAAATTTTGTGTAAATTCAATTTTGCTTTACTAGTGTGTGTATTACCGTTCCAAGCTTGGTTCCCTTCTCTCTACAAAGTCCTATTTGCTCTTTAATATTGGATGGTAATTATGTTTTTTCCCTCACCCTATTTCTTACTTCTGATGCTAAGGTGGAAAAATTCTCGCACTGCAAATCAGAATCAGAATAGAGCTGGAAGGGACCTTGAAGGTCTTCTAGTCCAACCCCCTACTCAAGCAGGAGTCCCTATACTACGAGGAGTCCTGGTGCTCTTTGAGCTTGCTTGTTTTCTTGCAGACCTTTTATTACCCTAACTAGGTAACATCATCAGTAAAGAATGTTGTTTACTGTCAGTTTATATTCTGGTGTCTTGCCTGTTGGGGAGGGAGGGGGCGGTCTTAGGGATTGTTTGGTTGGGCTGTTTACTAACAGCTCTGTGTCAGTTTCATGATTGGGGTATTGCTTACCTGATTGTTGGTCTGAAGGTGGCTTTGGAGTTAAGCTATGCTGATCTGGGTGCTGATTATTGGTGGGGTAGTACTGGATATATAGCAGTAATATATAGCAGTGTAATTCTTTTTTAGGGTTTGTGTTTATTGTGCTGTATTGGGTTGAATGGTCAGGGACTTTTTGGTGAAGTTGTATGGGTATCTGTTTTGTTGGAATGTGTATACTTGATGTACAGTACCATACCTGAAGAATATCTCAGAAAACATTAACACACTGCTACAACCACATGGATTCAGCATAGCACAAAGGCCAACTAAAGCCCTTCAAAACATCCTAAGCAAACCAAAAGACCCAACAATCCCAGGAGAAAAAAAACCAAGAGTCATTCACAACATACAGTGTAAGAACTGCAACAACCACTATGTAGGACAAACAGGTAGAAAATGGGCAGAACTGGCAGTCTAAAGGCATGATGAAAATTCTTTAATTTTACAACATATAGACAGATTTAACCGTAGTTTCAATTGGGAAAACATCACAATCCTAGACCAGGCCAAATCCAAAAATGCCAGGGAATTTCTAGACAGCCTAGCGCTCTGACAAATCAGCCATCGATAGACACATAGACATTAACAACATCTATAGACTATGCAAAAGAAACTATCACCTAGCCCCAAAGAGAAAAAGACTCCAGCACCTCCCCATCAATAATTGGCACCTAGTTACCTAGTTAGGGTAATGAAATGTCTATAAGAAAACAAGCAAGCTCAGAGAGCACCAAGGACCCTTCATTTTAACCCTGACTACAAATATTCTCCTTCATTGGTACCCTATTCTCAGGTCCCCCAAAACATACTTGCTTTTGTAATCATTATTTAGGGCCTGCCATTGTGTTGGGAGGGGGTTGTCTTGAGGATGCTTTGCACTGTCTTGCCCAGGGGTAGGCAACCTTGGCTCTTTTATGACTCATGGACTTCAGAATTCCTGAGTCAGCATAGCATAGCTGACTCAGGAATTCTGGGAATTGAAGTCCAAGAGTCATAAAAGAGCCGAGGTTGCCTACTCCTGGTCTTGCCACTATGCCCTTGCCCCAGGAGAAAGAATGCATCTCCCTTATCTAAAAGATGGTTGGCACCAGGAGCCAGAAGGAAATGAAAGTGAGAGAGACCTTGAAGTGTGTGCCAACAGAGCCGATTACCAAAACATTATATTCTGTATACACTATATTCCTTTTAATATACCGCTTGCATGGGTTTTTCTCCAGATCTCACCTTGTTTTCCCTGCTATCACTAGCCCCTAATAAAAGTTCCTTTTGAGACAATGCCTTTTTCAAGAGTTCTACTTTCTTGGGTGGCTTGGTTGAGATAGGTCTTTACACATATACTATTTTAGACAAATGACTGTCCAGTCTTGTTTAAAAACCCAAATAAAACAGAAGTGAATAATTTGCTTGAACTATATAATAATCTTGTCTTTCTTTGCTGGCCTATGATGGTAATCAACACTGATTTGAACTATCTCAAATCATAAAATTATTACTATATGTTGGATTTATGACAGCTTGTTTGGTCTAGTGGTTAAGGCATCAGGCTACAAACCAGGAAACTATGAGTTCTAGTTCCTCTTTAGGCATGAAGCCAAATGGGTAAGATTGAGTGAATCAGTCTCTCTCAGCCCTCAGATGGAGGCAATGGCGATCTGCTTCTGAAAAACCTTGCCCAAAAAACCGCAAGGACATGTTCAGGCAGTCTGTGAAAATCAGATACAATTAAACAGAACATAAATAATGTTGAATTTAGTCATTTGGAAAGTGGTCGGTACAGTTGATTTCTCTTAGTTTGTCTATATCAGTAGAGAAGATGATACTGAATTATTGGATCAGGATGGACCACTTTTTTGTTCGGAATGTATTCTTTCATTGGGGTGGAAGGCAGGGAATGAATATAACATTATGTTGAAAGCAAAACAAAACAGTTGAAAGCCCAAACATTTCTCTGAGCTGCCAAATTTATGTAGTATGATCACAGGAGGTTATAAAAATAAGGATGGGGTGGCCTGCATATCACTCACCTTATCCTAAAGGAAAAAATAGTTTGACTTGGCATAACCCAGTTATATCTCACCTTACGTTTTTCAGCCATAACAACTGAGAAATTCTTAACTCAAAAAAGGAGGGGGAAAAATCCAGTCCATAAAACTGGTTGCTTTTTCCTGAGCTGTTATGAAGTATTCTATTTCCTGGTCCTGTGAGATATAAAACATTAGGAAACCTTTTTAGACCAAAATATATTCTCCTAGCAAAAGTGGGTTATTTTAGTTCCTGACCTTGCCAGTCTCCAAGAGGGTATCATCAGCCAACAGCTACATAACATCAATTAAGAAATCCTTCACATTAGGAGAAAATGCATACTATTAAGCCAGCTGGTTTTATTTATGCAGTTTTTTGGTAGGCTACAGGGATTTATTCAAGAAACAAGTATATTATGCTAGCAGGAAGAACTGGAAGTATTTTAAACTGACAGGCTGCAGTGCAGTGTCTCTCAAAAGGATTGGCACATGCATGGTTTCTTCTTAAAACAATCCCAAAAGGGGGGGAAAACAGCAGGGGGAAAAAGAATTAACTCAAAATAAATCAAATAAAAAGGGGATTAGGAAATCTACTAAAAAGTTTCCAACTTAATAAGCATACCATGTGTGAAGAAGGGATATTTTGCTTTTAGTTATTCAATGTGATTCTTTAAGGAATTGCTCAGAGGGGTGTATAAAGCTGAATTTTTTCCGGGTCCTAAAATTATAGGGCTGAATTATATTCCCAAATTAGGTTGTCCAACCATCTAACAGAGAAAAGATCCTACAGGTTCCAAATTAGATATACTTCTCTATATTACCACCTTTGAAAATGAATTTGGGTAATCCAGTTAGAAGGCAATAGAAATTAAATAAAAATAAACAAAAGCACATCCTGAGGCAGAGCATTTTTGTTGTAACATATTACCTTTCTTCCATTTTGATGCAGTATTTTTGAAATGTTGGAGTGATTCTGATTGGGTTTTACCATGTTGTGACTTGTCTTGGGCTCTCTGCAACCAAAAGGTAGGGTAGACATACCATAAACGGGTAGACTTTGCTACTGGCCAGGCTGATTAGAAGTTGCTTTATCTATGTGGTTAGAAGTCCAAAACCACCTAATTATACATAATCAATCAAACAGGAAGTGTCAAATAAAATTCAGTGAGCTGCCTTCAGTACCTGGGAAAATGGCAGATAAATCACAAAACTATTTTTATAAAAATAAAGTTACTGAGTACCAGCCCAAGGTTCACAAACTCTGGTTCTAGTTTTCATTCATAAATTATGTTATGCTAATGAATACCACAAGGGGATTATCCTACAGAAACTAGATAACCCTGGGCAGACTTAGTAGCTGATACAGTTCATTTAACTAATGAGTTAGTTTTAATTTAGTTTATTAGGTTAGCTGTGAGAATCTGGGATTGCATTCTATTTTTTCCTACAGCAAGATCTGAGTCGTCTTCTCATCAAGCCTTAGAGATCACTTTAATGATTCTCTTAACCATTCTCAGCTTTCTAGGAGATATTTTATCCAGGCAGGACTTTTCGGATTCACCTCAATTTTCACTTGAGGGCAAATTCTACTTATAAAAATAACTCTCTGAATGGGAAGCTGACCTGGCAAAGAGCAGAGCAAGACCTTTATGCAGCATTTGCTACATACTAGATGTTGTACAACTGCTAGATCCTGTTCTGTTTTGTTTTTTGCTTCCCCATCTCTTAAAATGTGCAGGCATTGCCCAATTAAGCTAAATATCATTTGCTATTATCAGATGTAATTAACTTTTCTCCAGATTCTTTTTGCTTTCCAAGCCCCCTGACTTTACAAAGCACAATATAATTATCCAAGAACAAAGATGCTATTCATCATTCTTTATGTGATTTATTGACTATTATGCACTGAATATTTCCCAATTACTTCCAAAGGCAATAAAGTAGTTAGCTAAATACTAAGAAACAAATGCCTGGTTTTAAAATGGTAAAAGGCAGTTGTTGACTTTCTAAATAGAGACCCGAAAATCAATATAAATTCTCATTTGTTTATGACAATTTATGTTTCTCCAACTAGATGCAAAAATAATGTCTTTTTATGTCTTGGTAATGTATTAATGCAGCATGATTTGTTTACTAGATGAGAAGTTAGGGATATCTATATCTATATTTATATCTATATCTAATATATATATGACAGCAAGCATGGGAAACGTGTTCATGGATGGAATGTACTGGAGGAGGGAATAAGGGACTAAGCAAGTGTATTCTAAATGCTTCCATATATATATAGATGATAGATATAGAGATATAAATATAGATATAGATGATATAGAAATAGATATAGATATAGATATAGATAGATACATCTATTGCAAATAATAACATACTATTGTAATCATTCAAAACCTGACCTACAATTGTTTCAAAAGTTTTTACTGTTGTCACTGTTGTATTTACTTTTATAGTTTCATTGATTGAGTCAAACTATATAAACTATTTTTTTTTTATCTATAGCAGGATCTGCTACCAGAATTATTTCAGCGTTGCCATCAGTGTTATTCTCTATATGTGGGTCTTACTTACCAACTACATTCAGACTGTCTGATGCAGATCAGTGCTTTAGAAACTAAAATTTAACATTTAGATCAAGATGGAATCAAAAAGTAAGTTTCACAGAAGGACTTTGCAGAGATGACATTGTAGAAAGTGACTGGAAGGACATATGAAGTAGACTACACCATAAAGGAGAAAGCATACAACTTAAGTAGTAGTACCATTCCACAAGCTGTAGTAGATATAAGAACTTTTGTTTCATTGGTATAAGGTTTTGTAAGAAACAAAATTTGTTAGTTGGAAAGGATTTTAGCAGACTAACTTTTGGCTACCTTAGATTAATATGGGTTTTCCTTTTACAATTCTTCTCTTCAAGCATATTGGCCCATGTTTCAGTCTATCCAATAGGAATATTTATTGAGAAGAACAGATCTCAAAGGAGGGTTGGGGATCAGGAAGTGTGGGCTGTCATGAAGAGTCCAGAACAGTGGAGAGACATATAGTAGAAATAACAACAATATCAGTATCATATGAGAATTTGTAGCTAAACATAATACATAAATTCTAAATGCATTCCAAAACACTTCAGCTATGTGAAAGAAAAACAGAAGTCTATCTACAAACAAGAAAAATGTTTCAGTAAATCAGAGGACAGAATTCCAATAATGGTAATAAACTAACAGGAAAGTTAAAGATGTAGGGGTATCAATACTTTCCTTATTTGTTTTCCTTTTAGGAAGGAAGTGTGTATTTCTTCTTTTCCAGCCCCAGAAGGCAAAACAAGAACCAATGGATGTGTAAGGTCCCTGGCCCTTACTTAAATCTGAGATACCATTAGAGGTCTAATAAGGCAACTCAAACAGAGGCTTCTTGAGAAAACAGCACTTTATTTTTGATCAAAATAAGTCCTGGGTGGAAACACAATCTGAACACTGGCAGCGTTGCATTCAGAAGTGCCACACCTTAGAAAGTTAGTAGCATTGCTTTATAAATTTTGTTAACCAATGAAAATCAGACAACAGAGCCATTACATCCTAAGGAAGACATCAATCATTCCTGTACACTCCCTTATTCCCTCCTCCAGTACATCCCATCCATGAACATGTTTCCCACGCTTGCATGAAATTTGTCCCTGAGGCAAACGCTGATTACAAAAGTGAGATAGCAATAGTTAGGCTAAACAATTTCTTTTTGTTCCAGTTACAGAACCCTTCAGATTTAAACTTACCAAGGAAAGGAGCAACCTAGAACTAAGGAGAAATTTCCTAACGGCGAGAACAATTAACCAGTGGAACGGCTTGCATTCAGAAGTTGGGGGTTCCCCATCACTGGAGGCTTTCAAGGAGACTGGACAGCCACTGGACAGACTGGAATGGTATAGGTTCTCCTGCTCATGCAGGGAGTTGGTCTAAATGACCTCCAAGGACCTTTCAAACTCTGCTTTTTTATTATTCCCCTGTGATGCATAATCAGCCCTTTATTTTCACCTGAAAACTGTGCAACCCACTTTGAAAGCTGCTTTCTTATAATGAAGGGCCATCTTTCTGCATTTAGCTATTTGTGTGCAAACACAGATAAAATCAGACCAATTTATGTTGGCTCCCTTGGTGCATAATATACATTCTTTTCCAATGAAGCAACGATATTTTTAAGACCTGAAAATAAAGGTGTCTGAATAGCACAAGCATTTCCTTTATGTGGCTTTGTTCCCAATTGTTTACCTGCCTAGGCAAAGAAACTTCTGCAGGACCACTTTCTTTAAAAATGAGATTTTGATTAACCATCTTAAACCTAGGCTAGACTGAATTTAACCTGGCTCCAAATTAATAAAACCTCTCTCATTCTTCTCTCTTCCCTACAAAATCTATTTATTTTAAATTACAACTGCTAACTTGATTGGGTAGAACTTCTTCTCTATTTCCTTTAATTAATGATTGCTAGGGGGAGAAAAATCACTGCTTTTGGAGGCAGAACCAGACTGATGCTATCAATGTCCCAGCCACCTGTCACATCTGCCAAAAAGCAGAGTGAAAGTTAAGTCTGAAATACTGAGATTCAGAATAATGAAGACTTAAGGGAGGGAGGAGGGAAGGAGGGAGGGAAGAAATGACTGCTGCGACTTCTAAACTTCTATTTCAGCCACAGTAGAATGCCTATGAGTAGGTGTAGCTGTCAGCTAATATTCTGTGAACAACTTTATTACCTGGGGGATTTGTAAGCTCTAGCCAGAAATATATCTATATTTAATTTTCATATATATATTTTTGAAACTATTATCGAAACTTGAAAAACACAGAAGGCATTTATAGACAATGAATGAGATGCCAATCCGAAAGAAGAAGAAAAATGAAATATGGATGGATGCATGGATAGAAGGATGGATGGATGGATGGATGATGATAAATATTTAATGCATGGATGTAGCCATTCTGCCTCCTTCTGGCACCTGGTGTTCTTTAGCTGCCCTCTTGGCTCAAGCTTCACCCTGTCCCATAATTTTGGATCCTTCCCTTCTACCCACTTCCCACCTACTCAGCCCTCCCATAGGCATGTGTCAATTTCCCTAAAGTTCTTCCATTCCTTCCAGTTAAAAAAGTTTCTGTAATTCTTCCATAGCCTTGCGGATCCTAGGAAAAAATCCATGACTACATCTGATTGTTCTGCAGATCTTACTCCTGGGGGAAAGCTGAGGCAGAATTGCATAAGAGTAACAGTAGTCTTTAACTTATGACCAATCATTTAGTGATTCTTCAGAGTTACAACAGACTCTCCAAAAGCTACCTATAACCCAGTTGCTACTTCCCAGTCATGTGAATGCATTTTGATCCCTGGGCAATTGACCCACCTGCTGTGTTTGCAATTTACAATGTTTACTTCTAGTTTTCCACAAAAAGCACCCAGAGCATGCAATGGGTTTGCTTAACAACCGTGCGGTTCATTTATCACAAAAGGGTCATAAAATCAAGTAAGTTACATGATGACTCATTTTATGACCATCATGACTTACAACCATAATTGCAAGGCTCAGTTATGACCATATATTGAGGACCACCTATAGCACACATTCTGATTGAAACTATTTGGAGCTCTTGTGTAATTTAACTCTCCTACATTTGTTCAGTTTAACTGAAGGAACATTTGCTCTAGAATTCTTTGAAACATTTGGAGAAGCACAGAGAAAGTGAAAGTGTCAGCCCAGCACAGTTGCCAATAAAGCTACAAGCTTGAAAAAGGACTGGGAGAAGAATGGAGGAAATACACATTTCCAAAACTCTGGAACCACCAGCAAAGAGAGAAAATCAACTGAATTAGGAAGATGATCCAGAGGAAAAAAAGACTTATGTAAATGCAGCAAAGCAAAGCACAACATGGGAAGGTTAAGTCATTATTTATTTATTTACTGTGTGGCATATAAGGCCAGACAGGCTACAATGTTATGTCAGAAATCCTGGCAGCTGAAGTTGCTAGTCTGTTTGTTGCACTGGGGCACCAAAAGGATGAATAAGCTTCACATCAGCTGGCCTCAGAGGAAGTCAGCTCAGGGGTGGGGCTCTCCGCCATTGCTTTTCACAGATTTTGTCCAGGCAGATCCAGCACTGGTTCCAGATCTTCACGCAGAACACAGCCAGCACTTTCCCACCACCAAAATGGCTGTATCTATGCTTTTGAACTGCTAAGTGGTCAGGAGCTAGGGACAAGAGATGGGAACTCACCCCATCCCATGGACCTGGACTTGAACCACTGGAGTGCTGGTAATTGTTCAATAGTTCAGTGCAATCCAGTGTCGTTAAGCCTCTTCACCGCTGCATTAAGTACATTATGTCAGTTGTCCCCAACCTTTCTGGCTTGGCAAACCAGCAGACGGGGGAAGAGGGGATGGTTCCATGTGAACAACAGGTGAGCTCACAGTTCCATTTGTATGAGAGGGAGGCACACACAGATCTGAAGGAGAGGATAATTAAGTAATCCGTGACCCTATCTTTCTTCAGCTTCCATAAGTTCTCAAGAGCTACAATTGCTAGAAATTATCAATCCTAACATTCTGTGGTAGGAAACAGATACAGTGTGAGCCCTAAGGTAATCAGAATACAGATAAGTACAAATAATATAGGTACCATCCCCAAATAACTGGAGTACCATTTGTATATCATCGGCATTGACAAAGTCAGTCAATTGCAAAAGGCAGCTTTACTTGGAAAAAAGTAAAGTAAAGAAAAGAGGAGGAGGAGGAGGAGGAGGAGGAGGAGGAGGAGTTGACTGAGTTTCATGTTTCATGAATAAAAGTTTGATAATAATAAAGACAGCAGAATAGGAGAGAAAGAACTGGAAAAGATAACAAAATACAAAGATCTACAAATAGAAATAGAACAACTGTGGCAAAGGCAAGCAAGGGTAGTACCAATAGTAATAGGCTCCTTGGGTGCAATCCCCAAACAACTGGACACCACTTGAACACCATTGACATTGACAAATTCACCATTAGTTAATTGCAAAAGGCGGTTTT
This sequence comes from Vipera berus, assembly GCF_964194415.1. Taxonomy (NCBI): domain Eukaryota; kingdom Metazoa; phylum Chordata; class Lepidosauria; order Squamata; family Viperidae; genus Vipera; species Vipera berus. Next base: position 117,011,645 of record NC_138205.1, on the reverse strand, counting down.
ACTAGGAACAGCTTCCATCCTGTGACGATATTTGTAGTACCATCGAACATCCACATCTACCTATCCCAGCTCCTTGGTAAGGACTCGATAAGTAGACAAAAATGCCAAATCTAGTTTGAACATCTGGCTGACTGTGCAATGATCAATAATAATAATTCTCAGTTTTAGATTGAAATTGTCCTCACATCTAAAAATGGCCATTTCATCCAGCATTTTTCCCCCATGCTGAGGCCTTTGCTCCCACTAAAAGCAGTTCTTAGTCATGTCTATCTCTGCCTTAAACCAGGAATAGACAGGAATTCCTCATCATTGGCCAAACTGGTTAGGGCTGGCAGGATTCCATAACACCTGGAGAACCAATGATATCCTACTGCTAAGCTTGTAAGCCGCCCTGAGTCTTCGGAGAAGGGCGGGATATAAATGGAATAAAAATAAACAAATAAATAAATAAATCCCTACTTGAAGTTAATTTCTGAGTCATCCATGAGACAGGAGAAAGTAAACATTATGGCCCACACCTGCTTCAAAATGTGGCTCTTACAGCTCTTTTTCAAATAACTATTCCTTTGGCTGCCAAAACAAATTTACAATTGTAAACTATCCATTGAGTTGTTTTTTTTTTATTATTATTAACAGGCATTGCTTCCACTGATCAATGATGGATTACAAGTAGGAGGGGATCCAAACTTCTTGGTGTTATTGTGGATATGTGGTTGCAACAATCTCTGCCACTGGATGGGTATTTCATTCTCTGCTTCTTGACTAAAACTCCCTTTTTATAAAAATCCCTGAAAAACTATACTCGTGGCTAACTATTAGAGAAGCATTTAATAATTTGCCCACATGGATTCCCCTTAGCCAGTGCTAGATAAATGTGCTATATAAAATGAACTTGCCACGATAATCTTCCTTTAGTTTAATTTACAGACCAAATACTTGCACATACAGTACTTTTCTGTTTGAGTTTATAGGGTTTTGTCAATTTAAAAATAATAATAATAATAATGAGATGAAGATGTCCTTATAACATTTTCAGCTAAATTTAGAGCACACTTTTTATTATTTATTAAATCAATTTATATAGCTGCCCATTTCACGAATAAGTGACTTTTGGTAGCATATATGACAAAAACTTGTTTTAAAAACTCATTTTCTAGCTGAAAACTAAAGCAAGGTTGCATTTCATATTAGCAGTATAGGCAAGCTGTTCTCCAGTTAATCTATTGTTGTGAAAATTCTTGATTATATCTAGGAGCAGCTTTCTTGTGAGTTTATAGTAATAGATTATAAAAATCCTGTAGGTTTAGCAGAAAGCTAGTCTTAATTCTGAAATATGCAACATATTGCCAAATTTTCCAGTTACAACAGAGTAAAATGAAAAGGATTTCCATGATAGGTTTTTATGTTCTTGTTGATATATTTTTTTTTCCACCATAAATCTTCATAGCATTATTTACTGATTTTTAAAATCTGATTATAAGATCCTTTTATTACACAAAGTGGTTTCTAAATATTAAGACTAAGCTATTGTCACAGAGTAATGACTTTTCCATACCAGTCTGCAGAACTTCTAACACTGTCATAAAGCTAAAAATTAATATAATAAAAAAGTAATATGCATAAAATCAGTTCACCTTCTTTGAGAACTTCCTGCTTTCTTTTAGACTCCATTTGTTTCTATGTTTAATAATAATAATAATAATAATAATAATAATAATAATAATAATAATGCAAAATACATCAAGTAATTGCAGCTTCCTGCAATAACTCCAGCAAAGCTACAAAAAACTGTGCTACTTGAAACATCTTACATTTTAAGGAGATACCTGGTTGATACCTAGGATGCCAGCAGCAACCCATGTCAACCATTAGTGCCAGTCAATTTGAATGTTCAGTTGACTGAGTTTCATGTTTAATGAATAAAAGTTTTATAATAATAAATTGGACATAATCATACAGTGGTCATTTAATCTTCCTTTGCATTTAATTGTTTTTCAAACAGATTTTTTTATTTGTTTGCAAACAAGTGTAAAAGAAATCTCATAATGATAAAATTAGGATTGTGCAATGTTTCAGATTTAATTCATAAATAATGGTTTGGGACCAACTGGAACACAGGTGTAGCATATATCTAGGACTCAGATACATCAATAGGTGCTATTCATGCACTTCCTGCTCCCAAAGCACCTTTACTGAGTAGATTCCAAGCACTGATATTCACTTAGGAATTAACTAGAGTAATTTGTGAATGAATCTAATTATGATAAAAGTATGATGCATCCAGCATGAAACACTAACTAGAAACATGTTTTTCCTTACGTGGTATCCTAACTCCTTTGGTATCCACCTAGCCAGTTTGATTCACATTCCTTTGTATATAAGGATAAAGAAAGTGCACGTTCTCTGACTGGTGCCTGTGCTCTGGAATGAAGTTCACAAATGGTCAGAAAAAGGGTAGAAGTGAAGGACATTTTTGTTTCTTCATGCACTGCTGCAAAGTACATGCAATTAAAATGGTAAAGGTTCCGCTGCACATGCGTGCTAGTTGTTTCCAACTCTAGGGGCCAGTGCTCATCTCCATTTCAAAGCCGAAGAGCCAGCGCTTGTCCGAGGACATCTCCGTGTTCATGTGGCCGGCATGACTAGACACCAAAGGCGCACAGAACGCTGTTACCTTCCCACCGTAGTGGTCCCTATTTTTCTACTTGCATTTTTACGTGCTTTCAAACTGCTAGGTTGGCAGAAGCTGGGACAAGTAACAGGCGCTCACTCTGTTACGCGGCACTCGGGATTCGACCCGCCAAACTGCCAACCTTCTGATCGACAAGCTCAGCGTCCTAACCCACTGAACCACCGCGTCCTTTTTACTCGTGTCTAATTTTGATTTTTTTTTTAATCCTACTATCCTCATACTTAGAAATAAGTCTCATTTCTTCAACACAATTAGATGTAGAGTGACAGCTAAGACTATTCACTGTGAATAGCAATCAATCCAAACTATCTATAGGGAAAATAAGCATTCCATGGATGATTTTGAGTTGTACCAAAGAAAAAAAATATGGGACTCAAATAAGGGCTTTCAGGTTCTGAAGATATGCTTTAGTTCAATGATACTGTACTTCAAAGCTTATGCCACCTAAAAGTCACCTGGAGTCTCTTTGGGTAGTAAGATGGAAGGCATATAAATTAAATAAATGGCCTGTGTGATGCACTTAAGCATCCCTTTCCTAAGCCATAAAATAGAGCATCCCCAATCATTTGCTTCACCCTTCAAACAGAGCTTGTGGCATCAAGCTGAACTTTGTATCAAAGAATGGGCCATTAAATCCATTTCTAGAATTGTGCAAGAAATGATCCTTAATCTTTGAAATGAAAATAATAAACATTTACTAAATCATTTGAGATCTTTTGCTTAGATAGACCTGAATAAATTTTATCCTTTTAGAATACATGCAAGGATGGAGGAGCTGGATATAAAGTTCCAAATTGCTGGACAGATATAATTACAAATATCTGATTTAAAAAAATGTAGATTTGGGCTAAGTATGCATTTGCTCCCTTTTATGGATTACTGCCTTGTCGTGGTGAAGGGGCTTCCGTAACTCAATGAAGCTATGAACTATGCCATGCAGGGGCACCCAAGATGGACAGATCATAGCAGAGAGTTCTGACATAATGTGATCCACTGGAGAAGGAAATGGCAACCCACTCCAGTATCTTTGCTATGAAAACCCCATGGACAGTACCAAAAGGCAAAAAGATATGGCGCTGGAAGATGAGCCCCTCAGGTTGCAAGGTGTCCAATATGCTACTGGGGAAGAGCAGAGGGCTAGTACTAGTAGTGCCAGAAAGAGTGAAGTGACTGGGCCAAAGCTGAAAGGACACTCAGCTTTGGATGTATCTGGTGATGAAAGGAAAGTCCTGCTGTAAAGATCTATTCTCCATAGGAACCTGGAATGTAAGATCCATGAATCATGGCAAGCTGGACGAGGTCAAATGAGAGATGACAAGACTGAACATCAACATGTTAGGAATCAGCAAACTAAAATGGACAGGAATGGGTGAATTTAATTCAGATGACCATCAAGTATACTACTGTGGGCAAGAATCCCTCAGAAGAAATGGAGTAGCCTTCATAGTCAATAAAAGAGTAGAAAAAGCAATATTGGGATACAATCCCCAAAATGACAGAATGATCTCAGTTCGAATCCAAGGCAAACCATTCAATATCACAGTAGTCCAAGTCTATGCCCCAACCACCGGTGCTGAAGAGGATGAAATTGACCGGTTGTATGAAGCCCTACAGCACCTTATAGAACTAACACCAAAAAATGATGTCCTTATCATCATGGGTGATTGGAATGATAAAGTAGGAAGCCAAAAGATAACCGAAATAACAGGCAAGTACAAAATGAAGCAGGGCACAGGCTGATGGAATTTTGTCAAGAGAATACGATGGTCATAGCAAACACTCTTTTCCAACAACCCAAGAAACAGTTCTACACATGGACATCACCAGACGGTCAACACAGAAATCAGATTGACTATATGCTCTGCAGCCAAAGATGAAGAAGTTCTATACAGTCAGTGAAAACAAGACCAGGAGCTGACTGTGCAAAACTTAGGCTTAAATTGAAGAAAGTAGGGAAAAGCACTAGGCCACTCAGATATGAACTAAATCATATCCCTGATAAATACACAGTAGAGCTGACAAATAGATGTAAGCAATTAGATCTGATAGACAGAGTGCCTGAAGAACTATGGACAGAGGTTCACAACATTGTACAAGAGATAGCAACTAAAAGCATCCCAAAGAAAAAGAAATGAAAGAAAGCAAAATGGCTGTCTGAGGAAGCTTTGCCAATAGCTGAGGAAAGCAAAAGGCAAGGAAGAAAGAGAAAGATACACCCAAATGAATGCAGAATTCCAGACATTAGCTAGAAGAGATAAGAATGCCTTCTTAAATGAACAGTGCAAAGAAATAGAAGAAAACAATAGAATAGGGAGGACCAGAGATCTTTTCAAGAAAATTGGAGAAATGAAGGGAACAGATGGCATGACAAAGGACCAAAATGGCAGGGACCTAAAAGAGGTAGAAGAGATTAAGAAGAGGTGGAAAAACTACACAGAAGAACTATACAAGAACAAGCTTAACATCCCAGATAACCACAATGAGGTGGTCACTGACCTCAAGCCAGACATCCTAGAATGTGAAGTGAAATAGGCCAAAAAAACCAACACAGTGCTAGGCTGCATTAACAGAGGAATAGAATCAAGATCACGTGAAGTATTAATACCACTTTACAATGCCTTGGTAAGGCCACACTTGGAATACTGCATCCAGTTTTGGTCACCACAATGTAAAAAAGATGTTGAGACTCTAGAAAGAGTACAGAGAAGAGCAACAAAGATGATTAGGGGACTGGAGACTAAAACATATAAGGAACAGTTGCTGGAATTGGGTATGTCTAGTTTAATGAAGAGAAGGACAAGGGGGAACATAATAGCAGTGTTCCAATATCTCAGGGGGTGCCACAAAGAGGAGGGACTCAAGCTATTCTCCAAAGCGCCCAAAGGCATGACAAGAAGCAATGGATGGAAACGAATCAAGGAGAGAAGCAACCTAGAACTAAGGAGAAACTTCCTGATAGTTAGAACAATTAATCAGTGGAATAACCTGCCTCCAGAAGCTGTGAATGCTCCAACACTGGAAGTTTTTAAGAAGAGACTGGACAGCCATTTGTCCAAAATGGTACAGGTTTCCTGTGTGAGCAGGGGGTTGGACTACATGACCTCCAAGGTCCCTTCCAACTTTATTGTTGTTGTTGTTGTTGTTGTTGTTGTTGTTATTATTATTATTATTATTATTATTATTATTATTATTATTATTATTATTATTATTAAATCTGAGCAACAACAAAGCTAGTGGAGGTGACAGTATTCCAGCTGAGCTATTCAAACAATTAAAAGGCAATGCAGTAAAAGTGCTACAGTTAATTTGCCAAAAATTTGGAAAACTCAACAGTGGCCACGGAATTTGAAAAAATCAGTTAACTTTCCAATTCCAAAGAAAGGCAATGCCAAAGAATGTTCAGACTATGAAGTTGAAACTCAGATACTTTGACCACCTAATAAGAAGGAAGGACTCACTGGAGAAGAGCCTAATGCTGGGAAAGATTTAGGGCAATAGAAGAAAGGGATGACAGAAAATGAGGTGGCTTGATGGAGTCACTGAAGCAGTAGGTGTGAGCTTAAATGGACTCCAGAAGATGGTAGGACAGGAAGGCCTGGAGGAACGTTGTCCATGGGGTTGCAATGGGTTGGACATGACTTCGCAACTAACAACAATTCATTTGCTTCACCAAATCTGAAGACTCATGGGAACCATCTGTAAAATGCCTCAAGGTGGTCTTACAAAGAGTAATTACTCTCTTTTCTAATTTAAAAATATGCAGATCTACACTGATCACCTTCCTTCCTTCCTTCCCTCCCTCCCTCCCCTTCCCTTCTCTCTCCCTCCCTGCCTCCCTTCCTCCCTTCCTCATGGTTTTTCTCTAGAAAAGAAATCTGGCATATAAAACTCTCTTCTCTAATTTAATCATAAGAAAAACCTTTCAGAGTAACTTGGGATGAGAAAATCTGACTGACTCCAATTTGGCAATGAGCTGGAGTTGAATTTCTACATTCCCCTTTTCCAATTAATTCAACCACTACACTAGACAGGCTTAAGTAAAAATTGCTACATTTACAGTTTAAAATCTGTGTAAACTTTAGTGGTCTTGCTGTCAGATAAACTAAAGCCTTTGTTTTCAGGCTCTTAAGAGTTGCAAAAAACGATAGTGCAGTTATGCAAAGTGCAGTATCATGATGTAAGAAACGAAATATGTAAGAAGGCATGTTGAAGGGCTTTACATATTGTTCACTGTAGAGATGGATTGAACAAAGAACCAAGAAAAACATGTGAATCAAACTTGTTATTTTACTCTAAATCTTCCATACCTTAATAAATGTAGTTTTGTTTCTATTTAGAAGACTCGTGTATCCAATAGTGGATTTATTTTTAAGAAACGTCTGACTGATTTTAGAAGTAAACATTCTCCATGTTTTGGCTGCCTAAGTAATGCATTACATTTCTCTGAATGGGGCCTTAAGATACTTTCTGTACCCAGACAATTCTGCATATCAGATTACAGCTTTGGGGTAAAAAGGGTTCAGCTGTCCAGAAGGTTTTGCAATTTGATGATATCATAACCAGTGTGTTACTAAATCTCCCAGCAGCTGGAGTTCTGATTCCAGACTAGAAATGATCCCATTGAGATATTTGGTAAGGATGGATTTCTGGCATGTCTCCGGATATATATTTTTCCCCCAACAATACTGTACATTAAATTTAAGTGTCAGCATAACTTTACAGAGTTTTTATAAAGAAACTATAGTTTGTCAGATTTGTAGCCTAGATTTGTCTCATTTGTAGTCAATAACTGTCCTCAAAAATTAAGCACTTAATGATAACTTATTTTGCATATGTAATTTTTGCTAAAGTATATTTTATGCACTAAAGATAATAATGATTTAGCACCCTTTTTTAATTGGAATGCATGCAATTATTTCAAATGAAGTGAACAGTAGAGGCATCTATATTGTTCATATAATATCTGCATATGATATAGCTGCAATATATATATTACTATATTGCTATTATATTATATTGCTATTATATTACATTGCATTGCACTGCACTGCACTGCACTACACTACACTACATTACATTATTAGTTGTGTTATATATGTTATATTTTTAACATTACATAACAATATTATATTATAGTAATATAATAAGAGCCATTTTGGTTACAGGTAGAAATTAGGAAAGTATCAGTTCAAGCCCTGCCTTATGCCATATGGATGATTTTTGGCCTGACTCCCTCTGGTTTGTTATTGTGGTTGTTATTGTGGGGAAAATAGGAGGAGAAAAGAGTATCAGGTATGTTTGCCATGTTGAGTTATCTGCAAAAATAATAAAAGCTGTATAAAAAAATTACACACAGAGAGAAACATACTGATGCCCATTAACATCCAATATAATCTTAAATGTAGTATTCAATATTTATTTTATTTATTTATTTATTCGGTTTATATACCGCCCTATTCCCAAAGGACTCAGGGTGGTTTACAAGGCAAAATTTAAAAACAATCCAATATAAAATTAAAATAAATTAAATTAAGTCTAGCCACAAAAATTAAATCACAATTTAAAAACATTAAACCCCTCAGTCCAGACCAGATAGCTCAAAGAGCCAGGTTTTTAGGTCCCGGCGAAATGAACGAAGGTTGGGGGCACTCCGGAGTTCCGTTGGCAGTTGATTCCATAGGGCAGGCACGCCCACAGAGAACACCCTCCCCCTGGGGATTGCCTGTCGGCAATTCTTGACCGGCGGTACCCTGAGGAGGCCCTCCCTGTGGGAGCGCACAGGACGATGGGAAATTGACGCTGGCAGCAGGTGCTCCCTCAGATAATCCGGGCCCATGCCATTTAGGGCTTTATAGGTCATTACCAGCACCTTGAATCTCACCCAGAGGGCAACTGGAAGCCAATGCAGCTCGCGGAAAAGAGGTGTTACATGGGAGTATTGGGAGACTCCCATCACAACTCGCGCGGCTGCATTCTGCACCAGCTGAAGCCTCCGAGTGGTCCTCAGGGGCAGCCCCATGTAGAGAGCATTGCAGTAGTCTAGCTGGGAGGTCATGAGCGCATGGGTGACTGTGCGTAGGGCATCTCGGTCCAGATAGGGCCGTTACTGGCGCACCAGGCGAACCTGGGCAAAAGCCCCCCTGGCCACGGCTCCTATATGATCTTCCAAACTGAGCCATGAATCCAGGAGGACACCCAAGTTGCGGGCCCTATCAACGGGGTGGGTAACACCTCACCCCCCGTAGTTAACGATGGAAAAGATTGGTTAGTCTGAGATGCCGGTATGCACAGCCACTCAGTCTTGGCACGATTGAGACGAAGCCTGTTTCTCCCCATCCAAACCCGGACTGCTTCCAGGCAATGGGACATCACGTCGAGAGAGAGAGAGAGAGAAAGAGAGAGAGAGCATGAGAGAGAGTCCCATTAGAATCCCCTGGCATTATTATAATATAGCACATATTGGAGTCCATTATAGACATCCAATTGTTTCAACATATACATCTTGGATTGCCTTGTTATCATTTGGCTATTCCAAGAAGTTCTGGAAGAAAGATTTGAAGAATCAAGTTATATTTTTAATTTATTTTTAATTTAATTTTAATTTTAAAAACTACATCCTGTGGAATAATTCATAAAATTACATCATATAAAATAAACTGTAATCTTTTATATACTGGCATTATTTCCACCAAGTAATGAATCTTCCTTTGTCTCTGGGATGAGAAGAAGAATTCTCAGCATTTTCATTCTGACCACTATATAATGTTTCCATTATATAGTGGTCAGAATGAAAATGCTGAGAATTCTTTTTCTCATCTTTCCATTATATAGTGGAATTATGTAAATTAATCACTGGGTGGCATGGAATATAATTCTATCAAGGAAGGTCAGTAATTGCATTTACTTTTCTGTGATGCTTATTGCTTACAGGAAATAAGGCATGGGGGAACCTTCTCTTCCTGGATATGATGTCCTCTAAACTTTCAATAATGTACAATTTACACCAAGCTTAAATATGTTTTCGAAGGGAGGAGAAGAATAAAAATGAGTACATGGATTATATTTGTATGCTGGGATTGAAATTAATTTTAATGAAAACAATATTTCAAGATGGACCGTTCATCAATTTGTAGCTAAAAGTATAATCATCATGAAAAGTCACAACAATTAATCAACTTCTCTGTCTTCATCTTGCTAGTTATAAGGTGAAATTACTGTATTTTAGAACTGGGACACTGTTAATTCGGTTTTGAAAAATGTTTTGTTTAAAGTTCTGAAATTATATACAACTGTTACATGACTCATACAGATGTTGTTGAGTAAGGGTGTGATGGTGATATACATTCTCATCCAATCATCTGTTTTATTGTTATCCCTGGGGCTATGGGAAACTTATTTGAGTTACAAAACTTGTAATCTTTGACATATGCAGATAATTCTGGATTAGATTTCCCCCAATATTTCTTTGTTTGTTTGCTCATATCCTGCCTTTATTATTTTTTTACAAATAAGTCAAGGTGGTGAACAACACACATTCCTCATTCTATTTTCCCCACAACCACAATCCTGTGAAATGGATTGGGCTGATAGGCAGTGACTGATCCAAAGCCACCCAGCTGGCTTTCTTGGCTAAGGCAGAACTTCAACTCAAATCTCCTGGTTTCTACCTAAGTGCCTAAATCACTAAACCAAACTGGCTTTCCCAAAGGTACCTAGGGATATGAAAGAACTGAAATCTGTAATCATTTGCCTAAAAAGGTGCACTTACAGAATATTTTATGAGATCACAAAATCAGTTGAGTCACATGGTTAACCCTCTTTATGACCAACACATACAACTATAATATGCAGGTTCCGTAACAAGTATAGAAAAACTACAGGCAATCCCAGTCCAGGATTACCTTGAGTCTTTCTATATCATCAGCAACCACCAGCTCACTCAGTGCTGCAGGAACTAATTCTTCAAGTGTTTCAGCTTTTCTGAAACATGACCTTGGATTGGCTTCTGGGGTTTTTGTGCTCCAACAGTTTGATTTGATGGCCTGGACTTAAAAATATGTTTTACTGTTGAGATTCCTTTTGAGATAACTTGCTTTCTCTCCTCTCCTGTGACTCTCTTCCCATGAGAGTTTACAACCCCTGAAATAAAACAGAATCTGGGAAAGAGATGATGGAAAGCCAAGCGACACCAGCATGGATTTCACCACTCCTGCACCTGAATCAGAAGAGATTGATGTTCCACCAAGTTCTTGAAATACAAGCACATGTATGTGCAGGCTTAATACCACAGTCTGCATCTTCAGAAAAAAAAACTGGCTTGAAAGAAATGGAGTGACCTTCTTATAAATTCTTTCCCAAAACACTGAAAAAGCAGCTCTACTCATTAAAAGGATTTTAAGTATGCCATGCTTTTCAGATATTAAAAAATAATAAAGGGATTGCCTGGATACCTCATAAACTTTATTAAGCAATTTGTGAACTTCCTATGTTTCCAAGCTCCTACCAGATTAATTTCTGTAACTATTTCAAAAGCAAATTACAAATATGCCAGATTGGATATTTGTCTCCAAAAGTGGATTATAAATCAAGGCAGGTTTGTTATGGTTCACTACTACTAAGAAGCTTCACTATCTCTCTTTTTCTCCTGTTTAAAGCCAGACATACCTCATAACAAGAACATCTGCCATGACAGCTGATGACAGGCATCAAAATAGGGTTATTAGGTACAAAAGTCCTTGCTGGCCCTGATGAGGAACAGAGTTGGGGATTTGACATGCAGGGTGAAATCATGGAGGTTCAGGATTCTAATTTCCATGCAGCCTGTTTTTCCATTTTACCCAAACTATCTATACTAGGCAGCAATGCCTAGCAACCTGATCTTGGATATATGAGCAAGTTAATTTACTGTAGGTCAGGCATGTCAAACTCGCAATGTCACATGATGTCACATGAAGTATCATGACTTTTTCCCCATTGCCAGCAATGGGGTGGGTACGGTTTCAGTATGCATCCGGCCCATGGGCCAGCAGTTTGACATGCCTGCTGTAGGTAGTCTCTGACTTACAATGAGTCATTTAGCAACCATTCAAAATTACAATGGCATTGATGTCCTTTATAATGTCCTTGCATTGACTACTACTGCAGCATCCCCACAGTCATATGATCAAAATTTGGCACTTGAACATCAATTTGTATTTATGATGATTGCAGCATCCCAGGGTCACATTACCATTATCTACAACCTTCCCAGCTAGCTTTCAATAAACAAAGATAATGGGTGAAACAGCGTCTGCTTAATGACTGCATGATCCACTAAACAATTGCAGTATTTCACTTAACAACCATCTCATAAAATAAGTTGCATCTCACTTAACAAACCCCTTGCTTAGGAATGGAATTCTAGTCACAATTGTGATTATAAATTGAGGAGTATATGTACTCCTATAGGAGATTCCCAGGAAATCAAACATCTATTGATATGTTCCTTACACATTTACACAAAGTCCAAAAGAATACAGTGCCAAACTATTTCCCTATTATGCCAAGGAAAGTACATGGATGTATCCATGAAATTGATAGTAGTCAAGCTTAACTTGGGAAAATTTTACATTTGTTTTGTTTTCCTCTTCTGATACATTCTGACATTAAAACACCAATCTGGATTCTCAGCTTGACTACTTAGTCACAAACAAAGATACACATTGTTTCAGATGTTTGAAATCCTTCTCAATGATTTTGTCACCTCCAAAAACTTCACTGTGATCCATGTATAGGTCTTCAATTAATTCCATCCATTATCTTATTGCCTTTTAAATAATATATGTCTAGACGACTTTCCCCTTCATGGATTACTGCCTTGTCGTGGCGAAGGGGCTTGCGTAATTCAATGAAGCTATGAGCTATGCCGTGCAGGGCCACCCAAGACAGAAAGGTCATAGCAGAGAGTTCTGACAAAACGTGATCCACTGGAGAAGGAAATGGCAAACCACTCCAGTATCTTTGCCATGAAAACCCTATGGACAGTACCAAAAGGCAAAACGATATGACGCTGGAAGATGAGCCCCTCAGGTCGGAAGGCGTCCAATATGCTACTAGGGAAGAGCAGAGGGCTAATACTAGTAGCGCCAGAAAGAATGAAGCGACTGGGCCAAAGCCGAAAGGATGCTCAGCTGTGGATATGTCTGGTGGTGAAAGGAAAGTCCGATGCTGTAAAGATTTTTTCTCCATAGGAACCTGGAATGTAAGATCCATGAATCAAGGAAAGCTGGACGTGGTCAAACAAGAGATGACAAGACTGAACATCGACATCTTAGGTATCAGCGAACTAAAATGGACAGGAATGGGTGAATTTAATTCAGATGACCATCAGGTATACTACTGCGGGCAAGAATCCCTCAGAAGAAATGGAGTAACCTTCATAGTCAATAAAAGAGTAGAAAAAGCAATACTGGGATACAATCCTCAAAATGACAGAATGATCTCAGTTCGAATCCAAGGCAAACCATTCAATATCACAGTAGTCCAAGTCTATGCCCCAACCACCGGTGCTGAAGAGCATGAAATTGACCGGATCTATGAAGCCCTACAGCACCTTATAGAACTAACACCCAAAAATGATGTCCTTATCATCATGGGGGATTGGAATGCTAAAGTAGGAAGCCAAAAGATAACTGGAATAACAGGCAAGTTTGGCCTTGGAGTACAAAATGAAGCAGGGCACAGGCTGATAGAATTTTGTCAAGAGAATACGATGGTCATAGCAAACACTCTTTTCCAACAACCCAAGAGACGGCTTTACACATGGACATCACCAGACGGTCAACACAGAAATCAGATTGACTATATGCTCTGCAGCCAAAGATGGAGAAGCTCTATACAGTCAGTAAAAACAAGACCAGGAGCTGACTGTGGCTCAGACCATGAGCTTCTTGTTGCAAAGTTTAGGCTTAAATTAAAGAAAGTAGGGAAAAGCGCTAGGCCAGTCAGATATGAATTAAATCATATCCCTGTTGAATATACAGTAGAGGTGACAAATAGATTTAAGGAATTAGATCTGATAGACAGAGTGCCTGAAGAACTATGGACAGAGGTTCGCAACATTGTACAAGAGGTAGCAACCAAAACCATCCCAAAGAAAAGGAAATGCAAGAAAGCAAAATGGCTGTCTGAGGAAGCTTTGCAAATAGCTGAGGAAAGGAGGGAAGCGAAAGGCAAGGGAGAAAAAGAAAGATACGCCCAATTGAATGCAGAATTCCAGAGACTAGCTAGAAGAGATAAGAATGCCTTCTTAAATGAACAGTGCAAAGAAATAGAAGAAAACAATAGAATAGGGAGGACCAGAGATCTTTTCAAGAAAATTGGAGAGATGAAAGGAACATTTCATGCAAAAATGGGCATGATAAAGGACCAAAATGGCAGGGACCTAACAGAGGCGGAAGAGATTAAGAAGAGGTGGCAAAATTACACAGAAGAACTATACAAGAATGAGCTTAACGTCCCTGATAATCACAATGAGGTGGTCACTGACCTCGAGCCAGACATCCTAGAATGTGAAGTGAAGTGGGCCTTAGAAAAGCTGAGCAACAACAAAGCTAGTGGAGGTGACAGTATTCCAGCTGAGCTATTCAAAATCTTAAAAGACGATGCAGTAAAAGTGCTACACTCAATTTGCCAGCAAATTTGGAAAACTCAACAGTGGCCACAGGATTGGAAAAGATCAGTTTACATTCCAATTCCAAAGAAAGGCAGTGCCAAAGAATGTTCAAACTATCGCACCATTGCACTCATTTCTCATGCTAGTAAAGTTATGCTTAAAATTCTACAAGCTAGACTCCAGCAGTATGTGGATCGAGAACTACCAGAAGTACAGGCAGGATTTCGAAGAGGCAGAGGAACTAGAGATCAAATTGCCAACATACGCTGGATCATGGAGAAAGCTAGGGAGTTCCAGAAAAACATCTACTTCTGCCTCATTGACTATGCTAAAGCCTTTGATTGTGTGGATCATAACCAACTGTGGCAAGTCCTTAAAGAGATGGGCGTACCAGACCATCTTATTTGTCTCTTGAGAAACCTATATGTGGGCCAAGAAGCAACAGTGAGAACTGGACACGGAACCACTGATTGGTTCAAAATTGGGAAAGGAGTCCGGCAAGGCTGTATACTGTCGCCTTGCCTATTTAACTTATATGCAGAGCACATCATGAGAAAGGCAGGGCTAGATGAATCAAAAGTTGGAATTAAGATTGCCGGAAGAAACATCAACAACCTAAGATATGCAGATGATACCACTCTAATGGCAGAAAGTGAAGAGGAACTAAAGAGCCTCTTGTTGCGAGTGAAGAAGGAGAGTGCAAAACTTGGGTTGAAACTAAACATTAAGAAAACCAAGATCATGGCATCCGGCCCTCTCAATTCCTGGCAAATAGATGGGGAAGAAATGGAGGTAGTGACAGATTTTATTTTCCTGGGCTCCAAGATCACTGCAGATGGGGACTGTAGCCAAGAAATTAAAAGACGCTTGCTCCTTGGGAGGAAAGCAATGGCAAATCTAGACAGCACACTAAAAAGCAGAGACATCACCCTGTCAACAAAAGTGCGTATAGTCAAGGCTATGGTCTTCCCAGTTGCAATGTATGGCAGTGAAAGCTGGACCATAAGAAAGGCTGAGCGCCAAAGAATTGAAGCCTTTGAACTGTGGTGCTGGAGAAGACTCCTGCGAGTTCCTTGGACTGCAAGGCGATCAAACCGGTCAGTCCTAGAGGAGATCAACCCTGACTGCTCTTTAGAAGGCCAGATCCTGAAGCTAAAACTCAAATACTTTGGCCACCTAATGAGAAGGAAGGACTCACTGGAGAAGAGCCTAATGCTGGGAAAGATTGAGGGCAATAGAAGAAGGGGACGACATAGAATGAGGTGGCTGGATGGAGTCACTGAAGCAGTAGGCATGAGCTTAAATGGACTCCAGAAGATGGTAGAGGACAGGAAGGCCTGGAGGAACGTTGTCCATAGGGTCGCGATGGGTCGGACATGACTTCGCAACTAACAACAACAACAAGACGACTTTCCCATTGCGTTCAATCCAGGTTCCCCATGTGCTGAGATGTAGTCTGGATGGACCTGTATAATGAATAAAAATGCCACAAAGCCTAAAAAATTGCTTCTTATTTCTCTGACTGACAACTCTGTAATTAAAGCTTCTTAATTCCTAATTCTAGGACTGTTATAAGGAGACTTGCCAAACTGACCAAGAGATGGCAGCAAAACGATACAGTAATGTTGGATGCCATCTAGTGGGCTGTGTGAATTTGCCCAGATTAGATAAGCCTCTCACACCTTCCAATGGGAGTATACCTTCACTCAGAGATTGGAGGATATTTTAAGATTGTTATCAAACACAGATTTGTTATTTTAAAATTTGCCTCATTTTAAATGAATCATGACTGCAGTCTTTATTATCATAAACCTTCTCAGGAATGCTTTTCAGAGACATAGATAGATAGATAGATAGATAGATAGATAGATAGATAGATAGATAGATAGATAGATAGATAGATAGATAGATAGATAGATAGATAGATTATATGCCATCCAGTTGGTGTCAACACTTAGTAACCACATTGTTATGTATGTAGGTTTGTCAGGTCGGTGCAGCCTCCTTCACCACCAGGTGGCACCTGTCAGGTTCCCTGATTGGTCAACCTGTCTGGCGGGAAAATAGAGCAACTGGGTTGGGTAGTTTAAGGGGCATCGGCATTATAAAAGGGGCACTGGGGGGTGTGCACATCAGTCTATCTTGTAATCAATAAACGGCCTATGTACTACCCTGTCTCGTTCTTGTCTCCACGCGGTCGGCCACTCCATAACAGTGGCGACGAAGATGGAATCTCGTGAAGCGCACTAAGCCTGATCTCCAGAGAAGCCAGACAGCATCTGCCGCACAGAGTGGAGAGCAGAAAGACAGCAGCACACCGTGGGAAATTCGAAAAGCTGTCAGACTAAGGCGGAGGAATGTTGAAGCTCGGCATCATGAGGGAATTCGACATACAGCACCCTGAAGAATGGGAGGCTCACATGGGGCAAGTAGAGGGATATTTGCTAGTCAACGGCATCACCGAAGACCGCAGGAAAGCAGCAGCATTGTTATCCCTCAGTGGACCGGTGGTGTATAAGGTAGCTGTGGGTCTGTGCCATCCCACAGCAGTTGCCTTTGTGTCTTATGCCAACATAAAAAAAAGACTGAGCCAGCACTTTATGCCTAGACGATCCGAGCTCTATTGGAGAATGAAATTCGAGCATTGGAATCAGCTACTGGGTGAATCCCAGTAGCAGTGGTACGAGAAGCCGCTTGCCGATGCAGGTTTGCTGACCTGGACGAGAGGATCCGGGACAGAGTGGTACTCGGGCTAAGGGACGAATGTTTACAGCAGAAGGTGATCGCAAAGCCCACCAGGGATCTACAAGAAGCCCTGGACAACTTAATGACCCACAAAGTCACTGACCTAAGAGACTCCCTCTGACCTAACAATGGTGTGAGTGGCTCTGTTCACCAAGAAAACATTGTGGACGGCAGAGTGGGAGACCTTGAGTTTGAGGCACAGATTGACGAAATAACCCAAAGGTTCGAGAGGGCACCAATCTGGAATGACCGCCACGACACCACCGGAAGACCAAAGAGGCCAACAACAACCAGATCGCCGAAGGACAAAACCAACAGCCACAGAGACACAGAGCAAAAATGTGGCAGCTGCGGGGGAAACCACCCGAGAGCATTGTGCAGATTTTGCAGCGTGAGGTGTCATGCCTGTGGCAAGATGGGTCACATCCAGACCATCTGCAGAAGCTGAGTCTGGGACAGCCTCTACGATTTAGAAGCGTGGGCACCAGGTACCAAAAAAATCCCCATGTTGCGGCACCGAGCTCCTTCGGCCCCAGGCACTAACTACTAACCGGGGAAATGAGGTGGCATCCATGGCCCGCTCCACCATAAATCAGATGTTAGGCCCTAAAATTAGAATCGAGGTTCTCTTGCAGAGAATCCCCTACAAGATGGAGATTGATTCAGGAGCCTCTGTCTCCATAATTTTGTGGGAGACATTTTCTTCAATTTCGGACAGAAGTGGCTGGCGGATTCACCTCAAACCCACTCCAATTTAGTTAACCAACTTCCAACGGGCCCCAATTAAATTAATGGGTAAAGCCACCATAGAAGTATGTTTGAAGGGGTTTAAGGGTCCGTTGGAAGTGCTAATAACTGAGGGCAGGAGAGCTAGCTTGATAGGACTTAACTGGTTCGGGGCATTAGGTATCTGGCTAGGGGAAATCAATTCAATCCAGCCCAGGAACCTCAAATCCGTTGGCAAAAAATTTGCAGATGTGTTCGATGGGACATTGGGCAAGTACACGGGCCCCCCATTAAATTTAATTTAAATCCAGAGGTTGTTCCCATGAGGATTAAGGCCCGGAGAGTTCCATTCGCTCTCAAACACAAAACTGAGAGCGAACTGGAAAAGTTAGTAGGTCAGGGAGTGTTAGAACCGGTAGAAGGAGGGACCTGGGAAACCCCCATAGTCACCCCCCTCAAACCCAACAGGGAAATTAGATTATGTGCAGATTATAAAGCCACCCTAAACAGGGCTTTAAATCCACACATTTACCCGGTTCCGACGGTGAAGCATGTCCTCTCCGCAATACAGTCGGGCGCCATCTTTGTCAAATTAGATTTGGCGTAGGCATATCAGCAGCTAACTGTAAACCAAGGAAACAGCTGATGCGCAAACCATAGTAACGCACAAGGGAGCGTTCAGAGTGAAGCGCATGCAGTTTAGCATCTCAGCAGCCCCAGGGATTTTCCAAGAAGTGATGGAGAGAACCTTAAAAGGTATTCCTGGGGTTTGCCCCTACTTTGACGATGTGTTAATTGCTGGGGAAGATGAGGAAACATTGGCCAACTGGCTAGAGGCTGTGCTTGACAGATTTAGAGCAGCTGGCCTCAAGCTCAAAAGGGAGAAATGCTGCATAGGAGTGGCATCCACAGAGTTCTTGGGCTATAGGATTGATGCTCAGGGCATTCACCCCACTGAATCAAAAATTAAAGCAATTAAATTGGCTCCCACTCCAAAAAATAAGGCAGAGTTACAAGCCTTCCTGGGATTAATTAATTTTTACCATACATTCCTACCCCATAAGGCTGCTATAGCTGAACCTTTGCACAGGTTATTAGACAAAAAAACACCGTGGGCATGGAATAAGGTTCACGATAATAGTTTCAAGAACCTCAAACAATTACTGTCTAGTAGTTCCACAGTAACGCATTTCATTGAAAACAAACCCATTTGCTTAGCTAGTGACGTATCACCATATGGGGTGGGTGCTGTAATAAGCCATTTGGAGGCGAATGGGAAACAGAAGCCCATCGCTTACTACTCCAGGAGCTTATCCAGGGCAGAGAGGAATTACGCCCAAATAGATAAAGAGGCATTGGCAATAGTTGTGGGTGTAAAAAAATTCCATGATTATTTGTATGGAAGAGAGTTTACCATCTTCACTGACCATAAACCCTTGCTGGGATTATTTACAACAGACAGACAAACACCTCAAATCCTGTCCCCAAGGATGCTAAGATGGTCAATATTCCTCTGCATATACAAAATAGTTTACAGACCTGGAAAGGAGATGGGCACGCAGACGCTTTAAGCAGATTGCCCTTACCAGAAATTGACCCTGATCCCGCGCCAGCAGGTCAAGTCTTAGCTATACAAGAACTCCCTGACTGTCCACTCATGGCGAGGGACATCGCAGTCAGCACAGCAAGTGACACTGTGCTCAGCAGAGTGGCATTGTGGGTGCAATCTGGCTGGCAAGACAAAAGCCCAGGGCCACAGTTCCAGGCTTCCTTTGTGAGGAGGAATGAGATGTCCTCTCACAAAGGATGTCTGTTATGGGGTAACATGGTGGTAGTTCCAGACAAGCTCAGAAGCAGAGTCTTAAAAGAACTGCACGAGGATCACCCCAGAATTGTGCGCCTGAAAGCCCTCACAAGGAGCTACCTGTGGTGGCCAGGCCTGGACAAAGTCATTGAGGAACAAGTAGCCGGGTGCTACCAATGTCAAAAGTCCAGGCCTGAGCAACCACATGCTCCTGTGCACAGGTGGGAAACCATGTACAACCCGTGGTCCAGGGTGCACATAGATTACGCTGGACCATTTCAAGGGCAGCTATTCTTAGTGGTCATGGACAGCTACTCTAGGTGGTTAGAAGTGGTGCCTGTGAAAAGTATGACATCTGCCAAGACCATACAGGTGCTGAGGGGGCTCTTTGCCACACATGGGTTACCTGATGTGATTGTATCTGATAATGGGCCTCAATTCACATCTACCGAATTCCAGGATTTCATCAAGGCCAACTCGATTAGACACACAATGGCTGCGCCCTTCCACCCGTCCAGTAATGGCTTGGCAGAAAGAATGGTGAGATCAATGAAAGACACGCTGAGACGCATCATAGCTGGTGATTGGCATCAGAGACTGGCTCAATTCTTACTGGCTCAACACACAACACCCTGTACGGCTACGGGTAAGAGCCCAGCAGAGTTGCACTGGGGAAGAAGACTAATAACTAGATTGGACAGACTTCACCCAGACAGGGTGGCCGCAGAGGCAGAACAACCCAACACAGCCAGGGATCTGGCCGTGGGGGAATTAGTGTGGGCCAGAAACTATGGAATGGGAGAGAAGTGGATGCAAGGAATGGTGGTTGACAAAACGAGGCCATTGTCATATGTTGTTGAGGGGGAAGGGGGCTGTCAGGTCAGAAGACATGTTGACCAACTCAGGAAGCGGGCACCGGAGAACCAGCAACAACAACAAGAGGCCCACCACTTCCAGCACCAGCTCATCAATTTGAAAAAACAACACCACCACAAACAATGCCAGTATCTGCAAATGCAAGGGATGAGCGGTCATCACATGAGGGTCAACTAATAGCAGAATACAGGAGAACAGTACCAGTGCAGCGGCCTCAGCAGGAATCCCATACAGATCTGACAAGGGAGGGGGCTCAGCCAAGAGCAGGATGGGAGGCCGACATTGCAGGGGAAGGGGTATGTGATCTAAATAGTGAAAGTGAATCAGGGGCCAGGAATCTGTCAGGAAGACGTTTGGCCAGGACACACAAAACCCCGGCATATCTCAGGGACTTTGTGAGGTCTTAGTGTTGGTGATGGGTGGCAGTGAAAACTAGGGAATTTTCAACCGCAGTTTTGTTCTTGTTGGGGGGGAAGGGGTGTTATGTACATAGGTGCGTCAGGTCAGTGCAGCCATCTTCAACACCAGGTGGCACCTGTCAGGTGCCCTGATTGGTCAACCTGTCTGGCGGGAAAATAGAGCAACTGGGTTGGGTAGCTTAAGGGGCATCGGCATTGTAAAAGGGGTACCGGGGAGCGTGCACATCAGTCTATCTTGTAATCAATAAACAGCTCTACGTACTACCCTGTCTCGTTCCTGTCTCCACGCGGTCAGCCATTCCATAACACACATAGTTAGATTTTCTCCCTGACAATCTGTCCTAGCTGGTCTTTCAGTTCTTCCAGTAGTGCAGCTCTGTAATAGATTCTATCCATCTTGATCCTGGTCATTGTTTATTCTTTTCTTCTACCTATCCCAGCATTTCCAGGGATCTTCAAATGCTTTGTTCAAAGTATGATAATTAGAGCCTAGTGCCTCTATTGATAACTTCGGCTGATTTGATCAATGATTCATCTTTCTGCATTAAAGCAGCATTTATTTATTATTTATTTATTTATTGAATTTGTATACTGCCCTATTCCCGTAGGACTCAGGGTGGTTTACAGGGCAGTTAAAACCATAAAATACAAAAATTAAAAACAATTAAAACAATTAATTAAATTCAAGCCCCAAGTAAATCTAAAACCCAATTAAAATTAAAAACCCCTCAGTCTGGGCCAAACAGCTTGAAGAGCCAAGTTTTCAGGTCCTGGCGAAATGAGCGAAGGTCGGGGGCAGTCCTAAGTTCCATAGGTAGTTGGTTCCATAGGGCAGGCGCACCCACAGAGAACGTCCTTCCCCTGGGAATAACCTGTCAGCATTCATTAACCGGCGGTACACTGAGAAGACCCTCCCTGTGGGAGCGCACAGGACGATGGGAAGATGATGCCGGCAGCAGGTGTTCCCTTAGATAGCCCGGACCCAAGCCATTTAGGGCGTTATAGGTCATTACCTGCACCTTGAATCTCACCCGGAGGGCAATCAGAAGCCAATGCAGCTCACGGAGAAGAGGTGTTACACGGGAGTATTGGGAAGCTCCCATCACAACTTGCGCAGCTGCATTCTGCACCAGTTGAAGCCTCCGAGTGGTCCTCAAGGGCAGCCCCATGTAAAGGGCATTGCAGTAGTCTAACTGGGACGTCACAAACGCATGAGTGACTGTGCGTAGGGCATCTCAGTCCAGATAGGGCCGCAACTGGTGCACCAGGCAAACCTGGGCAAAAGCCCCCCTGGTCACGGCTCCTATATGATCTTCAAAACTGAGCCGTCAATCCAGGAGGACGCCCAAGTTGCGAGCCCTATCAACGGGGGGTAACACCTCACCCCCTAATGTTAATGATGGAAAAAGCTGGTCAGTTCGAGATGCCACTCAGTCTTGGCAGGATTGAGATGAAGCCTGTTTCTCCCCATCTAAACCCGGACCGCCTCCAGGCAATGGGACATCACGGCGAGGGCATCACTGGGTTGGTTTGGGGTGGAAAGAAAAAGTTGGGTATCATCAGCGTACTGGTGATACCCCACCCCGAAACCACGAATGAGCTCCCCCAGCAGCTTCATGTAGATGTTGAACAGGAGGGGAGAGAGGACCGACCCCTGAGGGACTCCACAAACGAGAGATCTCGGGGCGGACCTCTGCCCTCCCGTCAACACCGACTGCAAGCGGCCCAGGAGGTAGGAGAACCACTGTAAAACAGTGCCCCCCACTCCCAACCCCCTGAGACGCCACAGTAGGATACCATAGTCGATGGTATCAAAAGCCGCTGAGAGGTCTAATAGGACTAGGACATAACATGAAATGAGAAAAAAGAAACAAAACCTAGAAGGTATTTATATGCAAAATGATACAGGGACTAATGAAAGGAACTATTTGTTCACCACTACTTATAAGAGTGTCTTCACCACTACTTAGAGTGTCTTTTTCTCCCTCAAATCATAAATAGAGCTTCAGGGATTCTGTAGACTCAGGGAAAAGTGTGCCAGTTGGTCAAAAATCAAAACAGAACCACTCAGAAGTTAAAAACATTCTTATAATATCCTGATACTCAGGGGACTGTTGAGTTATGTATAAGAATTTACAGATTAAAAGAACATAGCAGCAGCTAATATTTTCTTATAAACTTATTTACTTATGTTATATATTTTGTTTTACTATATTTTTTATTTTCACTTATATTATATAATTTATATTATATAATTTATTTTATATAATTTATTTTTACATTCAATTTATTTATTTTATTTATTCAGTTTATAAAGCTGCCCATCTCACATTTATGACTTACAGTAACTAAATGCTGTGATTTATATTAGTTTTACAACTTATTAATTAGGCTGATTTATTTAAAAGTATGCAATGAGTGAAATTCAACTTCTATTTTGGAAGGCTACTTTGGGGTAGTGGTTAAGAAACGGGGATACTGTGAGTTCAAGTTCTGCCTTTGGCATGAAAGCCATCTGGATAAATTTAAGCCAATAACTAGGAGGCTGTGAGTTCTAGTCCTACTTTAGGCATGAAAGCCAATTAGATGATTTTGGGTCAATCATTAGGAGACTGTGAGTTCCAGTTCTTTAATGTTATATATGACAGAGAGAAACTTAGAGAGATTTTCAATATTCTGTTATTATAAAAGGTAAAGGTAAAGGTTCTCCTGCACATGTGTGCTAGTCGTTTCCAACTCTAGGGGCCGGTGCTCATCTCCGTTTCAAAGCCTAAGAGCCAGTGCTTGTCCAAGGATGTCTCCATGGTCATGTGGCCGGCATAACTAGATGCCAAAGGTGCATGGAACGCTGTTACCTTCCCACCATAGTGGTCCCTATTTTTCTACTTGCATTTTTACGTGCTTTCGAACTGCTAGGTTGGCAGAAGCTGGGACGAGTAACAGGCACTCACTCTGTTACGTTGCACTCGGGATTCGACCCGTCAAACTGCCGACCTTCTGATCAACAAGCTCAGTATCCTAACCCACTGAACCACCACGTCCCTTCTGTTATTATACCTAACAACAATAAAGTAGCATTTGGAAATTTCTGTGGTGTCTATTGACTTGGCCAACTGGAAGGGATGACATCAGAAAGCCTCTCCAAATTTCATAAATTCCTCTACTGTGTCTCTTAATAATTGACTGTACTGTCAAATTATCTCAGGACATTCTACTACTAGGATGGTTTTCTAACATTCAATGAAAAACTTCTTACATGTAATCAAAATCTATTCTTCCATGTCTGGCATATTGAAGTATCAAAGACAAATCTAATCATTCTTCAGTGGTTTTCTTTTAGGTACTCTATTTTTCAAATTCAAATAATTTCATGTTTCTGTAAGCAAGTTTCTCATCCACTGGCTTGTTTAGAGTAAGTTGTCCTTTGATTGCCCCTCGAACTACTGTATATAACTAGGCAAAAAACCCACACTCCCTAGCACTGATTACACTATCTAGTTTGGTAATGAAATGTCTGCAAAAAAACAAGCAAACATATGAAGAGTTGGGTATGTCTAATTTAATGAAAGGAAAGAAAAAGCGTGACATGATAGCAATGTTCCAATATCTAAGGAGCTGCCACAAAGAAGAGGGGATCAACTCATTCTCCAAAGCACTCAAAGGCAGGACAAGAAGCAATGGATTGAAACTAATCAAGGAGAGAAGCAACGTAGAACTAAGGAGAAATTTCCTGAAGGTTAGAACAATTAATCAGTGGAATGACTTGCTTCCAGAAGTTGTAAGTCCTCTAACACTGGAGGCTTTTAGGAAGAGATTGGACAACTATTTGTCTAAAATGGTAAAGAGTTTCCTCCTTGAGCAGGAAGGTGGACTATTTTAACTCTGTTATTATGTTAAACAATGACGTTTTGAGAGCACCAAGAACTCCACAATTCTTTCTCTTCCAAATATTTCCCATCAACAAGGTTTCTAATGGTTTATATCCCGCGCAACTATACTTTTCATTGGTCATCATGCGAAATGAACGAATTAGTCCCAGAATGTTCTGGGTTTTGTTTTGTTTTACTTCCATAACCCTTTGTATCACGTTGCTCCAATTGAAAACCACAAATATAATATCTAAATTGCTTTTGAGTGGTTTGGCAGAAAAATGATATATAAATATAGATACTAAGAATAACAAAGAAAGATATAGTTATGTAATAATTTGGGGACCTATTTAAAAAAAACATAGGAAACCTTGGTGAAGACATAGCAAGTCATTTTTGGATTTTGTAAAAGATTCAATAGGTTAAAATATTTCTTTTTCCAAATAGGCAATGTGGTTTTCTGGGTCTTAAATTCCTAATATGCATTTTTAATCCTGACTCTTTCCAGTTATTCAGAAAGCAAATATCAACTGATTTACATGTCCATTTTCTTTTTTCTTGGACTGCGTATTCATCTTCATTATTTTCCATTTTATAACAGCAGGCAGAACTTCACTGCTTTCTCACCAGTATTAGATTGCATGGTTGCAGCCAAATTTTACAGTTGCAGAAGGCATTAGCAAGACAGGCCAGCAGGCGCTTCACCTCCGATTCAAGATGATTTTTTTCATTATAACAACCAAGCTATTTCCATCATTATAGTAATTACTTGACAGACGGGTTTTTCACACTGACTAGAATGTCTCTCTTTCTTTTCTTTAACCCACTCCCTCCCCCCAACTCACCATTCTGTTGGGGGGGGGGGTTGGAAAGTTCCCTTTAGTCTGATATAAACAGAACAATTTTTTTTCCAGACTCAGGAAGACTTGTCAATCAGCAACATGCTCTAACATGATATAGACTTATTAGCAGTACTTTGCAAAGCTTGACTGCAGAGACATTGAGTCTGATCTCTTCATTGTTTCTTGCCACTGTCTTTGTATTCTTCATTTTGTATCTGGCTGATTCTTTACCTGTCTTCTCAAAATTATTAAGTTTGTCTGGTTTAGAAGTGTCATACCTGTCCAGATCAAAGAAAGGCAGATTCCCACCCTCAGAAATTGAAAGTGCTGTCTGTGTATTTGTGGAGGATATTAAAAGAACTGTCATCAAATATCTTGCACAACAATAGTTATTGTGGTGGTTAAACTGAGATGTTCTTCAATCATAAGATGCTGACAGACAAGAACAAATATTAAGCCCACAAATGCTAATAAAATATTACAATGAATACCTCAAACCATAATTTAATCCAGTTCCCTCTGTGCAATATATACAAATGGCTGTTTAGGAGAACTAATGATCCCAGGATCTTTTCATTTCATTCATATATTAATATATGTAAACTAGTGAAACTACCTAGTGTCTTCCCATATGTAACACAACTAAGATGCCACAACCAAGAAAACTGTTTATATAATTGCCCTCTGAACATGGTCCACAATTCGGACCATAAGCAGAATCCTCTATAAAAATATAAAAAACAAATCAGTTTTATCCATATCTCAAGAAACTTATCAAAAGTTCTAGTCCATGAGAATGGAGTAGGATCCTGAACAAGAGAGAGCTTCATATCTTCCACTTACACAGATGCAGTGAGAATTCTCTAGCAGTCAGCAGGCCGTGAAAAGAGTTATAAATATGAATTCCAACAGAATTCATCTGGTCCACAATGCTCACCCAACTACATTGTCACTGATATCAGAAAAATGTGAGATTAAATCAAACCTTTTAGATACGTATGAATGTATAGGTAACGATAAAGGTTCCCCTGCACATGCGTTCTAGTTGTTTCCGACTCTAGGGGCCGGTGCTCATCTCTGTTTCAAAGCCGAAGAGCCAGCGCTTGTCCAAGGACATCTCCGTGGTCATGTGGCCGGCATGACTAGATGCCAAAGTCACATGGAATACTGTTACATTCCCACCATAGTGGTCCCTATTTTTCTACTTGCATTTTTACGTGCTTTCGAACTGCTAGGTTGGCAGAAGCTGGGACGAGTAACAGGCGCTCACTCTGTTATGCGGCACTTGGCATTCGACCCGCCAAACTGCTGACCTTCTGATCGACAAGCTCAGTGTCCTAACCCACTGAGCCACCGCATCCCTGAATCTATGTATAGATGTGCTGAAAGACATGGTGGTGTAGAAAGATGCACAGCTAGTTGTGACTCAGAACTGAAGAAGCTTCTTGGATGAGAAGAGATATGTCTTCAAGCAAAACAAAGAAAGTACAGTTGCTTGGGGGGGGGAACCACTTTTGAGATATGTGATTTAATACTAAAGAAATATAGAGTATACCATACCAACTCTTCTAGGCTAGATGTCCTGCTGTACCAATATTTGAATTCTATTTCTTTTGAAACATAGAACATGGTGGAGCATGCTATTGTTTCCATAGTTACATATTGCTTCTTTGATCATGTCAAAGTATGATACAATGGAGAGTGTAACAAAACAAACGGATATACAGGTAAATGCATACTAGAGACTATCAACACTAAAATATGTACTGTACAATTTGGATTATCCATCTATCCATACTAATGCAAATCCAGAATGGCAAAATGGATAAGAAATGCCAGCAAAACTGATCTCCTATTCCACAGCAGTGTTTAACATGACAACATGGTATAAAATTCCTATCCTATAGACATGGAAAGTTTATTGCATCAAGTTCAAAATCAAACCTGATTAATTTTTTTAACAAATAGCAAAATATATTAATAACAGGGTGTAGTCACATGCAACAAGGAGAATTACTCTGAAGATCCCCTTCAACCTGGTTTTCAGACATCAGGGCAGGCCTTCCTAATACCTTACTTGTTGTGCTATCAGTGGCTGGTAAAAGGTATGACTATTTGTTCATCCACTCAGTGATCTTCAGTACCAACAAATACACTATCCTTGCAAGCTGATTCACAGTTTCTTGGTGATTATAACTCAACTTTCCAAGGCTGTGTATTATCGCAGATTCCATCTTTTCATCCATGACTCACACCTGACCCATCACAAGACCCTCACTTGATACACCCACACCTGAAGCCTTACAAACAGAACACTGACACTGATACCCCTAAACTCCGTTGAAGATGTTACCTAGCCTGGAAACAAAATGTTCTGAAACCAACCCATAAACTCGGAGAATGAACCTTCACCCTCATACAATAATAGGGTTGGAAGGGACCATGGAGGTCTTCTAGTCTAACCCCTCCTCAACCTATATTATTATGGGCAAATAGCTGTCCAATATCTTCTTGAAAACCTCCAGTGATGGAGCACCCACAATTTCTGGAGGCAAGTTATGATTAATTGTTCTCATTGACAGAAAATTTCTCCTTAATTCTAGGTTGGATCTCTGTTTAATAATCTTCCTTCTGTTGCTCCTTGTCCTGACCTCAGGGGCTTTGCAGGCTAAGTTGACCCTGTCCACTTTATGAGAGCTCCAGTAATTTAATTTAATTTAATTTAATTATGGAACTTATATGCCGCCCTATCTCCCAAAAGACTCAGGGCAGCTAACAACAATAAAACAACAATAATACAAATATTAAAAGAGATTAAATTTACAAAGCCCCACTAAAAACCAATAATTAAAACAAAATTAAAACCCCCGTCTTCAGTCCAGGTCGGCCAGTTGGAAATGGTATGTCTTTAGGTCGTGACGAAAGGACTGGAGATCTGGGGCCATCCGAAGTTCTTGGGGGAGCTGATTCCAAAGGGCAGGAGCCCCAACAGAGAAGGCTCTCCCCCTGGGGGTCACCAGCCGACATTGTCTGGCCGACGGCACCCTGAGGAAACCCTCTCTGTGTGAGCGCACAGGGTGATGGAAAGTCGTTCCTGGCAGCAGACGGTCCTGTAAATATCCTGGACCTAAGCCATGTAGGGCTTTATAGGTAAGAACCAGCACCTTGAACCTCACCCAGAGGGCAACTGTCAACCAATGCAGCCCACACAGGAAGGGTGTAATATGGGAGTATCGGGATGCTCCCATCACAACCCGCATGGCCACATTGTGCACCAGCTGAAGCCTCCAGGTGGTCTTCAAGGGCAGCCCCATGTGGACAACGTTGCAGTAATCTATACGGGAGGTGACGAGTGCATGAGTGACCATACATAAGGCATCTCAGTCCAGATAGGGGCGCAACTGGTGCACCAGGCGAACCTGGGCAAATGCCCCCCTGGCCACAACTCCTATATGATGTTCTAAATTGAGTCATGTATCCAGGAGGACGCCTAAGTTGCGTGCCCTATCCACGGGAGGCAACACCTCTCCCCCATAACCAATGATGGTAAATCTTGGACAACACAAGATGCCGATACGTAGAGCCACTTGGTCTTGGCTGCATTGAGTTGGAGCCTGTTCTTCCCCACCCAGATTCGTACCGCTTCCAGGCAATGGGACATCACGTCGAGGGCATCATTGGGTTGGTTCGGAGTGGAGATGAAAAGCTGGGTATCATCAGCATATTGATGATACTTCACTCCAAAACCACGTATGATCTCACCCAGTGGCTTCATATAGATGTTGAACAGGAGGTGAGAGAGGACCGACCCCTGAGGCACCCCACAACTAAGGGGCCTCGGGGTTGACCTCTGCCCTCCTGCCAACACTGTCTGCGAACGACCTGAGAGGTAGGAGAAGAACCACCATAGAACAGTGCCTCCCATTCCCAACCCCCGGAGACATCGCAGCAAGATACCATGGTCGATGGTATCAAAAGCCGCTGAGAGATCTAATAGGACCAGGACAGAGGAATAACCCCTATCCCGAGCCCGCCAGAGATCATCCACCAGTGCGACCAATGCCGTCTCTGTGCTGTACCTGGGCCTGAAACCCGATTGGTATGGATCCAGATACTCAGTTTCCTCCAGGACCAATGGGAGCTGCCGTGCCACCACGCTCTCAACAACCTTCGCAAGAAAGCGAAGTTTGGAGACAGGACGAAAATTATTTAAAATAGCTGGGTCCAGAGCAGTAATATTGGAAGACTGCTACCATGTCACCTGTAGTCCGTCTTTTTGTTAAGCAAAATATGTCCAGTTCCTTCA
Source organism: Vipera berus (assembly GCF_964194415.1). Lineage (NCBI taxonomy): Eukaryota > Metazoa > Chordata > Lepidosauria > Squamata > Viperidae > Vipera > Vipera berus. The sequence goes on along the minus strand of NC_138205.1, from coordinate 116,981,713 downwards.
ATCATTCATTCATATAGTTTAGCCTCCAGAAACCCTATCATCATCATTGTTCTTTTCTGCACACTTTCTGATAAATGTTTTCTCAGAGCCTCTGAATACTAGTGATGGGCCTATATAGGAAATTATTATCTACAGCAGAAGCAAAGTATTTTCTCTTTCCTTTACCATAGAAACAAAGGTATGTATATATTTTTTTAAAGTTATGGGTTGTAGGAAGAGAAAAGGTCATCTTTACTTGCAGAAAGTAATGAAGGAGGTCTCTCTTGCTATTTTTCCATGTTCTTTTTCTTTCTTTTCCTCTAACTGTAAAGATGCCAGGAATTAGAAAGGTGCTGAGACTTTCTTATTATTTTAATTTTTTTTTATTAAAAACAGGCATATGTTGCTTAAAAAAGTAGTATATAAAATTGGAAGATAATTGCTGAAGTTATACAATAAAAAGGGACGTGGTAGCTCAGTGGGTTAGGACGCTGAGCTTGTCGGTCAGAAGGTCGGCAGTTTGGCGGGTCGAATCCCGAGTGCCGTGTAACAGAGTGAGCGCCTGTTACTCGTCCCAGCTTCTGCCAACCTAGCAGTTCGAAAGCATGTAAAAATGCAAGTAGAAAAATAGGGACCACTATGGTGGGAAGGTAACAGCGTTCTGTGTGCCTTTGGCATCTAGTCATGCCGGCCACATGACCACGGAGACGTCCTCGGACAAGCGCTGGCTCTTCGGCTTTGAAACGGAGATGAGCACCGGCCCCTAGAGTTGGAAACGACTAGCACGCATGTGTGGGGGAACCTTTACCTTTACCTATACAATAAAAAACATCCTTTTAATGACCCTGCAATCTCTTATATAATGAATACTCAATTTAACAATAGTAAAAAGCTTCAGGCAAAATACAGGTGGTCCTTGGTTTAGAACAATTTGTTTAGTGAAGTTACAAGGGCATTGAAAAAGGTGATGTGGTCATTTTTCACACTTGTGACCATTGCAGCATTCCCATGATCATGTCATCAAAATTATGACATTTGACAACCATATAGTCCTTGACATAATAGTAATAATAATAATAATAATAATAATAATAATAATAACAACAACAACAACAACAACAACAACAACAATAACAATAACAATAACAATAACAATAACAACAATAATAATAATAATAATAATAATAATAATAATAATAATAATAAGAAGAAGAAGAAGAAGAAGAAGAAGAAGAAGAAGAAGAAGAAGAAGAAGAAGAAGAAGAAGTTGGAAGGGACCTTGGAGGTCATCTAGTCCAACCCCCTGCTCAGGCAGTAAACCTTATACCATTTCAGGCAAATGGCTGTCCAGTCTCTTCTTAAAAACCTCCAGTGTTGGAGCATTCACCACCTCTGGAGGCAGGTTGTTCCACTGGTTAATTGTTCTAACTGTCAGGAAGTTTCTCCTTAGTTCTAGGTTGCTTCTCTCCTTGACTAGTTTCCATCCGTTGCTTCTTGTCCTGCTTTCAGGTGCTTTGGAGAATAGCTTGATTCCCTCTTCTTTGTGGCAGCCCCTTAGATATTGGAACACTGCTATCATGTCACTCCTTACTCTTCTCTTCGTTAAACTACACATACCCAATTCAAGCAACCGTTCCCTATATGTTTTAGCCTCCAGCCCCCTAATCATCTTTGTTGCTCTTCTCTGTACCCTTTCTAGAGTCTCGACATCTTTTTTACATCGTGGTGACCAAAACTGGATGCAGTATTCCAGGTGTGGCCTTACCAAGGCATTGTAAAGTGGTATTAGTACTTCACGTGATCTTGATTCTATACCTCTGTTAATGCAGCCTAGCACTGTGTTGGCTTTTTTGGCAGCTGCAGCACACTGCTGGCTCATATTTAAGTGATTGTCTACTAGGACTCCGAGATCCCTCTCACAGTTACTACTATTGAGCAAGGTACCACCTATACTATGCCTGTGCTTTTGATTTTTTCTGCCTAAATGTAGATCCTTACTTTTTTCATCATTGAATTTCATTTTGTTAGATAGCGCCCAGTGTTTGAGTCTCTCCAGATCCTTCTGTATCTTAAGCCTATCTTCTGGAGTATTGGCTATTCCTGCCAGCTTGGTGTCGTTTGCAAATTTGATGAGTTCCCTATCTATCCCCTCATCCAAATCGTTAATGAAGATATTGAAGAGCACTGGGCCCAGAACAGAGCCCTGGGGCACCCCACTATACACTTCCCTCCATGTAGATGCAGTTCCATTGAGGACCACACGCTGAGTATGGCCTGCCAGCCAGCTACGAATCCATCTGGTGGTGATGCTATCTAACCCACATTTTTCTATCTTATCAAGTAGTAGGTTGTGATCTATTTTATCAAATGCCTTACTGAAGTCCAAGTAAATTATATCTACAGCATTCCTCTGGTCCACTAATTTTGTCACTTGGTCAAAGAATGTAATAAGATTTGTCTGGCATGATCTGTTTTTGACAAACCCGTGTTGACTTTTAGCGATGACTTTGTTCGCATCAAGGTGTTCGCTGATTTGTTGTTTGATTATCTTTTCCAGAATCTTCCCAGGAATTGAGGTCAGGCTGATAGGTCTGTAGTTTCCTGGATCTGTTTTTTTCCCTTTTTTGAAGATGGGAACTACATCAGCTCTCTTCCAGTCCTCTGGTAGTTCCCCAGTGCTCCAGGATCTATGAAAAATATAGCTCAGTGGTTCTGAGATCACGTCTGCCAGTTCCTTGAGAACTTTGGGGTGTAATCCATCTGGTCCTGGTGATTTGAACTCATCTAGGCTGGACAGGTGTTCACTTACCGTTTCCTTGCCTATCTTAACTTACGTTTCTATTCTGTTTTTTATGGCACTGGTTTTGGTAGGTTGGAGTGTTTTTTTCCCTTTGTGTAAAGACAGATGCAAAAAACGAGTTAAGTAGTTCTGCTTGTTAAGTGTTAAGTGAATCATTGCAGTTTTTAAGTTAGCAACATGATTGTTAAGTGAATCTGGCTTTCTGTTGTGATTCAGGGTCAGCCTGTGGGTTCGGCAGTTGGGTCTGACGACTCAGAGGAGGAGGAGGGGGGTGTTGAAGAGCTTGCTGATGATGGCTATGAGGCTCCGCAGAGCCCTCAGCCAGGCCCCTCCCACCTGGTGGAGACCCAGCTGTATGAGCCTGACAGCATGGATGAAGATGACCCACAGCTGGCCCTGTTCAAGGACGCCCGACACAGGAGGCAGTCAATCAGGAGTAAACAGAGGAAGGCAATGGGGCACCTCAGAAGGAGGCAGAGAGAGGCCACGCCCTGAGCTGTATTTAAGGGGAATGTGTGGGAGGGCTGGTTTGCTGAAGGCAACCACTTGGATAGTTCCTGTTTCATAGCTCCTGTTTCATGGTTGGTGTCTGTTTTATGTTAATAAATTTGGCAGGCTTTATTCCAGCCTCTTGCCATTTGTAAAGGGGTTGCCCCTGCCTTTTCTGCAGGGCCGGTAGCAGGCTGGTACAGAACACTTTCGCAAAAGGGGATCTCAAAACCCTGGGACTCTGCAACCGTATCAGTATCAGTTACCAAGTGTCTGAATTTTGATCACATAACCATGAGGATGCTGTAGTGATCATAAGAGTGAAAAAATGGTCATAAATCACATTTTTCAGTACTATTGTAATTTCAAACTGTCACTAAATAAACTGTTGTAAGTCAAGGATTACCTGTAGAGAAGCCAGGCTCTCTTCTTCCTTGAAGCATCTCAGAATTTCTTTTCTAGGAGTTACCTTGGTGACCATGTCATGCTGGGCAGATAAGAAAGTACAAGAGAGGAAGGAAGGGTACTGTGAGTTGATAGGGTGGGGATTTTTAGAATTAAAAAGAGGAAAAATAAGAAAAACAAACAGGCATCTAGAAAATATGGCAACGTTCCCACCCATTTCCACTGAAAATTTCTAAAGGTATTTTGTCCCTCCCTGTTTTATGTTTTTCATTCCTCTTCCTGCCTGCTTCCATCACCACTTAGCAAATGAACCAAATTAAAGGAGACTGAAGTATAAAGCACAACTCCAGTTTACATATCTTTGGCTGAAAAGCACAATCACATTCTCTTTGTGTGACCAACTTCTAATAGATTAATCTACTTCTCACATCACAGCCTCTTCCCAGAAGAGTTGTCCATGTGAACATCTGTGACAGTTGGTGGGAAGTTCCTATTTCTCCCTTCCTGGTGCATGATGATGTGTAAACAGAGTAGTAACAGGGTAGTATTTTGTCTCAATGGGGAATCTCTCAAATATAACCATAGTCCCTGCAAGGAGGAGAGTTCACAATGTACATTCTCAATAGTGCAGACTAAATAATTTCCTCATTCAATTACTGATGTTTTCTTTGGCAATTTGGTAGTGTCTAGAAACTGGGTGATCCAAAGCTCCAGCTTCTAAACATTTTAGTAAGACAGAAAAGAGCTTCTTATGGTGCATGGAGAGAAATGGAGTTGGGGGAAACATACAGTCATGTATATTCTCTCTGAATCTCTCTCTGAAATTATTGAGCCAGTCTGAATAAATGCCAGGTCATTGAGAAAACCAACTTATAGGGGTTATTCTGTAGCATGAAGTATTTTCCATACATTATCACTGAAATATCAATTTCTTCCAAGACAATCTAACCATCCAGCTGGCTCAGGAGAAAATCGTCCTGCTTTTTTTATATAGAGGACATAAGACACCATCTTCTTCTATGCAACTGAGTCCTGATGCCCTTTCTATTGAATTTCACTCAGTCTATAAATTTATAAACCCCTCTATTCATTGTTTTTCTGCATCAGAAGTCATTGAACCTTTGCCTTTGACAGCTCTCTGAATTTCCCCACAGTGCATTGGGAATTCCTTGTATGTTATGGGAAAATGGTGAGAAAAGTAAAATGACTGACAGGCTGCAGACAATTTAAAATAAAGTGTTAGAGAGACACAAAAGCTACTCAGGTTATAATCGCTCTGGAAAATAAAGCCAGCCAATTGAAAAAAGGGGTTTGAATGGCATATCCATCCCAATCAAAACAGTTATGAACCTGAACCAGAAATTCAATGGAATAAATATAATGTGATACCTAATAAACCATTCCACAAAGTTCATAGGTAAGGAAGATTACTCCTGTAAGAGAATCATCGCATCTCAAAATGGTGATTTACTCATAATGCAGTATGTTTGTGGCTCTGAATATCAAAATTTTGCCACAGAATAGTTGAGTTCAGAATTTCTGTCAGCTAACAGAGCCAGCATAAAAACCTTGTAAAATATAGTGAGAAATGTGGAGTAGCTGTTGTTTTAAACTGAAATAAAATTAATAAAGCTATTGTCTTAAATTGGAATAGAAGTCACATCTAGAAAAGGGGGAGGGTTGAATTCATTCTCAGCCAATCCACATAGGAAATGCCTCTGCAATACTGGGAATGCTTTTTTAAAATCTTCAGATGAAGTATTTAAAGCAAACTCTAGAAAAGTAAATGTAAACGGAGTAAATGTAAATGGAGAGTAATTAAGACAAAACAAATAGTTCATAGATAAGAACCTCTGTGTTTTCTTCAGAGGATGGGAAATTTTCACTCTATAGTTGGGCTCATTTTGTGTGTTTTTAATACATTTTTTTTATTTTTATTTCCAAAGTTAAAATACAAAATAACAAAAAAGGGAAGAAAAGAAAAAACAAAACAAAATAAAACGTGCATAAAGACAAAGTAACAAAAATATACATAGACTGTCTTTCCTAATTGAATACTGATAAATATATTTTAACAGTAATAGTTTCCCCTTTGCAAACCATATATCTAACCTTGGCTCGTTTTGTAACTGCAACTTTAACCCACTGCTTAATTATTTCTGTGTCCTTATCCAAACCCCAGATTAGTAAGGAAACAGCATAAATAGATGCATTTTCCTGATCAAGTGTGTTCACCAAGTTGTAAAACAATCCCTTGTAATTAAAGAAATCACCCCAGTTGGAGCCAGGTTTACATTTAACCATGTAAATAGAATTGGTAGATTCTGGCCTCTAGTCTCAACTCAGCACATATTTGAGTGTCACAAACAAGGATTATATTGCCTTTTATCATAGTGTATCAAACTGGATCCAAGTCCTAACTATGTCTTATATAACATAATTTGGACAGCAAATTTTGCATTAGATAATTTTAAAAGCTGAAATATATTCTAGAATTCCTGCCTCATATTTAACTTGTTTAGCATTATAATGGGTTTAGTGGGTTGAAACTTAACATTAAGAAAACCAAGATCATGGCATCCAGCCCTCTCAATTCCTGGCAAATAGATGGGGAAGAAATGGAGGTAGTGACAGATTTTATTTTCCTGGGCTCCAAGATCACTGCAGATGGGGACTGTAGCCAAGAAATTAAAAGATGCTTGCTCCTCGGGAGGAAAGCCATGACATATCTAGACAGCACACTAAAAAGCAGAGACATCACCCTGTCAACAAAAGTGCGTATAGTCAAGGCTATGGTCTTCCCAGTTGCAATGTATGGCAGTGAAAGTTGGACCATAAGAAAGGCTGAGCGCCAAAAAATTGAGGCCTTTGAACTATGGTGCTGGAGAAGACTCCTGCGAGTCCCTTGGACTGCAAGGCGATCAAACCGGTTAGTCCTAGAGGAGATCAACCCTGACTGCTCTTTAGAAAGCCAGATCCTGAAGCTAAAACTCAAATACTTTGGCCACCTAATGAGAAGGAAGGACTCACTGGAGAAGAGCCTAATGCTGGGAAAGATTGAGGGCAATAGAAGAAGGGGATGACAGAGAATGAGGTGGCTGGATGGAGTCACTGAAGCAGTAGGCATGAGCTTAAATGGACTCCAGAAGATGGTAGAGGACAGGAAGGCCTGGAGGAACGTTGTCCATGGGGTCGCGATGGGTCAGACACAACTTCGCAGCTAACAACAACAACAAGTTTAATAATCACCTATGCACCAGTTATGTTTTTTTTAATTGCTGTTTGAAAAGATTTTGATTTCTGCTAAGGCTTCTATTTCTGATGCTCTCTTAGGACATCACTAAACAGTGCATTCCTCAGAGATAGTTTTAAGCTGAGGTACCCAAGTTCTCTAAGAACAATAATTGCATAAAAACTGTATATGTGTTGAATGCCTCTAATCATTACCATTATTGTTGAAGTGGATTTCTCCCCCTCTTGAACTGCACTGAAGAAAATAAGAACAGAGATAATTCTTGAAGTTCAGCATACAGTACATCCTCTGGCTTCAAATAAATAATGTAGAACTCTACTGTGCCAGAAAAGTTATATCAAAAAAATGAGTTTGGAAGTAGTAATATTAAGAGGCAATACAGAAGGATATTTTTTACCCTCACTAGTCGTGCTAACAATATTTGCCATTATGAACGATCACATTTTTTTTAAAAAAAATGTTTTTATGAGCAAGTTGTGTGAGTTGCTGGTTGTTTCATCTAGAAGCAAGAACTTCTGTCGTCCCCATATGCCAAACTGAAGATTCTACCCAATCAGGGATTCATTTTTAAAAAATGAAGTCCCAGGAACAATTTCAAGAATTAAGATAAAAAGGGCATTTGCTTACGGCATTAAATCTAGTAGCCTTAACCTTTTCTGCCTAAGTTTGCCTAAACATTTTCTGGTTGATATTGCAATTTCAGCCATATACTCTTCCAATAAATTCAGCAGACCTGGCTATAATTTCTCACAAATCTATTTCCACCAACTTCACATATATTCTCAGTAATGCTAAAAAGTCTTTGCCTTTTAGTAAAAAAGGTTCCCTTTCAATGGTTGCCCATGATATCATCACACAGCTTAACTAGATGAATAATGTCAGACTGCAATATTGTTCCATTCACAGGATTGGCTGAATCTGTTTCTAACACAGGAAGATAAAAGATAAAACACTGTTAGATAAGTTATGGTATTATTTGGAGAAAAAGCCATAAGCATATCATAATGCAAATGAGATGTTACTTTGATCTTGATGCTGTTCGGTCATCTGGACATGTAATACTAATAATAATCAGGGTACTCAATAGAGGGCAGCAAAGAATTAAGTTTTTGTTTCTCAACTGCCATCTAATGGCCATCCATTTTTCTGCAGCCCAAATGTAGCTCATTTCCGACTTATGCCTTCTCCAAAGTATTTTTAGTTAAAATAGAAATAAATGCTTTTGATTGTCAGATGAAAATTGAAAATATCAGTTATTGTTTCACTTACCTTATTTGCAAGATACTTAAGAAACTAGCTAACAACATCAGGGAGAAGCAGGGTGTTGGACTAGATGACCTCCAATGTCCCTTCCAACATTATTATTATTGTTGTTGTTATTATTATTATTATTATTATTATTATTATTATTATTATTATTATTATTGTTGTTGTTGTTGTTGTTGTTGTTATTGTTATTGTTATTGTTATTGTTATTGTTATTGTTAGTGATAGGGAGAGGGAGAGGGAGAAGGAGAGGAAGAGGGAATGACCACAGGATTCACTTAACTGCAGTGATTTGCTTAACAGTTGTGACAAAAATATTGTAAAATGGGATGTGACTCATTTAACAATTGCCTTGTTAGCAATGAAAATTCTGGTCCCAGTTATGGGTGGAAGCTGAACACTACCTATAGAGAGTGAGTTGCAATACAAGCAGAACTATCTACCACTGACTGGGTAATGAAATGAGTTCAAAATCATCTCCCAAAGAAATTCTGGAAAAGTTGTAAAGCATTTTGAGCATGAAGTAAGAAGTAAAAAGCCTTTTTTTCACAGGAAAACAAGCCTTTGATGTCCTTTGGCACAGAGTTATTTTAAATAGTTTACATTTCAGAGGCCAGTATTATTTAATTCTGAAATCACTTACCAAATCTAGATTGGGTTAGTGTAAAATAAACAAGAGAGTTTTGTTGTCATTGTTATTGTTGTTAAGATTTGTGGATACTGGGTTCCATAAAAAAATCCTTTTTTTTTCAATATGTAGCAAAAATAAGCAGATCTTGATCCCTGGCTGGGTTCTGAAATTCTAATACAAATAAAGATAGTATTTTAAACACACACACACACATAAACACATAGTGTGCATTCATTTTCCTGCTATCAATCTTCCCTTCGGTTAAGACTCTAGAAACCAGATTTATTACTTAAAAGTGTTTATTATTGTAAAAGAAAGTTTGCCACTACCAAAAAAGGCCAATCCACAAATGTTAATTTATTCCCGATATGCAGTAAATCAGTGGGACTTCATAGCCCACATGAGATCTGTGGTTAAATAATTAATGGTAGATAACCAGCATGTTTTGTTTTTCTTTTATAGGGCTTCAGCAGTTTCAAAGCTGCTATTATCCATAAGCCTTTTGACATTAAACGTCTGCATTGTTTATTATAATAATAATAACCCAAGATCCTTATTATGTTACAAGATATAGCAGCTAATCTTAGCCATTCCTATAATTATTGGCAAGACTATCCACAATTAGCTTAAAGTGATTATTTGATATATTTTCATGATTTTGCCTCAATATAATTAGACTTGCAAGATTCTGTTATTATAGATCCACTGAATAAAAGTACCTTTAGTCTTAATTTCCTTTTTGGTCTACCTCATGGGGCTCACACTTCAGCTGTTCTTGGGCTACTATCACATCTACAGGCACCTTACTACAGCATATATGCAGCTATTGATAAGAAGGAACACTACATTTAATCCTGTGATGCAGTGGTTAAAGCGCACTATTGCGGGCAAACTCTGCCCACAACCTGGAGTTTGATCCTGAGTTGAGTCAGCCTTCCATCTGACTCAACTCAGGTCGGTAAAATGAAAACCCAGATTGTTGGGGGCAATTTGCAGACAATGCTTCTACATTGTAAATTGGCCAGAGACTGCTGTAAAGCACTATGGGGTGATATACAATCTCAATGCTATTGTATTTATTGGTGACTGGGAGACTCTAATGGAATTTTTGTGTAAAAATGAAATAAAATGAACTTGGGCTTTATCATTTTAATGATTAGGGAGGATATATTACAGAAAGAAGAGTAATATGATATAACTTTACAGAGAAAAGTTAAAATATATTTATAATAATAATTTCTGTGAAAAATTTCCAATCCATTTCAAATATCATTTTTCTTTCTTTTCTATTTTTCTTCTTCTTTTCTTTTCTTAAATCTTTTCTTTTCTCTTTGCTTTCTATCATTTTCTTTTTCCTTCCTTACTTTATATTAGATTGTGTTAGTTTTTAATCTTCTTATTTAAAGATTTCAATAAAGTTATATACTAAAAAATAAGAGGGAGCACCAGGTCAGTTTGTACATCAGCTGAAACATATTCAGCTCCCTTTGGATACTCAGAGGAGACAAAATCCACTAAACCTGGATTTCTAAGCCTTGGCAACTATAAAATTCCTGGAACTGAAGTCCATACATTCAGGGAGTTGAAATCCACCCACCTTAGAGCTGTCAAGGTTGAAATAGTGCTCTACATAAAAACAGAATGCAAATCAGCAGTATAAATATGTAAGTTGATAAATGATATGTTATATATGCCTGAAGAAAATAAATACAATTTCCTACAATTTGAAGTAATGATAAGAACACCACAGAACTTTCTAGAACATGGTTGTAGCTATTCCCTCTTTGTGAGACACTAAAACTTAACTGTTGTTCTTTTTTTGGGCGGGAAATGCAACTTCATCATTATCCTGTTTCTCTGCAATGCTCAGAATCACAATAGAATTGAACAAGTGTACAAAGAATTAAAAATAAATATTTTGTTTTTTGGTTGGTTTATATTTTATAGTTCTAAACTGCTCATCTCCCTCCCTCAGACTCCAGGTGATGTACCTTGTAATGTAGATTAATGATAACTAAATAATGATTTAATACATATATAACATTAGCCAAATATTTGCAGCCCAGATATTTGCCAGTTTGGGTCAGATTGGAGGAACATACTCATTTCATTGGATCATTTTAAATAGAAATAAAGGCTTTTTGGGTAGATTATGCCAAGGATTTAACTTTAATGTATATTCCTAGTCTTATTGAATACCTGGAAAAGCCATTAATTTATATGCCTTTGAAAATAATAATTACAACTATTACAGTTCTGCTACAATTGCTTGGTGCTCTAATGGTTCAACAATAATTTTACCATGTTTTTAAACATAATACGATTACGTCTGAACAACCATTTGTCTGAAATGGTACGGTAGAGGGTTGGGCTAGAAAAACCCTTCCAACTCTATTATTCTAAGTTCTGTATATGGAATTCTTCAGAGCTGTCAGTTTTTAACAACATAGGTAGTCCTCAACTTAGGACGACAGTTGAGCCCAATTTTTTTGTTGCTAAGTGAGACATTTTAAGTGAGTTTTGCCCCATTTTACAACCTTTCTTGACACAGTTATTAAGTGAATCACTGCAGCTGTTAAGATAATAACATGGTTTTAAGTGAATTTGGCTTCTCCATTAACTTTGCTTGTCAGAAGTTTACACTGCAACTGTCATAAATACAAGTCAGTTTCCAAACATCTGAATTTAATCAAGGATGCTGCAATGATCATAATTGTGAAAAATGGTGACAGAAAACTTTTTTTCAGTGCTGTTGTAAATTTGAACAGTCAGTAAAGAATTGATGTAAGTTGAGAACTACCTGTAGTAAGGATTTTACCCTCCTAAACTATATGTAGCTTGAATAAGGGAGAATTTCTGCTTATGCCAAAATCCCTTCATTTTTTGGCTTCTATGTTCTTCACACTCCAGAGGATTGTTATCTCACCAGCCCAGCCCTCCACACCTTAAATCAGGGGTGTCAAACTGCTGGCCCACAGGCTGGATGCGTCATGCTGAAACCACGCCCACCCCATTGCCATCAATGGAAAAAAGTCACGATACATCACAGAACATTGTGAGTTTGACCCCCCTGCCTTAAATAATCAGAGTATCAGTGAGAAGGATAGTTTAGCTGCCTCTCAAAGATTAATACCAAAAATTTAAGCTTGCAATCTATGTCTATTATTTGGAAAGTACCTTTGCATCAAAAAGACTTTCTTCTGCATAAATTTACACACAAGAATTATCTTTGAGGTAGTGCATTTTGTTTGTACTATAATCTCTCTGTTGTTCAGTGTGAGGCATCTAGTTCTGTCATGTCACCAATCAAAAAAATCACAATGGCAGCTACAGCCATGTGACTTTACCTCTACTCTCCACACCAAATGTGTGTTGTGGCCACCATGTTGACCTTTACTTCTAGCTCAGTGTTAAACTGAGGAGTCCTTGTTGCTCACTGAGCATGATGGTTTTCTTGAAGATATTTCATTATACAACCAGGTAACATCATATTGCTTGGAAGGTGTGGGGTTTGCTCTCCTTTAATTAGTCAGGGACTTCCATATGTTAATCTTGGAGTCTAGACTTAACAGCATATTTTTTCCACTCCACCCTACAGTAATTTCTTCTAATTCATCTTTGGGAAAGCTCATGGCAGTGGCTTGGCTCTCCTTTCTCCAAATCCTGCCGCACTTCATTAGCAAGAAAGTAAGCCTCATGGACTTTATATACACAATGCTAGAGGATAAAGGGAATTCCTGCTTTTCTTTTACAAAACAGCTTATGATAATTCTATTCTATTTTTTCAGCTTTGCACCCAATGACTTGCCTCAAAGAAATAAGTAAAAAGACAGATTTTATGAAAAACACAGAGATGTAAGGTACAGGGCTGTCATCTGTCAAATGCTTTTCTTTTAGTGTTCTATTGATTTTAGATGAGGAGGTTTGTCTGTGTGTTTGTGTGTGTGTGTGTGTGTGTGTGTGTGTGAGAGAGAGTGAGTGAATGAGTATTCCCCCCCCTCCCCAGAGAGCATTAGTTTCTTCAGGGAGTCAAATATTAAGATTCCACAGAACTGCTTGTATTAGAAATCTGACATCTGTGACTCTGGTTTTGCAATCAGTAAATAGATTAAATAGAAAGGGATTAAATTATGGCATTTTTCTATATGAAACCATTGGACAAGCTTCCTTTCATTTTTCCTTTCCTCAGATTCTTAGGAAGATGGGGCAATTTACAGATTGCCCCATAGAGACATTTTATGTAATAATTCAAACTTTAGTCTCTTTTGTGCAGGTAAATTCGGATGTATACTTCTACTATCTTAGGAAACTTGTAAAAATCCAGTGATTCCAATAGAATTTTTTTACGGAAGAAAAAGTTAAGCGGCATTCAGGCAGAATCTCTGTCTTGAGTAAGTTTTCTGAATCAAATTGTTTTCTAGCTTGTGTGTCTGAATAATATAGGCAATTTCAAGCCACGAGTCAAGGGAAATCTTTCATCCTCATTTTGAACCCCCTTCCTTCAGCACTGCTAGTGTCTGCCACCAATGTTCAGTGTCAAAAATAGCTGAATTTTTTTTAGAGGTACAGTTTTTGTGTGTGGATGAAGCAAGACTTAAGAACTGTATTTAGCATGTTATCCCTGACGTGCACAAACAGTTCCCCAAAAGAGATACACATTCCAAATTCCAGCCCCACCTTTTTTAGAGACCTTATCACATTATCTCTGCACTTCTCTATAGCTCTCTGAAATTGGTTCTTTGTATACAATCTGTTTATGTCTGGCTGAGATAACCTGTTAAGAAAATAGCTGATTTTTCCCAACCCTACTGAATCTCAGTTTTCCCATCTGCTTTTTAAATAAGTCTAGTTTCTTGAGGAAACTAAGCATTGTGTCATGCTCACTCTATGATTGGCTGCTTTCATGTTTCATGTTCACTTCATTGATGCAAGATCTAGAAAAGGCATAAATTCACCCTAATACTATTTTTATCATGAATAGTGAAGACTTTTGGTGAATCAGAGCCATGAGTCATCTATATAGGGATTAGGGCAGGGGAGACTGGTAACACAAATTGGTTAATTATAGGTTTCAGCAGCATAATTATATGATGTAGATGTGTGTATTCATAGCAAAGGTTAGATCATGTCCTTCCAGTCATTCAGCAGTGTATTTCCATCTGCCTATCTACTAGAAACTCTAAGTAACACTAATTGCTAAATAAAATATGGAATGGAAGATTAAATAAACAATAAACAGATAATCTAAACATTCAGATATTATTTAAAACCAAAACAAACAAGCAAAAACACATAGAGAGAGAGAGAGCTATAAAATAATATTTCATGGAACATCATAACAACAATATATTAAATATCTCCTCACACTACAAAATGTGTGGATTAATCTTAAAAATATTTTTATTTGTCAAAGATAAATACAGTATTTCTGCAATGGCTTTGCTGATATTAATCATTTTCATATCCTTGATTTCTCTGAGAACCTGTTTAGGACATTTTGAAGTGCTGAAATTACTACAATTGCACATTATATATACTTTTTGTAAATGATTATCTATTGCATTGTTTTTCAGGATATCTATAGATTATAAAGCTGAGGGAAAATGTACCTGAAATGGTGACACCTATTCAGCAGGAATCTAAATCTATATAAGTCTAATAAAGATAAAGATAAAGCTGCTGTAGATACTTTCAATCCAAGGTGACTTTTTTTTTAATTGTCAGTCAAGATGCCCAAATCAACAGAGAAAATATCAGACACAATGAGAGATAAGAGATTTCTATTCCATAGCAGGAATCACTTGGGCCATGGATGGGACAATTCCCTAAGATTTTACATCTTTGTTTCTTTAATTTCTTTTAGCTCAGTTTTCATTCATAGTCCCAAAGCAACTAGGAAAAGTACATGTTACATAAGCCCTTTCTGACATCAATAGTCACTCAATTTTTTCCCTCTTGTTTTTCACATATTGAAAAGTTGTTGCTAATTAGTGATTACTAATTTTATAAAATAACTAAGTCATAATATCGGCAAATAGCCCAAGCCTGCAAAGATGAAGTGAGGAAAGCTAAGGCTCAAGATGAACAAAGGCTTGCGACCAAAGTCAACAATAACAAAAAAAGCTTCTTTCAACATGTAAAAACCAAGAAAAAAGTGAAGGAAATGATTGGTCCATTAGTGGGTGAAAGTGGCAAAAAGTTGACAAGCAACAGGGAGAAAGCAGAACTATTTAACTTGTTTTTTGCATCTGTCTTTACACAAAGGGAAAAAACAGTCCAACCTATCAAAACCAGTGCCATAAAAAACAGAATAGAAACGCAAGTTAAGATAGGCAAGAAAATGATAAGTGAGCACCTGTCCAGTCTAGACAAGTTCAAATCACCAGGACCAGATGGATTACACCCCAAGATTTTCAAGGAACTGGCAAATGTGATCTCAGAACCACTGAACTATATTTTTCAAAGATCCTGGAGCACTGGGGAACTACCAGAGGATTGGAAAAGAGCTGATGTAGTTCCCATCTTCAAAAAAGGGGGGAAAATGGATCCAAGAAATTACAGACAAATCAGCCTGACCTCAATACCTGGGAAGATTCTGGAAAAGATAATCAAACAACAAATCAGCGTGCACGTAGAGGCAAACAAAATCATTACTAAAAGCCAACATGGGTTTGTCAAAAACAGATCATGCCAGACAAATCTTATTGCATTCTTTGACCAAGTGACAAAATTAGTGGATCAGAGGAATGCTGTAGATATAATTTACTTGGACTTCAGTAAGGCATTTGATAAAGTAGATCACAACCTACTACTTGATAAGATAGAAAAATGTGGGTTAGACAGAATCATCATCAGATGGATATGTAGCTGGCTGACTGGCCATACTCAGCGTGTGGTCTACATGGAGGGAAGGATGTAGTGGGGTGCCCCAGGGCTCTGTTCTGGGCCCAGTGCTCTTCAACATCTTCATTAACGATTTGGACGAAGAGATAAATGGGGAACTCATCAAATTTGTAGACAACACCAAGCTGGCAGGAATAGCCAACACTCCAGAAGACAAGCTTAAGATACAGGAGGATCTGGACAGACTTGAACACTGGGCACTATCTAACAAAATGAAATTCAATGGTAAAAAGTAAGGTTCTACATTTAGGCAAGAAAAACGAAATGTACAGGTATAGTACGAAATGTACAGGTATAGTACATCCCTCTGAGAGGGATCTCAGAGTGCTAGTGGACAGTCACTTAAATATGAGCCAGCAGTGTGCTACAGCTGCCAAAGAAGCCAATACAGTGCTAGGCTGCATTAACAGAGGGATAGAATCAAGATCATGTGAAGTATTAATACCACTTTACAATGCCTTCGTAAGGCCTCACTTGGAATACTGCATCCAGTTTTGGTCACCACGATGTAAAAAAGATGTTGAGACTCTAGAAAGAGTAGGGAAAAGAGCAACAAAGATGATTAGGGGACAGGAGACTAAAACATATAAGGAACGACTGCTGGAATTGGGTATGTCTAGTTTAATGAAGAGAAGGATGAGGGGGGACATGATAGCAGTCTTCCAATATCTCAGGGGCTGCCACAAAGAAGAGGGACTCAAGCTATTCTCCAAAGCGCCCAAAGGCAGGACAAGAAGCAATGGATGGAAACTAATCAAGGAGAGAAGCAACCTAGAACTAAGGAGAAACTTTCTGACAGTTAGAACAATTAACCAGTGGAATAACCTGCCTCCAGAAGCTGTGAATGCTCCAACACTGGAAGCGTTTAAGAAGAGACTGGACAGCCATTTGTCCGAAATGGTATAGGGTTTCCTGCCTGAGCAGGGGGTTGGACTAGATGACCTCCAAGGTCCCTTCCAACTTTATTATTATTATTATTATTATTATTATTATTATTATTATTATTATTATTATTATTATTATTATTATTATTATTATTATTATTATTATTATTATTATTATTATATAATGGTTTGCAAGAACAACTCAAATTATGGTCAAGCAGAATTAGGTAGAACAATCAGCAGTAAAACAGTCCATTATGGCAGACAATACAGACTACCAGATTACTTCAATGAAAACAGAATTCATTTAAGAAGTCGACCTTATTATCCTGTGTGTAAAAAGAGTTCTTGAATTGTCATTTAAAACATGACAATGGAAATGAGAATATCAGAATTCTTTGAACCTAACTCTGGCAACAAGAATGTCCTTCTCTTAACCCAGCACTATAAATTTATACAAATATAGTAGGTTAAAAAAATGGTAGTTATGCAAATGTATGAGAAATAAGCTTACATACAATTGAATAATATTTATATTAAATAAGTATATATACCGTAGTATTGTAACGTCTAGCTTTTATAACAATATATTATACTGTATCTTTTTTTGTACTTTTCCTTTTTTACTTTTTTTGAGGCACTTTTAATGGGGAAGTAGAGAATACACATATTTGCATTCCAATTTTCTTTGTTTTAGTCTTTTTCTGTAACTATTAAAGAAAGCTTTTGAAAATATTAACTTAAAAAAACTGGCAGGACCACAAGAAACAAAAAAGTTTCTTTGGCTGATCATAACTTACTGTTATTTTATTCATTTATAAAATGTTTGTGCTACCTATTTCACCTCCAAGGTGATTCTGAGTGGCTTGAAAGTCCAACAAACAAATTAAAATGATCCAGGCTGCACAGCTAAAAATTCAGTGGTGGTAAGAAGCTTCTATTAACAGTAGCTCACCATCATCATAAGCTTTCTTTTTGGGCAGAATAACAGAACAAGATGACAGAGTTGGAAGGGACCTTGGAGGTCTTCTAGTCCAACCTCCTGCTCAGGCAGGAAAATGTATGCTGTTTCAGACAAACAGTTGTCCAACCTCTTCTTAAAAACCTCCAGTGATGGAGTACCCATGACTTCTGCAGTCAAACCATTCCAGTGGTTAATTGTTCTTTCTGTCAGGAAGTTTCTCCTTAGTTCTAGGTTGCTTTTCTCTTTGATTAGTTTCCATACATTGTTTCTTGTCTTGCCTTCTGATGCTTTGGAAAATAGGTTGATACCGTATTTCTTTGTTAATTAGAAAAACATGATGGATGGCTATCACTGAGACCAAGGGGGGGGGGGACTGTGCTTCAGTGAGCTCATTGTATTATTACTTGAGAAATTCTTTCTAATCAGTCTGCATTGTACTCATGCCTGACTTATCATTGTGTCCCACTAACCAATTCAGCTTTTGTTCATAATGCTGTCTGGTGTTTGTCAGGCAGAGTTGTTTATTGTTGTTGAAGCTTACGCCCAACAGACTTTAAAGAAACATAGATAATGTGAGGACAAATATAGTGCACCAGAGGTGCAGGGTAACCAGAGGCAGATTCTTCACAAGTCCAAAATTTAGCAGCTCAGCACTTATGTTTGGGATATTCAATCACAGATAATGTTCCCATCTTCAGAGGCATGAAACTCTACATGCTCCCATTCACATTCACCTTCAGCAAACATTCTGAGAACCATAATTTGGGAAGATGCTGAACTTCCAATTGTTGTTATTGTTAGTTGTGAAGTCATGTCCAACCCATTGCGACCCCATGCATGATGTTCCTCCAGGCCTTCCTGTCCTCTACCATCTGCTGGAGTCCATTTAAGCTCACGCCTACTGCTTCAGTGACTCCATCCAGCCACCTCTTTCTCTGTCATCCACTTCTTCTCTTGCCCTCAATCTTTCCCAGCATTAGGCTCTTCTCCAGTGAGTCCTTCCTTCTCATTAGGTGGCCAAAGTATTTGAGTTTCAACTTCAGGATCTGGCCTTCTAAAGAGCAATCAGGGTTGATTTTGTTTAGGACTGACCGGTTTGATCGCTTTGCAGTCCAAGGGACTTGCAGGAGTCTTCTCCAGCACCATAGTTCAAAGGCCTCAATTTTTTGGCGCTCAGCCTTTTTTATGGTCCAACTTTCATAGCCATACATTGCAACTGGGAAGACCATAGCCTTGACTATACGCACTTTTGTTGGCAGGGTGATGTCTCTGCTTTTTAGTATGCTGTCTAGATTTGCCATAGCTTTCCTCCCCAGGAGCAAGCGTCTTTTAATTTCTTGGGTGCAGTTCCCATCTGCGGTGATATTGGAGCCCAGGAAAATAAAATCTGTCACTACCTCCATTTCTTCCTCATCTATTTGCCAGGAATTGAGAGGGTCGGATGCCATGATCTTGGTTTTCTTAATGTTGAGTTTCAAGCCCACTTTTGCATTTTCCTTCTTCACCTGCATCAAGGGGCTCTTTAGTTCCTCTTCACTTTCTGCCATTAGAGTGCTATCATTTACATATGAAAAAAATCAGACAACCACCACTAGGCAGCATAAAATGCATTTTTTTAAAAAAAAATCTTGTCATCTAGTGGCTACTTTGATTTCTGCAGACCAGGTATGATGGCCCTAATTGGTATGTTCCAACTTCTAGCATCCAATATTGAGGAGAGGGGCAGAATCCCGATAATTAGAGCAATTACACAGTGAAACCAATGAGGGACGATGTCCCTTCAAGGGATCTATTCAAATTGAAACTTGGCTGATGTGGATTCCTTGACTGAGCAGGGAAATGGACTCAATTAGCTAAATGGCCTCACCAAATTCCACAATTATTTGATTTCTATGTGAAGAGATTAAGTAGGTTTGGGGTAAATGTTTACCTGAAAAGCTGTTGTCAGTCTCAGGTAACACTAATTGACCCAATCAGGGTTGGACAAAAATTTTCTCTAAGTTCCTTTTCCATGTTCCATAATTGCTGAAAACTAACAACATAGTATCCTACTATTTTGAGGTCAGAAACTCATGAATCATGCGTCAAATGGTATTCGCCTAAACACAGACTCATCCATGTGGATAATATGGAGTGACCCACTTGGATGGACTGAACTGTTCTTACAATTATTATATACTATATGATCTTTGGCTATACTTGCCCAAGATACACAAAAAATCTCATTTGGTGTTCTTGGACATCACTAACTCTTTTGAAGAACTATTTGAAGTCATAAAAATTAAATAAGTATATATCTTTTAAAATCATGCTGCTATCTATCCATCAATAGTTAAAACTCTGTCAGAGAGCTACTCACCAAATCTTTTTCCAAGGGCTTTGTAAGACCACAGGAGGACTTATATTCACACATACACACATGAACACATATTGAATGGACTTACATAAATAAATAATGTGTTACTTTAAAGTTGTTTTTCATATTTTACACTTGATAGCAATGTAGCACTTTTGAAAACACATGGAATCTCATGAACAATTATGTTCCAATATTCAAATTATATTGGAAAACCAAGTAAGAGTTTTGCAACATCAGATTTCCTAAGCACTTGCAAATTAAATAAATATTTAGATCAAGTCAAATTCTCTCCCTCCCTCCCTCTCTCTCTCTCTCTCTCTCTCTCTCTCTCTCTCTCTCTCTCTCTCTCTCTCTCTCTCTCTCTCTCTCTCTCTCTCTCTCTCTCTCTCTTTCTCTCTGTGTGTGTGTGTGTGTGTGTGTGTACATCCTCTTTTAATTTATTTGGAAGCTGAAGGTTTTTTATCACTGAGATATCTTTTCTTGCCTTTTCTCTATAAAGCAAAATGTGCACTGACTATCAATGTTGGTAATTATTTCAAATTTTGCATCTTTTGGGGTGTAGGAGCAAGAAATGCATTTTCTTTCCCCTGAACAAAAATGATGATCAAATGTGCCCCTCTTCCTGACATTACTCTCCTTGTGACCACTAATGGCTGCAATTTGCAATGCCTTTGGAAAGGCAGGGCAAAAGGGTGATTATGGTATCTTGACCTCATTAAGGCTCTTTGGGGAGGGGAAATAGACTGGCTATGTCTTCTTAATGGACCTAAATGGGCTATAATTTTGCGGGGCCTTGAAATGAGGACCACAAGGGGAGAGCGAACTCATTTAAGGTGCTGTAAAAAGTAGAACTCTGGATTTGTAATAACCTTTGTGGGAAGGAAAGCAAATAATGAAATAATTTCCCATGTATTTCTGTCATAAAGGCAACTGGTAAACAGAAGGCAAGGCCATTGAGGAGGATTATCATTACCAGAACAATTGTAGCTTTTATTCCTCCTTTTTCTGATTCTTCTAATTGGAAAGAGCCTAGAGTGCCTATGTGCAACTTTGATTTCATACTTGCAGATTTCATACTTACACATTCACACAAATAGATATGCCTGTTCTTAATGTTATTTTCAAAAACCAGACATGCATTTCTTTCCTGGTTATGGAGCCAGGCCCTTTTTCAAGGGAAGAAGGGACATTTAAAATCTCAAAGGTTTGATTCTAGGCAACCCAATTAATTGGGTAATCTATAATTCTGAAAATTACTCCAGTACAATTAATTTCTCAGTATCCATCTACTTAGGGACTGACATCCTCGGATGAAAAATAATACAGTGGGAAAATTTATATCAGCCCTGGGTAGCTTGCAGTTTAGAGCCATCATCATGAAAAGCAAACAATGCATTTTTTTAAATAGCAACCCAATTTAGTTTGTATATTGATATTGTATATGGGTAGGTAAGTAACACCGTAGACATCTGTTTGTGTAGGTTTTGCTTCGTGGAATTTGACATTTGATTCTGAGAGACTGAAAATGGTTAAGGTAAATATTTGTGCTAACTTCTCTTATCTTGCTGGTACATTAGCCATGGAAAAAAGCAAAGAGCTGAGAAACAAACAATTCCAGAGTGCTCTTCCTTTAAGCGTAGGGCATTCCAAGCACTGCTGGATAAATATACGATCTGATTAGTTCAGACAATAAGCTGGCAGAGTGGAACTAGTGTGAACCTACCAATAAATATTGTACACCGAGGAAGAAATAGCTTGGCTAAGCTTTCCCTATACTAGTTTCTTATAGGGAAAAGCTACAATTTGGTAATTTTAAAGAAACATCAGTTAATTAGGTACAGTTTTGCTTCTTACATGCTTTTACCTAAAAAAATATTATTTTCGAAATAACTTTCTACTGTTAGAAATTAATCATAAATTTTATTATTTATTTATGGTACTCTTGAGGGTGTTGATTTCTAGCAATCAACAATTAATCAGTGGAACAGCTTGTCCTCATAAATTGTGGGAGCTCTATCATTGGAGGTTTTTAAGAGATTGGACAGCCATTTGCCTGAAATGGTATCCTGCTTAAACAAGGGGTGGGACTATAGAAGAATTCCAAGGTGTCTTGCAACTCTGTTATTCTGTTAAATGCATGGAAAAATCCCTGTATTCATGTACATTAATATATCTCACTGTCAGGAAATTTCTCCTGAATTCCAGGTTAGTTATCTCCTTGACTAGTTTTTATCCATTGCTTTTTGTCCTGTCTTCAGATGCTTTGGAGAATAGGTTGACCCATTTTTGTATGGCAGGCCATCAAATATTGAAACACTGCTATTATGTCAACTTCAAGGTATTTTATTTCTGGGTGCTTTTGTCTTCAGTGAGTGATTGATTATGATGTCTGTTACTGAAATTTACTTGAAAATTCATGTATATATATTTATTTACACTTGGCTTTTTATGCTTATATGCTGTCTAGAATGATTGGACAGGTTAAATTTATTGTTAATTCTTCAAGGTAATCCAGACAAGGATACTATCAGGAGCATCACTGTTATTTTAAAGTTACATTAAACATAATCTTGCAAGATTGAAGTATTTCTTCTTTCCTCTCTTTTTAGTTTTTTAGCAAACTGGGGATGATCCCATCTGAAATGCTTCCATGCTTATCCTCACCTGTGTACGGAGCTGTATTTTACAGATTATTACCTGTTGATGCTTTTCCCGTTTTTCAAGGAAGTTCCTATTCAACATTACAGTTTATTTATTTATTTATTAAAAAAATAGCAGAACCAATCACACCCCAAAAAAGAACAGCAGG
Source organism: Vipera berus (assembly GCF_964194415.1). Lineage (NCBI taxonomy): Eukaryota > Metazoa > Chordata > Lepidosauria > Squamata > Viperidae > Vipera > Vipera berus. Next base: position 116,958,971 of record NC_138205.1, on the reverse strand, counting down.
TGTACTGTGAAAAAGAACAACTAAACTTTTTACAGTGAATAAAACAAATGTGATTGAGAAAACCAATTAACAGAAAAAGATCAATATGATAACAAGAGGTAGTAATAAATTAATTTTATCTTTCAGTTTATCATTTAATTCTGACCATCTATCAACATATTGCATCTCATTTTTAGAATGTTTTAATAATAGATAAGAAATTAATATCCTAGACTCATTGTTTAAAATCAGGAGAATTAAGTTTCTTCCAGTTACATAAAATTATCCTCTTTGCAATACTCTAGGCATAATACCCAAGATAAGCTCTTGATGAGATGACAGATACTAAGTTTTAGTTGAATGTCACACTGAGATCCTTAATTAAAATATTTCTTCCCAAAATTGTACTGACGTATGCAGAAATTTGAAATCAAAACAAGGCTGAGTTGGACAAGCCAAAGTTGCCTGGGTTAAAGTAACTATAAAATTTTTATAATGCCAATGTCCATCCCTTTTAAACACTCTTCAGGATCAATCTTGTGCTATCAAGTTGGTTAGCAGCCACATAGATTTTCTCCATGACAATCTGTCCCAATCCTAAACCCTAACTTTCAGGTCTTCCAACAGTGCATTCATTGCCAATTTCTTAACCATATTGCCTGGCTGAGACAGGAATCTGCTGGAGAGTCTTAAGTTCATATAGTGTCTCAAAGTTTTCTTCTCTTGCGAAAGAAGCTTCTGCTTTTCCCTCTTATGACTCAGAGTACTTTAGAGTTTCTGTATTTTAATAAATACTCCCAAAGAAAACAAAAATCATACAAAGAAAACAATCCAAATAAAGTAACTGGCAATACAGCAAAAATTATAAATTTAGTATGCAACAATTAACTATTTAAAAACTCAGAAAATCAAGGCTACATCATATTAATTATCAAGACATTGTAACAGAATAAATACATGATCTCACTATGTGTAGGTATTAATCAATCAGAATAGAAATGGAAGGGACCTTAGAAGTCTTCTAGTCCAACCCTCTGTTCAAGGAGGAAACCCTATACCATTTCAGACAAACAGTTATCCAGTCTCTTCTTAAAACTCCTCAGCGTTGGAGCATTCACAACTTCTGTAGGCATGTCATTCCACTGATTAATTGATCTGTCAGGAAATTTCTCCTTAATTCTAGTTGATTTATCCTTGATGAGTTTCCATCTATTGCTTCTTGTCCTGCCTTTGGGTGCTTTGGAGAGTAGGCTGACCCACTCTTTTTTGTGGCAGCCCCTTACTGTAGATATTGGAATACTGCTACTAGGTCACCCTTAGTCTTCATTATATGTGAAGACTGGTTGGTCCTTAGACAGCTGCAATTCTTCATATGTTAGCCTGTGATAAGATGGTCAGCCAATAAATTTAATAAAACAAATAAGAATATGTCCAAGAGGATAAGGATATTTTCAGTGTTTATCCATTGTTAGATTATGTTTCCCACCCCCATTTATGGAGAGAGATCCATAAATGAGATGCCACCATCAAGATGACTTCTGTGTGAGGGACAGTGCTACATTTGCTTCATGCTATTCTTCATCTTGCTGTCTCTGTGGGTGCCCCAGCATCATACTTTAAATTAAATCCATGCCATTTAATGAAAGGGTAAGAGAGAACCTAAGTATGAAATGATCCAAACAGCCCATTCTTCAAAATATCACACTGTCACTATCATTGGAATGTAAATCTATGCTTGAGAAGTTACACCTTCCTATTATGAATTGGTTGCAAATGCACATCAAAACCATTTTTCTCCTTGCACAGCTCCAGTGTGAAATGAAATATGGATCTGACATGAATGCCAAATGTTATCATGAGTTCTGCATAGACTTTTGTTACTTTTATATTTTTTTAATATATTCAATCGATAACTTATAGAAATTCAAGGCTGCTTCAGTATTCTGCTTCAAGGAGGTAAATGTATGCAGGACATGACCTGAGGCTGCAGAAAGGAAGCTAAATGGGTGCTTTCTTAAAACCATTCCTGATTTTCGGTTTAAAACAAATTAAAGGAGCTTGGTCTACTAACTTCCATCAATTGTATTTGTGTGTGTGTGTTTTGGCCTGAAATAAAAGACTTCCAAGATACACCAAAAAAAAATGTAATATCTAAAATTTGTTAAAAGTCCATTTATCTCCATTAGCTAAATCAAGAAAATACAGGCAAAAATGCATCTAAATATGTCACTATCACCTAATAACATTATTAGAAGATATGTCTTTATACAATAGAAAGTATATTGTTGTGTTAATGAGTGAGCTGTTGTTTCAGTCTAACATAATGGCATGAGGTATGCTTCCCTTGCCAAACATTTGGGACTTGTCACAAGCCCTCTTGGCTGTGTACTTTCTTAACCAGGCAGGAGCATCAAAAATGTCATGATAGACAATTGTTGTAGGGATGTTTTATTTTTTTAACTACTCTTTCCCTCCCTCTGATGGATTCCCTGATCCTAGAAGGCTCAAGTCCCATCTTAGCTGTTGACAAATGCACAGGAAAAAAAATTGCTTTAATGCATGCTGGAATAAAAAATCCTCCACAAATTTCCATGCCCACCAGGCAAATTCACTGTAGATAAATTTTGTAAAGTTCAAATACAGTAAAATTCAGCTATCAATCTGCTTTCTAAAGTATCACTTGAAACTGTACTAAGAAAAATTGTTTAGGGAAAGGTAAAGGTTCCCCAGCACATGCATGCTAGTCGTTTCCAACTCTAGGGGCCAGTGCTCATCTCCGTTTCAAAGCCGAAGAGCCAGCGCTTGTCCGAGGACATCTCCGTGGTCATGTGGCCGGCATGACTAGACGCCAAAGGCGCACGGAATGCTGTTACCTTCCCACCATAGTGGTTCCTATTTTTCTACTTGCATTTTTATGTGCTTTCGAACTGCTAGGTTGGCAGAAGCTGGGACGAGTAACAGGCGCTCACTCTGTTACGTGGCACTCAGGATTCAACCCGCCAAACTGCTGACCTTCTGATCGACAAGCTCAGCGTCCTAACTCACTGAGCCACAGTCAAAATAGAAAATAAAGAGGTTGTAGGTCAGTTGAAAAAAAGAGGGTGAATTGATAACAGGTGATAACAAGAAGACAGAATATCTTAACTTATATTTTATGTCTGTCTTCTCTCAGAAGGGAAAGGAAGCACCAACTGGCCATCGCTTAGTAGTCTTAATAGAAGGAAGAACTGAAGCTCAGGTTAGACATGAAGAGCTTTAAAAAACACTTACCTAACATAAATAAATTCAAATCTCCAAAGCCAGAAAGAATCATATCATAGAGAAATGGAGAAACTAGCTGAAGCAATCAGAGAATTACTAAATGTAATTTCAGAAAACTCCCAGAGTATTATCATGATCCAAGAAGAACAGAAAATTGAAAATGTCCCTATCTTCAAAAAAGGGAAGAAGGATCCAGGAGGACAATTCCCAATCTCTAAACTTGATCTTTGTTGGGCAAGTTTCTCATGAAGACTACTAAGCAGCCTATTATTTATAGCATTACCTGCATTCTGAGGTTCCCCAGAGACCTAGATCTCCCCTATTTCGCTAGGAGAGCCATGAAGTCATAAATCAGAATAAGAGAATAACAGAGGTGGAAGGGACCTTGAAGGTCTTCTTTCCAACCCCCTGCTCAAGTAGGAAACCTTATTCCATTTCAGACAAATGGTTGTTCAATCTTTTCTTAAAAACATCCAATGTTGGAACACCCACAACTTCTGGAGTCAGGTTGTTCCACTGATTAATTTTTATGACTGTCAGGAAATTTCTCCTTAGTTCTAGGTTGTTTCTCTCTTTGGTTAGTTTCCATCCATTGCTTCTTGTTCTGCCTTCATGTGCTTTGGAGATTAGCTTGGCTCCCTCTTCATTGTGCAACCTCTGAGATACTGGAACATTGCTATCATGTCATCCCTAGTCCTACTTTTCTTAAATTAGACTTGGCAAAAGAGAATGAAATCCCATTGGTTTATTGTATCTGGTCAGTCGCATTTGCCATCTTTTATCTTCTATTTCTTTTTAATCTATTTTTATTTAAAATAGATTAGTTAAAATCTATTTTAACTAAACTTAAAATATAAAATACATTTTTAAAGAAACAAATAAAAAACAAAACAGGCAAGACATTAAAAAATAAAAAGTACATGAAAAAGACTAACATATATACCATATATGGTATATAAATTAAATATAAATTAAATATAATAATAATAATAATAATAATAATAATAATAATAATAATAATGTTGTCCATCCTAGTTGAATGCTGATTAATATATTACAATTAATATATTTCCCACCCCTTTGCCAAAAAGGCCCAACGAATTTTGAACTGCTAAACTATTAATTCTATTTGAAAGTTGTTAACCAGTAATCTATATACTATATTAATAACAAAGTAATTAACAGGAAGAACAACAATAATAAAAAGATAAGATTAAAATTCCAAAACTCTCGTAGAAAATTTACCATGGTTTTTTAACTATCCTAAATTTTACCTTTTATTGATGTATTGTAATTCATTAGGCTGTTGCAAGCCACCTAAAGTCATTAAGGATCATTGGTTGCCATAAAAGTTTAATAAAAAATATTATGATTGGTCAGCTAGTCAGCCAGATGTTTAGACTGGATTTGGGATTTTTATATTTAGAAGGACTGGGATAAGCAGATGTGGTTTGGTTGTATTAAAGATGTCATCACAGGATGTAAGCTATTCCAAGTAAAAACAGCCTTTTGCAATTGACTGGTGGTGATTTTGTCAATCTACTATGGTTGATCACACAGGCATCCAGATAGAACAGAACAGAACAGAACAGAACAGAATAGAATTGGAAGGGACCTTGGAGGTCTTCTAGTCCAGCCCCTGCTCAAGCAGGAGAACCTGTATAATTTCAGACAAGAACTTATATCATTTCAGAGAAGATTTTTAGAATGGATGTGGTATTTTTACTGATCTATCGAGTCCTTCCCAAGGAACTGTGATTTATTTACTTATTTGTTTGTTTATCACATTATTATCATTGTGTAAATGGTCTTAGCTAGTTCACAAGTCAAAGAGATAGACAGATGTTGTTTAATGATGCTAAAGATATTGTCACAGAATGTAAGCTGTTCCAAGTAAAGTTCCGTATTATGGTTTGTCACTCATTCATCCAGATGTTTAGACTGGATATGGCATTTTTATCCACCTATCAAGTACCTGGCATCAGGAAATGTTTCATTTGATGGCGTTAATCAAAACACTGCAGAATGTAAACTGTTCCAATGATGCTTTCTTCTCCAATTGACTAGGCCAATGGTTTTCATGTGGTGCTCCAGTTATTTTGGGACTGCACCCAAAGTATCTATTACTATTGGTACTATCTGTGCTTTCTTTTGCCACAGCCATTCTATTTCTATTTGCAGGGTGTTGTATTTTGTTGTTTCCTCCAGTTCTTGTCTGTTCTGTTCTCCTCAGGTACTGTCATGTCATCCAAGCATTTTTGTCTTTTTATTAATAGCTGTTAAGTCTGGAATGGGGTAATAAGTGGGCTAAAATGAACAAAATATTTTTACTAGAGAGAAATATTACATTTGTGGGAACAAAATGAAAGACACAAACATAAGGCTGATGGTGTTAAAAAAAATGAATATGAATAGCAAAGTGAGGCACACTATTATTGGACATATTAATAGGATTACAGGATTCAGATCATAGGAAATAATAATAATAATAATAATAATAATAATAATAATAATAATAATAATAATAATAATAATAATAATAATGTTGAAAGGGACCTTGGAGGTCATCTAGTCCAACCCCCTGCTCAGGCAGGAAACCCTATACCATTTCAGACAAATGGCCGGCCAGTCTCTTCTTAAAAACTTCCAGTGTTGGAGCATTCACCACTTCTGGAGGCAGGTTGTTCCACTGGTTAATTGTTCTAACTGTCAGGAAGTTTCTCCTAATTGTATAATTTGCACTGTCTCCATCAGGTCCCACTTGAATAATGGGCACTGTTATGGGCACTGTGGTCTGAAAGGATCATCAACAAACTGGGCCAAATTCAGCTACTAAGATGGTAAGAAAATCAAGTCCTATGAGGAATGCAGAAAAAAGGAAGACTGAGAGGAAGTATCATCTACAGGATGGAATGGATGTATTTTCAGTCACTTTGGAGTTCGTGATTAAACCAATTGTTGAAATTACAAAAAAGATTTAGTTTAATTATTAGGAGAAATGTCCCAATGGTAAGAATTTTCACCAGTAGAATAGGCTCATGAAGTGGCATGGTCTCTATAATGTATTGGGCCTGTTTCCCTTGAACTGTACCACGTGTCTTTGAATGCTGTCTGAGATTGCTTAATTGGGGAATCTGTGTAACGGTCGCTGGCTTCTCAGATGGGCAGTCTCCAGGACGACCATTGGTTGGCTCTAGGGCGGCAATAGGCTCCTTCAAACCTATTGGCCACCGCCTAGTGGTCAGCAGTATAAATAGCTGTGTGCCTTGGTTACTAGTTCATTTATTCAATAAAGCATGTTCCTGCCTGAACTCTTTCGCCTCGTCTCCTGCTTGCAAAGAACCCAGTACACAGCAGTCTCCTTCAATTAAAGTCTTGAAGGAGAGTTTGGAGAGTTATCCATGCAAAATACTTTAGCACATACTCTACTGAGCAGAGCATAGGCTAAAGTATTTTGGATGAAATGAACTCAGAGGTCCCTTCTAACTCAATGATTTGGCTACTTACAAAGAAAAAAGTGGTATTCCATACCATGTATAAGGCTTAATTGAATCAATATTCAAAGCTTTCTTGGACACTGGTGACAGGACATTATCTCTACTACACCTGAAAACTTTTAGTTTTTTGAAAATGCAGGACTCAGCTATCTCCTTCCTCACTTTTGTTCCATCTTCCAGCATCTGACTATAAAATGATTGTCTCATTATACCTAATGGTAGGGTAAGTCAAGGATATGTGCTGTAAGACATCTCTACAATATTCTTGTAAAACACAAAACAGGATGGACTTAAACCAAAGTGTGGATAGATAAAAAAGGAATATTCTTTTTTCTGTGTGTTTATATCCCTGAGATGACTTCTTCCTAGACATTTTTTTCTCCTATCAGAGATTTGTTCCATCTCTCACACAGATAATAAAAATGCATCACAATTCACTCTTTCTATGCTGCAAATTGTTCTTCCTTCACATTCAAGATGTCAAGTGATTTGCTACCAAGAAAAAGACAGTCTGGAATGATCCAAAGCAAACAATCCTGCTAAATATCTGGATTTAATACCTTTTTTTTGCTGTTTCCATCTTTGTTATGCTTTTGAATCGCTACCTAGCTGCTTTAAACTTTATCTGTGAATTCTCTCTCTGTCACCATGTTAATTGTTTCCATCTGGTTTCCAAACCATTTTCTGAAAGTCTGTTGTAGCACAGCTCCCTCAAATATTTCCTTAATGTGTAAGTCAAAGAAGTCCCAAGCCAACCACAGATTCCAGCCAGTTTCACCAAATAGCCACACCCTTGGTATTGGTGAGAATATAGTTTGTCATACTGAAATTGATTTAGAAATCTGGTGGCTTGACTCTTAGGGAAAATATCCATGAAAAGGAGGAAGAGAAGGTAGAGAAAAGCAAGCAAGCAGGCAGGAAGAGGGAATCAGAATAACCAAATCTATCTCATTGATTGTACATCCATATTTATTTGGGTTAATTTATTATTATTTTTTATTCTGCCTTTATTGTTTTATAAATAACTCAAGGCAGCAAAGTACATAATATTCCTTCCTCTTTCTATTTTCACCACCACAAGGAGGGTAAGGTTGGGCTGAGAGAAAATGACTAGCCCAAAGTCACCCAGCCACTTTCATGCCCAAGGCAGGACTAGAACTCAAAGTCTCCTGGTGATTGGCCCAAAGTTACCCAGTTGGTTTTCATTCCTAAGTCTGGACTGGAACTCACAGTCTCTCTTCACTAGAAATAATCTGTTCTTCAAACTATTGCCTGAGCAGAGCTCAGAATCATAGAGTTCTATGTCCACACATTTCATTAACTCTTGAAATATTATTTAATAAAGTCTCAAGCACTGATCAAATATTATATTTGCCTTATGTTAAGGTGTATTGTTCTCTCAGTCAGCCAAAACTTTTTATTGTTCTTATTTAACTCTAAACTAGCCAGAGTCACTGAGGGGTTGGGCAGCCTCAAAACTGGATAACTAACAAACTACCGTAATAAATATATCAATTTTAAAATATTAAAAACCTAACCCTTCTGATGTTAAATATCAAATACTTCATGTAAACTGAGGATATCTGATGAGTTTAAAATACTCCTCAATTGAAGAATGAAAGACATTACAGCAGATATGGAAATTTATTTTAGCTGTTTGATAGTGTTAAATAATAAATTATTCAGCTGGGTTACATGAATGTTTGGATTTTTTTACTATATTTAAAAAAGATTTTTAAAGAAAATCTCACACCTGAAACTTCCGTGGTTTAAATCTGATTTCTATATTAATGATGAGCATTGCAGAGTTGTTATTGTTTTGTTATTTATCAATATGCAATTAACCAAAGCTGTCAGGCTTATACTGATATTTAAATAAATGCCAGACTACAAACGTCAAAGATATTTAATAACAGCAGTGGGTGGCATTAACAACTGAACTCACTATAAATGTGTTGTTTATTGTACACTTCTGAGAGAAATACTGACTTTATCAAAACCAGGTGGAGGTGAATACTCTTTAATGAGTAAGCTGGGGACATTCTATGCTTTTAGCATTGAAATAATTAGCCATTTTAAATTCTGGATATGGCATTTGGGGTATTCCATGGTGGAAAAAGCGAGTCTAAAGGCATGACAGCTTTAAATACAGTTTCTGACAGCAAAGTTGGAAGGGATCAAATATGCCTCATGTTAGTAATTCACAGTTACCACAGAAAGGCTAATCAAGGGGTTCTTGGAATCATAATAGAAAAATGCAAAAGACAGATTCCTCCTCTCCAAAGAATTTGTTGTGGCATTTCTGACAAAACAGCTTATGGAAAGTCATTACAGCATCTGCCTTAACATAGAAGCCCAAATAAAAAAATAGATAGGAGCAAAGATAGGAGAAAGGTCATACAAAGAGTAAACCAGCTTTCCCCAACTTGGAACTATAGCTTCCATAATACCCAGCCAGCATTGTCTTCTTGACTACTTGATTGCATATTTTAAGGGAGAAAAAACTTTTCATATCAACTAAGCATCACATTTACAGTTTGCTGAGAAATATATGAGTTGCAAGGACCTTCAACAACCCAATCATGAGAGTTCTAGTAACATTGAACATGGGTGGACACAGAAGTACACCAAGGCTGATGAAGGTTCTTGCAACTCAGATATTTCTCAGCAATCTGAGAGGGCAAAATAACCCCATGAGAACTTTCTCTTAGAGAAAGTTTAAATTACCTATAGACTTTATCAAGGCAGAATGAGTAGAAAAGCATGGAATCTATAAGGGTCCTCAGATCTTGGAGAAAGCATATGTGTATGTATGCGTGTGTGCATGCATGTGTCTGTCATTTAGGAGCCCATTCAAGTTATTTATTTATTTATTTATTTATTTATTTATTTATTTATTTATTTATTTATTTATTTATTTATTTATTTATTTATTTATTTATTTATTATTGGGACTTATATGCCACCCTATCTCCCGAAGGACTCAGGGCGGCTAACAACAATAACATACAATAAATACAGAAGTTAAGATAAAATTAAAATTAAAGGCCTCTGTACAATAAATTACAATAAAGGGCTGTCTCCGGTGGCGGCGCGGCGCCGGAGACAGCCCTTTCGGGCTGCCCACGGCTCAGCTGTGTTATTTCCACCCGAAACAGCACCGATCAGCTGTTCGGGTGGATTTGAAGCCCCCTCCTTGGGAGAAGAGGAGGGGGTGAGCCCCCAGGTAGGGGTTGAGTTCTCCGGGGCCACCTGAGCTTAAAGCTTGGGCGGCTGAAGGATCGAACTCCCCCGTAGCCTGGGTTGCTCCCAGCTGGTCAGCGCCTCTGCTCCATGATTTCTGGAGTGGAGCCAGGCGTTTGCGACCACCCCTGCCAGAAGGAAAGACTATGGAATAAAAGGAGCAGGCAGAGCGGTACAGGAGGAAAAGGTGAAGAGGACTTTTATTGCTGCTTTCTAGCTTAATGGATTTTATAAATTTAAAAGTGAAAGTGCGTAGTAAGTGAAAGTAAAGATGGCGGCTAAACCTCCTCCAAAAGCTCTTTGGAGTGCTGGAACTTCTCCGGTGCAACAGTCATCATTGCAAGCGTTGCTTCTTCCTGATGTATTGACACCGAAGGATTTACAAGATGCTCTTGGAAAATATGCCCAGGTAATTCTGGAAGCAATGGGTGATAAATTTGCAAAGATGGAGGAGAAGTTGGAGAAACTGGAGGAGAGAATAGAAGAGAGGATGGAAGAGAAGTTCAGAGTGATGAAGGTAGACATTTTGTCTTCAGTGTATAGAGTGGCTGAATGTGTGGAAGATTTGGATGAAAAAGTGGAAGATTTGACTCAAAAAAATGCCATATTAGAAGCAAAAGTACTGGAAAATGAAGATTTAAGAGACAAAATGGACAAAGAATTGAGTCTTGCTCAATATTACCAGATGCAGTATGCTGTTAGAATCAGAGGTTTAAAAGAGAATATTAAGGAAGATCTAAAGCAGCTGATTTCTGAGGCTCTGGAAGTAGTATTGAGTCAGCCAGCATCTGAAATAAAGGGAGGCATGGATAAAGTGTTTCGTGTGAATTCATGGATTGCCAGACAGAGAAAGCTACCTAGAGATGTGGTGGTTTATTTTGTAAAGAGGGAAATTAGAGACGAAGTTATTCAGGCTGCTTATGGTACTAAAGTCGGGATTGCTGATCAAGAAGTTTTGGTTCTAAAAGAAATTCCTCCAAAGATTTTAAGGAGAAGGAAGGATTTTACATTTTTAGTGCAAGAGCTCAAGCAACGAGATATAAGGTTCAGATGGGAGATTCCAGTTGGGTTGATGGTGATGTATGAAGGTAAAAGGTACCGTTTGACCACTGTGATGCAGGCGCATGATTTTTACAATAACGTTTTAAAAGCAACCCCACTATCACTTCTGGAAGCTGCAAAGGGATCTGGAGAAGGAGAACACCAAGAGGCTGAAGATGGACAGACAGAGGAGAATGGTGCTGGAGGAGATCAAGCTACAACTTCTTTGGATGATTCTAGAGAGCAGAGGGTGACGTGTGCTGCTTTAAAACGATCAAAAAAATAAAAATAAAAGAACAAGATCAGCAGAAGTCTATGGAATTTCCAAAATGTACTTACAGCCAAGTAGTGGGAGGAGCACGGCCTAAAAAAGATAGTCCTGTTTAAGCAGTGCTCCAAGAGCTTTGGGATGATATGCATGGCAACTAAATTTTTAACTTGGAACGTTAATGGACTAAATTCACCACAGAAGAGGAAGAAAGTTTTTTAATATTTAAAACAATTCAAGATAGATGTTATATGGTTGCAAGAAACGCATATTAGGGTTGTGGACCAAAAGTATTTATCGAACTCAAGGTTGGGCATGCAATTTGTTGCTTCTGCAATGAATAAGAAAAATGGAGTGGTTGTTTATCTTAAAAGTGCTTTAACAGAGGACTTAATTGAAGCAGATAAGCATGGAAGATATGTTATGATAGAGTTGCTGCTAGTAGGTAAAAAGATGCTTTTAGTTGGATTATATGCTCCTAATTAACAACAAGTTGACTTTTTTAGTTTATTTCATACAAAGCTTACCCAGTTGGATTATAAAATTTTTATTTTTATGGGGGGTTGGAATGGTGTTTTGGATGTTCAGATGGACAAGGCTGGAGCTTTTAAGCGCGTCCCAAGTCATGCTAGACTGCCTAAATCCTTTTTTGAAATGAAGGATGACTTGGAACTGCGAGATATTTGGTGTGAAAGACATTCGTATGAAAAGGATTATACCTTTTTTTTTTCTGACAGACATCAATCTTTTTTTCAGGATCGATTTCATTTTGTGGACTAATGACTTTTTTTTAAGGATTAAGAAGGTGAAGATATGTGCAAGAACTATTTCTGATCATAGCCCAGTTTGGTTAGAGATTTATAAGGAGAATAAGGAGAATTTTTTTTTTGTTTTGTTTTTTTTATATATTCTATATTAATAGTGTTTGTAGTTATCCTATGTGAGCTAGAGAGTGATAGATTTTAGAGTCTATGGTTGTTAGCATATGGTTGTTTATGATTCTTTTTTTCTTTTTTATACCTTGTACTTAGCTCTGGGAAGTTGGGGGGGGGGGTGGGGAGGAGGGTAGGGGTAAGGAGGGAGGGATAGGGGAGGGGTAGGGGGGACTGTCAAAGATAAAATGTATGATAAAACTTTTCAATAAAAAAATAAATTAAAATTAAAATTAAAATAAATTAAAAATTAGAGTTAAAAAATTAAAAACATAATTAAAATCCCTGTCAGTCCAGGTCAGCCAGGTAGAAAAGGAGTGTTTTGAGGCTGCGGCAAAAGGACCGGAGATCTTGGGCCATCCGAAGCTCATGGGGGAGCTGGTTCCACAGGGCTGGCGCTCCCACAGAGAAGGGCCTCCCCCTGGGGGTCGTCAGCCAACATTGTCTAGCCGACGGTACCCTGAGGAGGCCTTCTCTGTGTGAGCGTACTGTGCGATGGGAATTTAATGATTTGATTTAATGAGATGAAGAGAGGTGAAGTGAGGCAAGACAACATGATTCAACATGGTTTGCCCCCATCCTCCTATCCTTCTGCAAGGACCTAAAGACCTATCCGGTAAGTCTGGGAACCCAATAAGAGAGTATATTACTGGAAGGTCTACTGGACTAATTACTTGGCCACCCTCACCTCCTGCTTCCTCTTCACCCATCTTCTTTAATTTCATATTGTTGTACTTACATTGTTTATTTTTATTGTTTTTTTTTTCTTTGTTATTGTTACATTTACATTTTTAATGATTTTTTCCCATTGTATTGCTGTAAACCACCCAGAATAGCCCCATGGTAAGGTGGGTGGCAAATAAATTTTAAATAAATAAATAAATAATCAACCTATTGATTGAACTGAAGCGCCTCTGGCTGGATACATCAAATCAATTCAGAAATTCAGTTTGAAGATTTAGTTTCATTACCTGATGAAGCCGTCTTCTAGTCAAATCTTCAGATCAAATGTTCACATAACCTTGAGGACTATCTCTGTGTATATTCTGTTTATCTATAGATGTAATAAAGGCAGATATATTTTAAAATGCATATTCTGGAAGGTTTCATTGACAATAGTTTGCTCTGAGCAAAATTATGTAATAAACTCTGCGTACAAATTAGGGAAATTGTATGCAAACAGAATGCAGCAAAATTTCGTGATAGAATTCTTGCTTTGCTCTTAGTTGCCATTTGCCAAATGGTTGGGAGTCCTCCTAAAGATCCCATCAAAATTGAAAATTTGCAGTGAGGACAAAGATTCAGCAGCATACAAATAGTAATCATATTAATTATATGTACTGAATATGGTATTAATTAAATCAAATTTAGTTCTTGTTTTACCTCTGCCTACTTTGGGGAGCATGGGCCAAGACCTGACAACCCAGAATGGAGTTACTCTCCTGATGTAAACAAATCTTTAAAAAATATCATGTGTTTTAAAATATTTTATAAATGATGAAAAAAACCAGTGTTTAAACTGTAGGTAATTTCAAAAGTTAAGGTAGTGAACTCATTATGACCAAGTGTCCCTTTCAGTTTCTTATCTTTTATCTGGTGCATGCAAGGTTACAAGGACAAATTGAATGGCTGGGTGATAAAACACATACATTCCCAAAAGCTGATTAATGAATATGCAATATTTTATGTATACATAGTGCTGACCCTGAATTTCCTTTTGGAATTCAGATAGTCTTCCTCATAAGACAATTCCTTTTTTTGCAATAGCATGAGATCCACTTACTCTGGGCAATCGTGTTTTTAAAAAAACCAAATCAATCATGTTCTGGGTTTAATCTTAATTGCACTTTACAAACATCCCAAAAAGAAAGAATGGCATTCTTTTACTTGCCGAGTGAAAGGCAATGAAATTTTGCAATTACCTATTATTTACATGCCAGATACTTTCAACTTTCACATGTCCATATTTATTTGACAGAGGCAGAGCCTTGTCAAGAGAACAGTTCACTTCTGCTGGGAAACTGTCAACCATCCTTTGCATCTGCTTCATTTCCCAAGAGAAATGGGCTGACAATGGCAGCTAGACAAGTAGCAAGAAGGTGACAGCATCATCTGCTAGTAAATCTTAATTTGAGAGCACCACATAATCCCCCCCCTTCAAAACCTGAGAAAGTACTAGAAGCCAAAGTGTTCAGTGTGCGGATGCACAGAGATGCCTCTCAAAAACAGTATTTCCTCATCCCCGTTTGCACAGAGAAAAATAAACCACTGCATTAATTAGGGATTGGAAATCCCTTAAGGACATTTTGCAAAAAAAAAAAAAAGAACCAAAGGTTTATGGATTTGATGATTAGAAAGGGTAAACTAGAAAAAGAAGGAAACTTCAATGGAATTTTAGAGAGAGAGCTAAAATATAAATGTACTTATAATTGCTGTTAAGAAAATCAGAATCCAGTTCTTTATTATTCTTTTCCTTCTTTTCTATCTGTTTTTTATTTTATTTTATTTTATTGCTTTTCTGTTATTATTTTCTACTTATGTATCTTTAACTTAAACCTTGTATTATTTTTATTCTGTGGAAAATCTTTAACAAAAGTGATATATTAGAAAAATACAGGTAATCCTCGATTTACAACAGTTAATTCAGTGACTATGCAAAGTTACAACAGCGTTGAAAAAAATGACTTATGACTGTTTTTCACAATTATGATCATTGCAAAATCCCCATGGTCAGGTGATTCAGGCACTTGGCAACAGACTCATATTTATCACCATTGCAGGGGTCATGTAATCCCCTTTTACAACCTCTGACAAGCAAAATCAGTGGGAAAGCCAGATTCACTTAACTGTGTTACTAACTTCACAACTGCAGTAATTCACTTAACAGTTGTCTGGTCTCGATTGTGATTATAAGCCGAGAACTACCTGTCGTTCCTCATCCCAAACAATAAAGTTTTATCATCTTTCTTTTGAATATATCTGTTCAACTAGTCTATTCTATTGAAATAGCCAGTGCTTTTTTTGTAAGAAAAATGGTGCCGGAACTCACATCTTGTCAATCTTTTATTTAAAAAATTATATATTTTGTTCTTAGCAGGACCAGTGGTTGAGAAGTAATTAGTATTTTTTTTTCAGTTTTAAATTTGGGGTCACCCTTCTACACTAAAAATTAAAAAAGGAATTTCAATTCACCAACGATTTTTTAAAATAAAGAAATTATTTACCTTTCGCATGTAGTCAATCACTGCACACACACCCATACACATCAGTTGTGTAATGAAACATAATGGTCAACATCTGCAGTAAGCACTCAATGTGCAACCACACAACTAATCACAAGCTGAGCAGTGTCACAAGCCAACCAGCATCATCACAACCAGCGCAGACAAAGTATACATGCATCAGATTTGACACACAAACAGCCCGCATGCACCATTTTAATGATTTTGCCACTGACCTGCTACACTCAAGTCCACGTGGACCAAACATCAAATTTTCAAAAGTTACTTTTAAAACTTGGAAAATCTATTGAAAAAAGGTACTGGAACTCTGTTCCGGTGCATTCTATGACAAAAAAACCACTGGAAATAGCCATGTAGATTGATTGATGTTCAAGGCAGAATCTAGTGGTAAAGATTCTCGACTTGCGCTGGGCAATCTCCTATACCCGAGACATATATGAAGCCATTTTATACTGGGTTAGACTATAGGTCCTGTCACCCAGTATGGTTGACTCTGATTGCTACAGAGTCTCTTGGATTTCAGGCAACCTTTCCATGTATTAAATCTAATGCTCCCCATTCAAAGCATGGATGCTGCTCTGAACTACAGTGTATTCATGATTACCTGAATACAAATCCTACTGGACATCTTAGGAAAAAAACATTCTGATGAATGCTGATCAACTATGTGATATCAAGTTGTCAAGTAGATGTTGCTATTATTTCCCACATCTGCCAGAGCGATACTCCATCGCTCTATGTCTATGTAGACTCTCAGTCATCTAACTCAGGGGTGTCAAACTGACAGCCTGCGGGCCAGACACATCATCTGGAAGCCACACCCACCCCATTGCCAGCAATGGCAAAACCGTCCCGATACGTTGCGTGACATCATGTGACGTTGCGATTTTGACACGTCTGATCTAGGTCATGGTTGTCCAAAGGTGCTTTATCTAGAAGTCAAATAGAATTTCTTGTTTGTTTGTTTTCCTTTGAAAAAATTTCGCTTCTCATCCAAGAAGCTTCGAAGGGAGGAGGTAGAGGAGGAGGAGGAGGATGGTCCAGTTGCTTTTTGGAAAAAGCATGTTTGGGACACCATAGATCTAATTCTCTGGTCTTCTTAGAACCAACATCCTAAGTCCTAAGGTAAATCCTTTGTAGTTTAAGCATAAGAATATTCCTATTCATTTCCACCTATTATTTTTTTTTTAGAAAAATGATAGATTGCTGTTCATGTTTGCAAAATGCATTCCTACTTTCCTTCAACTTATCCATCCTTCCAACATTTATCACTATAATGATGTGGCCAAACAGAGGTGTGGGGAAGGTGCCCTATGATGTCAGTAGATGAAATACTCCAAATCATAACCTTGTTTAGACAAGATTACACTGCCAGCACTGTCACCTCTTTGAAAGGAGGAATTTCTCCAGCATGGAAGCAACCGTGTTTAGAAATCAAATAGCAAAGTCATTTATCAACTGTGGAACCTGGAGCCTGAAAGCTTAGCTTTGCATCCGCTTGCTGGTCAGTGATATCAGGAAAAGCCCTAGCTGATAATGCTATCATAAACACGCCTGCCATGCCAGAGCTGAGATGGATTCAAGCCACCCCAGCAGTCTGTTAAAAGCAATATCCTTCCATTGCTGGAAATAGATGGAAGGTGTCTGAAATTGTTATTTTGACCTGACATAGTTTTCAGTTATCCACAGGACATTAAAAAAGCTTTCCTGGCTTCTTTTATGGTGCTATATTGTGATAAGTCAAGATGATGCATAAAAACATATTTATTATGAACATCTTAATTGTCTGTAAATATAATAATAGAAAATAGAAAAGAAAGACTGGGAGGAATGGATTAAGGCTGTGCTGTAGATTTGGCAAAGCCTGAATTTTAATACATAATGGGAAAATTGAAAAAATTACATATAGTCCTTAGCTTACCATTAGAATTGGAACAGAATTTCTATTGCTAAGCAAGGCAGCTGTTAAGTAAACTGCATCCAATTTATGATCTTTTTGCCACTGTTGTTAAGAGAAGCACTGCAGGTCTTAAGTGAATCATACTATTATTAAGTGAATCTGGCTTCAACCATTGACTTTGCTTCTTAGAAGCTGGCTGGGAAGGTCACAAATGGCAATCACATAAGCCTGGATGGGGCATCCATTGTAAAAAATATGCTGGTTCACAAGTGCCCAAAGTTTGATTGCATGACCATGAAGATGCTGCAATGGTTATAAGTGCAAAGACTGGTCAGAACTTTTTTTTCCACTTCTGTTTTAACAGTCTCTAAGCAAATGATTTTATGACAAGGATTATCTAAACCAAAGCAGGACAGATAGCTCTGATATGCCCTGTTACAAATCTATGATATTCTATTTGCAATCTGTTGCTCTGGAGTTTCACTGGATTGTAGATAGCTGCATCACAGGAACCCCTACAAAACAGAAAATAAACAGCATGAAAGTTTTTGCATTGAGCAGTGCAGACAAGGAAAGAAAAAGAAGCATGAGATTAAATAGCCCAATGCTAGAACAGCTGGAGAAGCAATGTGGATGATCTATAGAGAAGAAAGATGCTTATGTTTTGTTCATTTGATGTAATGGCTTTGGGAAATTGGATAATGAGATGCTGCCTAAAGAATAGTGAGATAGAAGGGAACATAGCTAAAAGCTGCAGAGTGGGTAGATCAAGAGGCTTTGTGGGGAACTTCCTCAAATTATTGGACTGTACAGGTGACATCTGGAGAATTGTACTTTCAAACTTGCATGATTCTGTTCCTGAAACTTTACCAAAAAAATTGAATTAGCTTATCTGCCCATGTTTCCTGTCCATGTTTCTTTTAACACAGCGGTATTGCCTCCACCTTACCTAGTTGTTATCCTGAACAATTTTATGAGCTGGCATAGGATAGCTAACTATCTGTCTTGACACCTGAATTATTTAATAGAGAAGATGAGAACCCCAGTTGTTATACTCTGCTTTGATCTCCAGTAATCTATTCCATGACGTTTGGGATAAAACAGCTAATTAAGCCCAAAATTTCTGTTGCTAAGCCAGTTAGTTTGTAAGTGAATCTTGCCCCATTTTACAATCTTTCTTGCTACAGTTTTTAAATGAATCACTGCAATAGTTAAGTTAGTAACATGGATGTTAAGTGAATCTGGCTTCCCCATTGACTTCATTTATCAGGTCACAAAAGGGGATCACATGAGCCTGGGACACTGCATCCGACATAAAAAGGAGTCAGTTGCCAAGCATCTGAACTTTGATCATATGACAATGGTCATAAGCAGTGGTGGGATTTAGCCAGTTTGCACCATGTCGGCAGAAACTGGTAGCTATTTTTTTTTGTTGCCCAGGCCCAGAATGGACTTCTGGAAGCAGCATCCACACAGAGAACCAGTTGTTCACATATTTGAATCCCACCACAGGCCATAAGTGTGAAAAATGGGCATAAGTCACTTTTTCAGTGTCATTGAAATTTCAATCAGTCACTAAATGAATGGTTGTAAATTAAGAACTACCTGTATAAAAAGCATGCCGACATTTCATCAATTATTAGAGAACTGGCTTTGTGCCTAGGACAAAAATGGAAATAATGCTGAAAAAACAATGGCAGATAACATCACAACATGATAAGTATATGAAAGAATGGCCATCTTCACGTGTAGCAGTTGATACACCTATAAAAAATTATTGGTAACTAGAATATCCATTTCTGCATCTATAGAAATAAGAACCAAATGACAATCAAGAAGTTCATCCAAGGAAAGTCTATCACTCAACTATTTGTCAGAAGAAATAGGCCGTAAAAACACAGAGTCAACTTGAACAAGAAAGGAAGCCAATCGCTAGTCTGCAGTCCTGTACAATTGTTTGCTTATTTATTCTGGAGGTTTGGGAGAGTGGAATTATGTTTTTGCAACCCATACATTTGGAAAGATGAAGCTTGAGTCTAAAGGAAGCAATCTGTGCCAAGAATCCAGCACAGCCAAACCACAAATGCTTGGTTAGGATTCCCAGATCTGGGCTGCCAAAATCTCAATCTCCACTAGGTTGCAGCAATGAGATACTCTAACCCTTCATTTCCCCTTTGTGGTTGTCTGGATGTTTGGAGTGATTTTTTAAAAAAATATTTCCATTCAATTATATCTGATTCTCAGAGATTGCCTGGACAAGTCCCTGCAGTTTTCTTGGCAAGGTTTTTTTTTAGAGTGGTTTGCCACTGTCTGCTTCCTAGGGCTGAGAGAAAGTGACTGGCCCAAAGTCACCCAGCTGGCTTTGTACCTAAAATCTTCCAGTTTCTAGCCTGATACATTAACCACTACAGCAAACTGCCCTATGCTATGCAACCTGATTTCCCAGTTGTACAATGGAAATTCTTTGTGTTTCTTGGGGAACCTATCAAGATTCAAAAGAGAAGGAGGGAAAGGAAATAGAGAGAAAAGAGATCAGTAATAGAAAACAATATTTTTTTAAAAAAAATGACTCAGTCATCTCTACCAATTGCTGGGATGTTTGAAAACACTGCAAGTTATATAATTAGACAGAAAGACTCCAATTCTCCAAAAGGCAAAAGAAAAGGCCATTTCTCATTCCCCCACCCCACCCCCATTTTGCAACGAAACAGTTCTGATGGATGTGAATAAAACATTGTACAATCAGACTAAAGCTTGAGACTCCTTTATGAATAATGAAATGCTTCAGAAATGTTGTGGAATGTTAGGACTCAGAACTGCATGCTTGGTTTTGCAGTGCCATGTAGGCCCCAGAATGCATTACTACATGAAAATATTTCATGTGACAGGAGGGAAAATGATTAAATTCTCCACTGAAGAGTAATCATATTATCTGTTATTTCACTTTAATTTAGCTTAAAAGAAGAAGTCAACTTCTTTCCATCCTTTACTCACTCCTAAATTTTGGAGGTTGCCACTCTATAAATCAAAAGGGGAAAAAAATCTGATCCTTGAAGAAAGATCTGCTGGATTCCACTTACCAAAGTATGGGAAAGGCAACTTGTGATATTCAGGTAGGACTTCCTAACAGACAAATTAATATAAAAAAGAAGAGTGGGTTATTGTTCAGAATAACATTCCTGATCACGTTCTTGTTTAGTCTTGCTGTGAAAAACAGTTTTGCAATGTGAATATTCTCTAGCTTTTTTGGGGGGTAGAAGATCTTCTGAAAGGATCTGTCCAGCTTCAGTACAGCAGAGAAGATAGATCCAGTTTAGATCCACTTTAAATCTAGAAGTGGATACCTAAACTTCAGGAGTGTCTTTAAGAGTCACTCAAGATGATGGCAGGAACCATGTAATCAAAGTCCAGTTAAATTCATACTGCCACTCAAAGCACCATTTTTCCTGCTGAAGTGGTACCTATTTATCTACTTGCATGTAACATGCTTTTGAACTGCTGGGTGGGCAGATACTGAGGCAAGGGACGGGAGCTCATTCCATTAGGGAATGCTAGGGCTCACACCACTGGAGTACAGACCTTCTCCAGCATCACTGTGATGACCTAGGGCACAGCACAGAGGCAATGCAGGCAGCTGGCAATTCAAACAGTTCTTTTATTGCTCTCAATTTTCCCCAAATGTTCCCACGTTTGCTGGCAAGCCTCCAACACATCCCTTCAGCTGACTCTGGCTGAAAGCAGGTTCAAATACAGCCTGATTAGCATAAGAAAGTACTCAAGGCCATAGAAATAACAAGGAAGAAAACATACACTTAACAAGTCTGTTTGAATCCTAGTGTCGAGCCCCGCAGGCCCGACACTCCATGGGGGAAGCAGCCTCGCGTACCAGTCCCGTGTCATCCTCTCGTCATCCCTGTCAGGGCCCCACTATTGTTGCCGGCATGTCTGGCCATCCGTCTCCGTCGCCCGTTCTCCAAGCACATCCGGGGCTTTTGGCCGGCCTCCCAGCACTTCCAGGGCCTCCGGCGGCCGCGCCTGTGCAGATGGAACCTCCATCCGGGCCTGTCCTAATCCTGAAGGGCCCTGGCCTGCCTCAGCCTGCTCTTCCTCACATTCCTCTGAAGCCACAGACACCTCTCCCTCGGCCTCCATAGGGTCCTGTTCCAGCTCATGTTCCTCCTCAGATTCAGACTCAGATGGAGGCATGACAATCATTGAATCATGATGCCTCTTATGTGGGAATGATCTTGGGGAATAGGAGAAAATATTGCTGATTAGACAACAGGCAGATAACAGGCGGCTGAGCTCATAGAAGATATGGGGATATTTCTTAGATGGTAAAGGTAACAAGAGAGAGATGTACTTTCAGCCTTGCAAAATTCTGTTCATGTAACCGTATAATAAAGTTAGACCTAGTACTTGTGGGTGTTCATCTTGTCTGGACTACCTCACAAGGCTGGTACCTCCCAAGTGGATGCCTCTGCTAAAGTCCTCTGGTTTCTAAAAAGAGCACCAAAATCGGAAATATACCAGGAGAGTCATTATTTCTGCGAGTTTCAATTTAACATCTCAAGGTTGTTTTTGTTTTCTGGAAGGGTGCTGAAGAATATAGCAAGCTACTGAATTTCGCACTCTTCTGGCTTAATGGAGCTGCAATCCACTTGATGGCAAGCAATGGGATTGGATTTGCAAGATATTTACAGCTACAGTATTGATTTTCCTACCTACTTAGAGCCATTCTGATTTGGGCTGACTTGCAATAAACAACTGGGCAAAAGTGTCTTCACTTGTGAAGAAGAAATACATTATTTAACAAGAGCTAATCAATATAAAATGAGTATTCCCTTTGTTACAGGGGCACTATTGACAGAAGTGCTTCTTCCTTTTAATTTTTTATTATTTAGCATTGATTGTTGAAACCAAGTTCTGGGTATTGTTCTCTGCTACCTGAGTTAGACCTGACCAGAAATCTAAATTGCCATTCCATAAAATGTCTCCCTAATGTGGAAGGAGGGAGGGAACCAGAAGGAAGGGACAAGAATAATCTGGATCATTTAGAAGATTTTTCAAATGAGCAATCTTGGTGGCAATATAGCAGATTTCCTCTTCTTTGTATCCCTCCAGAAATGAGAAATCCTAATAGAAAACTGATGTTTTTGTCCATATCAAGATGAATTTCCTTCTGCATGGAGCAGATTGAGATTAGGTGGGCAATGTTGTTATAGGAGATAAGAAGGTTGAGCCTGAAGGATGGGTCAAATGTGTCATGAGTCTTGAGCCCCTTCATGCCCACAAGCAATCTAAACCCAGCCCATCTTAAATTCCATTGACATTTATCTACTGCCAACTCGCTTTGACTGTTAGTAGTCCAGATTCTTATAGACAGCTTTAGTGTACAATAAACCTATATATTCCTTTGAACTTCCTGACTTCCCCATATCCCTTGCTTGTCAGAAGATTGTAAAAGGTAATCACATCACCCTAAGACACTGTAACCATCATAAATATGAATCAGTTGCCAAGCATCTAAAATTTGATCATGTGGCCATAGGGATGCTGTAATGGTCCTTAAGTGTGAAAAATAAACATGTCACTTTTTTCAGTTCCGTTGTAACTTCGAACAATCACTAAACAAACTGTTATAAGTTGAGGACTACCTGTATATGAAAGAATGAGACTTTATTTTGGGCACTCAGCAACCAGACCACATTTGAAACTGCCTGCAGCATCCTGTGATCACATTTGCCCTTTCACCTAAATTTTCTTCCTTGCTCATAGTTTGACAAGATTGTGAAATGGAATGCAAAGGTAGGAGGGATGGTATCTAGGCAACCGAGACATTTTTGAGAGCCTGCAAGAATACCAAGGTTACTAATGCAGATGCTTGATGGAGAAATGGACTTTTCCCATAACAAGAAGTATTACTATTGAACAATGTGAACACCCTCTGGGTGGGGGGCAAGGGAATCTTTTGCTTAATTAAGTAAGCTTTCAAGCAGGAAAACAAGAGCTGGTTTCACTTCTTCTGTGCCAATATAAATTTTCAGTAAAGTATTATATTGATAAAATCATGTCCCAGGAGTTTCTTTTTCTGGAAATACCAACTGGACAGTTGACACACATGACCATAATTTATGTCATTTTTGCCAAAAAGTAGAATTTACTTGTAGTCACTAAACTTGGTGTTAAATACAGATGCTTCATCAAGCTCTAAAAAGGGGGAAGAGAGAAAACCCTCTTGATGTAATATTATTTAAAATGTTCTTTTAAAGGAAAGGTTTTGCATAACAGATAGATTTATGTGGAAAACAGACACAAACGTATACGAAACACCAGATCTCACATAAGGATTTTCCATTTATATTTTTTATCCTTAGGTTTAATTTATTCACAAGTCTCCAAGATATTTGAAGGAGCCAGTATTAAGCAGAAAGATCTTTTCTGTTTCTAAAAGATCAGTCTAGAGCTGGCAGTTGATTATGTTATATGTTTTTAGAGAATGGTTTAGTTTGGTTTTGGAAAAATTGAACAAATAATGTTTCCCCTATTTTGTCTGGGGGGGAAAAGGAGGGGGAAAAGAATTCCTAGAAGGTGTTGGATGAAACAGAAATGCAGAATGTTTTTCCTATCACTTGATTTGTTACCAAATGAATTAACAGAGGTCATTCACATAGATTGTTAACTATGTAAGGTAAATGTAATGACTTCATTGTAATGCTGAATCAAGCAAGAGTCCTTTTTTTCATTCTGGCAGACCAACAAAATTCCTTCATTCATTACCTGCCATTCCTCATCATATATTATGAGCTATACCCTGATTATGACCAAATAATCCAACTATAGTAGTAAAGAAGAATTATGTCTTTACACATAATTGCACAGGCACCAAAAAAAGCCCTGTTGTTCAATTAAAAGTTCACCAAAAGTTTGAATGCCACCGAAATAGTGGGAAGACATTCTTCTCATCTTTTAAAGCAATTTAAAAGATATTAGCGCACCAAGTGGTGAGGTGATTTTTTTTTTCTTGCTGATGAACAGCTGACTTGGCCACCAAAACCAATTTTTTGGTGGCGTACTCCCCAGATTTGAACAGAAACAACCAGAAATGACCCAAAACAACCCTTAGATGACTGTGTACTTGCCCGGGAAGAGCAATCTTGATGATTGCAATTCTCGATAAGAGTGGTAGGAGAGCAGGTCTCCATCTTTTTCTGTCAGCTTTTGTTCTAGGTTTGGTTTTAGCATCACATTTGAAGTCTGTGTCGGATTTTTCTTTTCTTTTCTGGGTTACATCTTTAATTGTTAATCAAGTGGTTGAACGCTGATTTATCCTATAACCCCTTGCTGGAGTTTAAAGATGATTTTTTTTTGTTTCTCTTTACTGTTTTATTTTGGAGTTATAAACACTTTCAATTTTGCCGCCTAGGAAGTCCACACCCTTTCATACATATGTGCCTTCTACAAAGTAAACTATATTGCATATAATGGTGATTATTTATAAATAAATGCCCATTAAATCAGATTGTCACTGCACAGAACAAATGTTCATATTTGGAATGTGTATTAATGAAAATGGAAAATGGAAGTATGATTCACTGTTTAAATCAGGGGTCTTCAAACTTGGGCCTTTTATGAATTGTGGACTTCAACTCCCAGAATTCCTTAGCCAACGTGCCTGGCTGAGGAATTATGGGAGTTGAAGCCCACAACTCATAAAAGGCCCAAGTTTGAAGACCCCTGGTTTAAATCCTTGGCCACTAGAAGGGCTCTTCCCATGCTGGTTGGGGAATTTTGGGAGTTGAAGTCCACACACAGTTTAAAGTTGACGAGGTTGAGAAACTCTACTCTAAGGTATGGAACTAAGGTAATTTTTGTTTTCTAGATTTTTCATTTTTCTTCTGACTTTCAAATACTTTAATTTGCTATTGAATTGGCTTGGAGGTAATTATTTCTAATGTGTTTTGAATAGAGCAATACTTTTGAAACTAGATTTTAAGATTTTCCAGTCTGGTAAGCTTGGTTGACAAAGTTTGTCCTGAAAAGCAACCAGAAGCATTAGTTGGGAGTGTAAAGCTATGAGAAGATAGCTTCCTGCACTCCTGGAAGAAAAATGAAATGTTGTGAATTTACAAAGAATTCCAGTTCCAGCTGGCAAGAAATCCATTTTTCAGGATACAAACCTCTAGGTTCACTTCTTAAAGACTAATGTTTTTCAAGAGATTTTATATGCATTGTGAAATACATTCTGTGCACGTATATCAATTTGCCTTATAGGCATTTCCCTTTGTGTCTATACTATCTAAGCCACCTGATTTTAATTTTTAAGCATTAGAGAAGCAGGCAGGCTGTGAAACCAACAAGCCAACTTCCAGAGTTCTCTTTATTTCAAGGAAAACCTCTGGGCCCCACACAGTCTTTCTCAACATTCCTGGGAACTAAACATGGTTGAGCTATGATGCTGGAGAAGACTCTTGTGAGTCCCTTGGACTGCAAGGTGATCAAACCAGTCAGTCCTAGAGGAGATCAACCCTGACTGCTCTTTAGAAGGCCAGATCCTGAAGCTAAAACTCAAATACTTTGGCCACCTAATGAGAAGGAAGGACTCACTGGAGAAGAGCCTCATGCTGGGAAAGATTGAGGGCAAGAGAAGAAGGGGACGATGGAGGGTGAGGTGGCTGGATGGAGTCGCTGAGGCAGTGGGCGTGAGCTTAGGTGGTCTCCGGCGGATGGTGGAGGACAGGAAGGCCTGGAGGAATATTGTCCATAGGGTCGCAATGGGTCGGACACGACTTCACAGCTAACAACAACAATAACAAACATGGTTGATGGCCTAGCCCATGTTTTCTTGGGAAACAGGCCCATACACTCAGGGAGAGAGGAAAACAATGGAAGCAGGGATGGCAGTCAACATGTTTTAAGGGGATAACATTGTCCCTGATAAAAGGACATTATTTCCACAATGGGAGCTGTTCTGTCAACTGGCAAGATCTTCTCCTTCCGTAATAACCACAACTTGCTTTTAAATTTCTAGATGTCTTTACATCCCAAAACTATTTCCTCCTTATAGACCACACACTTAAAGTACATACAGGGATTTTTATTGTTGTTATTTGTTTGTTTGTTTCCTGTAATGTATTGGGATTTTACTTGAACTGTTTCACGTGTCTGTTTGAATGCTGCTTAAGGTTGCTCAATTGGTGTGTCTGTGTAATGGTCACTGACTAGCCAGATTTGCTGTCTCCAAGAAGATCATTGGATGATTTGGGGTGGGAATGTGTTCCTTTAAACCTATTGGCCGCTGCCTAGTGGCCAACCATATAAGTAGCTGCACAGAAGCCTCTGTTTCAGTTCTGTTCCTGTTTGACTCAATAAAGCAATGTTTCTGTTTGCAACCATTCTTCTCACTGCCTCCAAAGAACTCACTACACAACACTGGTGACGAAGGTGGGATGCTGCTTCTTTGAATGAGCTGAAAGTCACTAGGGGGTGAGGCCAGCACAGCACCTGGCAGGGACCACATTTCCCCCCCTCAGTCGGCCTAGCAAGCCACGCTAGTGACCACCCGCCTGCGGTCCAGTCCCAGGCCTACAACAAAGAAGCAGCAAGAGGCAATGCAAGACCGAGCCGCGAAGACCTTCACCATGTCGAAGGTTGGAAAGCTCGACGAATTTGACATCATTCACCCAAAGAGATGGTCGTCTGACATTTCAAGAATAGAGAACTACCTCTGCGCTAACCAAGTCACCAAAGATGGCCTGAAGGCCGCAATACTTCTCTGTGTCTGCAGGCCTGCAACATTCAACATCGCGGAGAACTTAGTCGCACCGGTGCAACTGGAGTCCATTACTTATGCGGACCTGAAGAAATGGCTCAGTGACCATTTCCAACCGAAGCTGTCAGTGATAGCATGGAGGCATGCCTTCAAACAGTGAGTTCAACAACCCGGCAATACGGCCACAGAATTCAGCATGGCATTGACACAAGCTTCGCGCCTGTGCCAATTTTTGGACTTGGAAGAAAGACTTCGAGATCAACTCATCTGTGGACTAAGGAGCAGAGAGCTTCAACAAAAACTTTTTGCAAAAGAGATTCTCTCACTCCAGGAAGCCCTAAAAGATGTCATGGTGGACAAAGCTGCCACTGGAGCCATGAAGGCTTTGAGGCCTGCCAGAAGCACTCCTCATGAGGAAGCCATCCACCACAAGGATGCCAAGCATTCAACCCCAACCGTGAAGTCAACAAGATCCAATGGCACCACAAGGAACTGAATCCCCCTTACAAGGCAGTTCCCTTCCTTCGGTGTTTGGGATGTGGCCGCCGCAACCAACGAGTGGACTTCAGGTTCCAGACAGCCATGTGTCGGGTCTGTGGGAAGACTGGCCACATCACATCAGTCAGTAGAGGTCACCAGAAGGACTGCCAATTGGACGATCCAATCAGGAGAGGTACCGGGGCCCCGGGGCAGCATAGAGTAGGGTTCTGCTCCAATCATCAGAGTGTTTGCTGCACTGGAGCTCGCCACCCCTTTAAGCCAAACTATGGCTTCAAGTCGAGCTGCAAGGTGTTCCTTACAGGATGGAACTGGACACTGGTTCAGCTGATTCCATTATTTCCCTGGAGACCTTCCAGTTCGTGTGCAACCACAGGAAGAGATGGGCCAAGCTTAGGCCATCTGACATCATTCTCACTGACTTCCAGAATTCCCGAGTAACCATCAAGGGCGAGGCCACCTTGGCAGTCAAATTCAAGGGATTTTCGGGGGGCCTAGATGTAATTGTTGTAGATGGCCAGAGAACAAGCTTAATAGGGCTTGATTGGTTTGATGCACTGGGCATTCAAGTAACCAGGATCCACCAGACACAAGCTGCGAACTTGGCATCAGTATGCAAGGAATTCGCAGACATTTTTGACACAAGCCTAGGAGAGTACAAGGGCCCTCCGATAGCCTTTAAGCTTGATCCTGCCATAACACCTATTAGGATCAAGCCCCGTAGAGTGCCATTTGCACTAAAACACAAAATTGATGCAGAGCTGGACAAGCTAGTCAGTTAGGGGGTACTACAGCCCGTAGATGGGGGTGAATGGGAAACCCCCATTGTCACACCATTTAAGGCCAACAGGAAGGTCAGGATTTGCACTGATTACAAGTGCACCATTAAGCAGGCACTACAGCAGCATGCGTACCCGGTGCCAGTTGTTAGCCACATCTTGGCATCACTGCAAGGGGGTACCATGTTTACTAAGTTAGATTTGGCACAGGCCTATCAGCAGTTACCTGTGGATGAGGCCACAGCAACTGCATAAACAATTGTGACACACAGGGGGGCTTTTAAAGTCAAACACCTTCAATTTGGGGTTAGCGTAGCCCTGGGAATCAAGGGCATTCTGGGGGTTTGCCCCTATTTTGCCCCTATTGTCCTCATCGCCAATGAATCCACTGAGGTGCTTGCAAGGAGGCTCAAAGCCATCCTTCAACAGTTCCGCACAACAGGACTCAAATTGAAAAGGGACAAGTGTAAAATTGAGGTTCCTTCCACTGAGTTCCTGGGGTTCTGTATTGATGCCGAAGGCATCCATCCTGCAGAATCCAAGCTGAAGGCAATTCAGCTGGCACCAAGCCCCAGGTCAAAAGAAGAGCTTCAGGCATTCCTGGGTCTCCTAAATTTTTACCATGTGTTCCTTCCTAACAAGGCCACAGTGGCAGAGATGTTACACTGGCTCTTAGACAAAAACACCCCATGGAAGTGGACCAAGGTTCACAAAAATAGTTTTAAGGCAGTAAAATCACTCATGTCCTCCAATTCAGTGCTTATGCACTTTAATGAAACATTGCGTGTATGCATTGCGTGTGATGCATCCCCTTATAGGTTGGGGGCTGTTCTAAGCCATTTGTCAAGTGATGGGACTCAAGTCCCCATTGCCTATTATTCAAGGACATTGTCCTCAGCTGAGCACAATTACGCTCAAGTTGACAAAGAGGCCTTGGCCATTGTGGCCGGGGTGAAGAAATTCCATGATTACTTGTATGGCAGGAAATTCACGGTCTTCACTGACCACAAGCCCTTGTTGGGGTTATTTACTACAGATAGGCAGACGCCTCAAATACTGTTCCCTAGAATGTTAAGATGGTCCATTTTTATGTCAGCCTACAACTACAAGCTGGTTTACACACCCGGCAGAGACATGGGCCATGCAGATGGCCTTAGCAGGTTACCATTGCCACAGGTAGAGCCAGATCTGGCTCCAGCAGCTCACATCTTGTCAATTCAGGATTTGCCTGAGTTTCCCCTCCATGCTGGGGATGTGGCTGCAGAAATTGCTGCAGACAAAGTTTTAAATAGAGTTTTGTCATGGATTCACACCGGGTGGCTTGAAAATAGCCCTGGACCAGAGTTCCAGAGCTATTTCACATGTAGACATGAGGTTTCAGCTCACAAAGGCTGCATCTTAGGGGGAGCAGGATTATTGTCCCCAGTTCATTAAGGCACCGTGTACTTCAGTCTCTACATGAGGGCTATCCGGGCATAGTCCAGATGAAGGCATTGGCATGGAGCTACCTATGGTGGCCAGGGTTAGATAAGGCTATCGAAGCCCAAGTACATGGGTGTTACATTTGTCAACAATCCAGACCAGAGATGCCACAGTCCCCAGTCCACCGGTGGGAGGACACTCATACACCGTGGTCAAGGATTCACATTTACTTCGCTGGGCCCTTTCAGGGACAGCTGTTTTTGATAGTGGTGAACAGCCACTCTAATTGGTTGGAGGTAATTCCTATATATACTATAACTACTGCTAGGACCATCCAGGTGCTTAGGAAGCTTTTTGCCAAACATGGGATGCCGGACGTCATAGTCTCGGACAATGGGGCCCAGTTCATAGCGGCAGAATTTCAGGCCTTCTTGAGGACTAACCTCCTAAGGCATGCAACATCGGCTCCCTTTCACCCCTCAACTAATGGGCAGGAAAAACACATGGTGCACATGAGAAAAGAGTCACTCAAGTGTATTGTGACCAGGGATTGGCACCATAGGCTGGCTGATTTTTTTGCTTTGCCAACTTACTATGCCTTGCACAGCAATGGGCAAGAGCCCAACAGAGCTTCACTAGGGGAGAAGGCTAATCATGAAACTGGACCAGTTACATGCTGACTGGGTTGCAGTAGACACCACATGCCCAAAGGCTCTGAGGGGGTTGCAAGTGGGTGATGGGGTGTGGGCCCAGAACTATGGGCATGGGAACTTGTGGGTGCCGGGTAAAATTGTCAAAATTTCAGGACCTCTTTCTTATGAGGTGGCTATGGATGGGGGGGGTGAGTTGTTCGCTGCCATATTGATCAGAACAGCCAGTAAATGAGGACCTCATGGCAGGTCTGCAATTAGGGCTGGAAACTGGCAGCCAAACAGTGCAGTTCACATGCTCTGAGGACTCAAGCAGTCAGTACAACAGGAAGGTGGTTGTAGATGGACTAAGTCTGGGAGTGCAACATGGGTCTCCAGACACGGAAACTAAGATCCAACATATCAGGAAGTCATCAGTGAGGGGCCGACTGAACTACATACAAACAGTTTATTCCATCTATCAAGTACAGGAAATCAGCAGTTCAAGCAATTCAAATGAATATAGGTTTATGGCAAGCGTATGCTCTCTGCAAGAATCTGGCTCCTAATGAATAAAGCAAATTGGCAGTAAATAAGAGTTAATGGAATTCAAGGTGGGCTGGAATAAGATCTCTTGTGGGTGTGAAGAGACTCAAGACTGATGATGCATTTGACCCCTCCCTCAGGCTCAGCCTGGTCATCTTCCTACACCATCTCTGTAACAGTAAACTAATAAAGATGGATCTTGGTTTTACATCTGTATTGGTTATTAGTAGGTACGATCGTGGCTCTAGTGTATTAGAGAGTCTAGCTGAACTTTCAGAAGGTAGAGCCAAAATGAAGCAAAAGCAGGACCAGTTATTTGCCAGGAAGAGCTACTGGAAAATAGCAAAATAACTAGAAAATAGGGATAGTTGGTTTATATGAAATCTACTTCGATGAGACCATTTAATGTTGAACAGAGTGTTTTAATGTTGCATCAACATATAGCTAGGAATGTTGAGATTGATAGTTTCTTCAAAAATTAAAAGTATTTTAAGAGCTATTTGGTTAACAAAATAGATCATGTTACACAGCCAGCCTCAAGGACTTGGCTTCTCGTCCCTAACTGTGGCTGTTAAATTATATGTTGTATGCAGCAGTTTTGATGGACATAGTTATAGAAGCCAATCTGTTATAGTGGACAAAAACAGACCTCTCAAAACCCACACTTATTAAATTCAAGACATTCCTATAAGAGACAGAAAATATGACCACATAAGAACATTTCTTGGCTTTATTACAGTGGTGTGTGAGCAATCTTTCTGAAGGAGAAGCTGAGCAGGAAATATCATTTTGAAAGAAATGCTATCCATCATTACCAAGCCTGAAATTGAGCAGAAACAGACAGTTAAGCACAGTTAGCCTGACTTACACACAAATACATATGAAATTTATTTGGGATTTCTTGCAAGAATATTCAATGTTTCTGCCTTTGCAAAAAAGAAAAAAATACAGAATGAGAAAGTGGAAGTACTGTATTTTCTGGCGTATAAGACTACTTTTTAACCCATGAAAATCATCTCAAAAGTTGGGGGGTCGTCTTATACGCCGGGTCGTCTTATACGCCGGAAAATACGGTATTTAAAGAAAATATGCCAAGCTAAGAATTAACCTTATCCCAATGAAAGAGTCCATACTTTACAATCCAAAGGGCCTAAATTCAATCTTTGCTGTCTCCTGCAGGTAGAGTTAATGAGCAAGACTTGTGCCAAGCAGCCACCACTAGTTAGACAATATTGAACTAATTTAATCAAATATAAAACATCTTCATTTCTGCATGAGAAATAAGTTTGGTCATCCATGCCTTGCTAAATCCAGCTTCCAGTGTCTATCACTATTATCCCTACTGTCACAATTCAGCTGTTTGTTTATCAAATTTATTTGCTGCCCATTTCATGACTCAAAGTGACTCTGAGTGCCTTACAACAATAATAGAAACAGTACAGTATACCACCCATAGCATAATTAGATAAGTATAACTTCCTTATCATAACTGCTGTAAGTAGGAACCTTATCATAACTAAAACTAGATCCAATATTAATGCAAGATTGGTTTAGGCAAGGGGATAATTTATTTATTTGGTCCAGGTTTTCAAGGGGTGGAATTCTTGACATTTTGGTGCCATAGGAAGCATCAGCTCTTGAATGATGTAGTGAGGTAAAAAAAAGGTAAAGGTAAAGGTAAAGTTTCCCCCGCACATGCGTGCTAGTCGTTTCCAACACTAGGGGCCGGTGCTCATCTCTGTTTCAAAGCCAAAGAGCCAGCGCTTGTCTGAGGACGTCTCCGTGGTCATGTGGCCGGCATGACTAGATGCCAAAGGCGCATGGAACGCTGTTACCTTCCCACTGTAGTGGTCCCTATTTTTCTACTTGCATTTTTACGTGCTTTCGAACTGCTAGGTTGGCAGAAGCTGGGATGAGTAACAGGTGCTCACTTTGTTACACGGAACTCGGGATTCAACCCGCCAAACTGCCTACCATCTGATCGACAAGCTCAGCATCCTAACCCACTGAGCCACCACGTCCCTTTTACTCCAAAGTTACACAAAGCCAAAAAAGAAAAAGAAATGAATGGTTGATTCATTTCATTTATACTGAAATGAAATACAATTAAGATTATTTTGCACATACTTATTAATCATTTCTCTGTTCTTGCACACTGAAAATTACATTTCCATGTCAACATTTGGAAGAGCTGTGAAGGCAAAGGTTGAAGCCTCCATGCCTTCTTTGATGTGAAAGTTACCCTGAAAGTGTAGACAAGATTCGCACTTTTAATTTCTTAGTTTTCATTCCTTTAATCTAAGTGACGGATGTTTTCTCTCTTTGGACAAAAAGAGTCAACAGTTGTCCTCCTATCATATCTATTTCAGATTTTAAGAGTTGGCTGGCAAACTAGGTTGGAAAAGTTGGAAAGGCAAAGCAGTATTTTAAGACAATTTGTTGTACTTATTTTTTCCTTACTGTATCCCATAATAAACACAGCATCCCTGTTTTTGTTTTCAAGTAAATGAATTCTTTCTTTGGGTAATAGGTTATCCTGGTGGGGGGAAAATACATATTTAAAAATGGCAACCTGAAATTTTCAAGATCTGTCAAATCTAAACTATTCTAAAGGGTGAACCATTAAGCTATTTGCAAGCTCTAGACCAGCCTTTTTTTAGCTAGTTCCTCCTAAAGAGGAAGATATATAAATTGCTTCCTATTGGAATAGAACCAAACCAGGAACACAACCAGAAGTATTAGCTCTATCTTTATTGTAAAGTTACACTTTACAGAATATTTCAAGACTGAAATTATTTCTCACTTCTTTTTGCTTTGCTTTGCTTTGCTTTGCTTTGCTTTGCTTTGCTTTGCTTTGCATGCTTTGCTTTGCTTTGCTTTGCTTTGCTTTGCTTTGCTTTGCTTTGCTTTGCTTTGCTTTGCTTTGCTTTGCTTTGCTTTGCTTTGCTTTGCTTTGCTTTGCTTTGCATGCTTTGCTTTGCTTTGCTTTGCTTTGCTTTGCTTTGCTTTGCTTTGCTTTGCTTTGCTTTGCTTTGCTTTGCTTTGCTTTGCTTTGCTTTGCTTTGCTTTGCTTTGCTTTGCTTTGCTTTGCTTTGCTTTGCTTTGCATGCTTTGCTTTGCTTTGCTTTGCTTTGCATGCTTTGCTTTGCTTTGCTTTGCTTTGCTTTGCTTTGCTTTGCTTTGCTTTGCTTTGCTTTGCTTTGCTTTGCTTTGCTTTGCTTTGCTTTGCTTTGCATGCTTTGCTTTGCTTTGCTTTGCTTTGCTTTGCTTTGCTTTGCTTTGCTTTGCTTTGCTTTGCTTTGCTTTGCTTTGCTTTGCTTTGCTTTGCTTTGCTTTGCTTTGCTTTGCTTTGCTTTGCTGTACTTTACTAGGAACCATCTCTTCTGAAACAATTCTGATGTAACAGAAAAACAGGGTTGGAAGGTCTTCTAGACCAGGGGTTCCCAACCTATGGGCCACAGCCTGGGACTGGGCCATGGGCTCTTGGCCAGAAGGCCAAGGAAATGGCTAGCCAGTATGCACACACATGGTGCCCATTCCCCCCCACTCATGCTAGCGACCACGGGCCTGTTTGCGCATACATGTGGGTGCGAATGGGGCCACTAGCAATGGGCAGGCTGTGTGGCCCATTTGCACATGCATGAATGTGGCCATTAGCTGCCATGGGGGTGTATGGTCATTCGCCAGAGGACTGCTAATGCCACACCAGTGCACGTGGCCCTGTTTGCGTGCATATGTGCACACCAATTTAGAAGCTGCTCTCCTTTCTTCCAGACCATGAGCCTGGAAAGGTTGGAGATCTCTGTTCTAGTCCAATCTCCTGCTCAAGCAGGAAACCCTATACCATTTCAGACAAATAGTTGTCCAATATCTTCTTTAAAACTTCCAGTGATGGAGCATTCACAACTTCTGGAAGCAGCTTGTTCCACTGATTAATTATTCTAACTGTCAGGAAATTTCTCCTTAGTTCTAGATTGTCCTCCCTTCTTCTATGGACTGAGGCACTTTTTATGTACTGTGGTCCAGTCTGCAGTCTTCTGTCCTCCAAGGTCATTCCCACATAGCAAAGTGCTTCACTGAATTAGGCTGTGGAACAAATGGAACAAAGGTATGCAAATTCAAAATTAAAATGTTGAAATGGCTGTGAACATATCTTACCTGCTTTTATCCACTGTATGGTTATGTTTATCTTTGTGAACATTCCCTTTTGGTTTGCTTCATACTTAAGATGGAACTAGAATTCACATTTTCCAAATTTTTAGACTGACGCCTTACTTTTACATCTATGTGGGTTAGGACGCTGAGCTTTGTCGATCTGAAGGTCGGCAGTTTGGCGGGTCGAATCCCGAGTGCCGTGTAACAGAGTGAGCGCCTGTTACTCGTCCCAGCTTCTGCCAACCTAGCAGTTCAAAAGCACGTAAAAATGCAAGTAGAAAAATAGGGACCACTACGGTGGGAAGGTAACAGCGTTCCGTGCGCCTTTGGCGTCTAGTCATGCCGGCCACATGACCACGGAGACGTCCTCAGACAAGCGCTGGCTCTTCGGCTTTGAAACAGAGATGAGCACCGGCCCCTAGAGTCGGAAACGACTAGCACGCATGTGCGGGGGAACATTTACCTTTACCTTTTACATTTGGCTCTCTATGTACATTTTTATATGTAATAGATATAAATTGGGTATTCTTTTAATGTTTCACGGGTGTTATAATGGCATTGTCACGACTGGGATTTGGGAAGTCTATGTTTACAAGATAGAGAAAATAGATATCACATAGGAATTTTTGTTTTTATTTCCATTTTTTTTCCTAATCCTCTTACTTGCTGAGAAGGAGAGAGTCATTTTAAATTCAAGGTCATCCTCCTTGCAAATAAATATGTGATGGCTTCAAAGTCATGAGCATTTTGGTAATTCTCAAGAACACATAAACCTGCAACACTAATCCAACGTTTGGCTCAATATTGTTTATTCCATCCTTGTCCCACTCTGATGTCGTCCAGATGTTCTGGCCTTCAACTTCTGCACTTTCCAACCACCAGGAATATACAGCTGGAAGGAGCTATTTTGTCCATTCCTGATGTGCCAACACATCAACAAATTCACTTCATTACTTTCAAGAGAAAGTATCCTGAACTGGAGCAAGAATTGAACTGGGTTTATTTATTTATTTTAATTATCACAACATTACTAGACTCAATAAATTTTGGATGCATGGTTCATTTGTGAAGGACCCTGAAGATGCTTGTGTTGTGCTTATAAAAGGACCATGATTGTTTCTAAACATATGACCTATGGGAGAGTTGTGCCAAAATTCCTGTGGGAACCAGGAACACTGCAAATAACCCTACATAATATTTTCTGCACTATTTTCAACTTGCGCTTCAGACCTGTAGTCAACCCACATGCTTTTGTTCCATTATTTATGGCATTCACAATTTATGGGATAAGGCACAAGTTCTGCACAAAGAAAGAGAAGAAGGGGGAAAGGTAGTAGGGAAGAACTGGCAAAGGGTAAAGACAAGAGGAGCCAGTTTCAGACTCTGCCTGAAAGGCTACATTATCCAGCTGTGGAACAGGAGCTGGAAAAATAATGAGCATTATCACTACTGAGTCCAGACATCGCACTGACAAGAGCATTCATAAGGGAGACCAGCTACTAAGCAGTAAGGCAACTATGAGAAAACCACTATTTGTTTTGATGCAATATATGCTGGCAGTCTTATCCTAATTAACAAAACTTACTTAAAGCCAGGCAATGTCAGAACTCAGCAGTAGAGCCAGTTGATAAACATGCCAAGCTCTCACATTTTAAACATTATTTTATGTAAGAGGATTCAAAGAACAGAGCAGAATTGGCCATGTCAGAGGTTTGCAGGTATTGGATAAGGAATGTGATACTTCACCATTTCAGTTATAGGTTTAAGGAAGGGCACATGTAGACATACCACCCACGCCGCAAACACAAATTGATTCTGTATTATGCCAGATCACAACTTCACCTTTTAACCAATATTTTTGAAGACCCTTCAGAATCCACATATTTGCAAATACAACGTGCAATATTTGGCTCAAACAAAAAGATTTTGTTGAGTCACCCAACTGCATTTCAAATGAGGAGGTGTTTTGGATGAAAAACAGTGTTCCTGGGATTTCAATTCCAACTGAAATATGGTATTCATTTATCTGGGAGTGAGTTCTAATAATTTAATTAGATCTTTTAATAGTGGCATATATATGGCATCAAAACAGAAATTCTAACATTCTTCAGGTCTATTATAAAAATGCTTTTCATGTACTCTTTCAGATATCAATTTATTAATTAACATTTTAGTCAAAGAATAATTAAATAATACATTTAAAATAATTCTAAAACTTTACTATGGATCATTAAGGTATTTTTCAATTTATCAGATAAATGCTATTATTAATAGCAGAAGGATTAGATTATTCTAAGTTTTCTTTTCATTTTCCATTGAAGTAACAGTCCATACGTACTTAAAGCTGGCTGCTCTTAAAATACAGATTAACAAAAATGAGAGTTGATGTTTCTACTTAATTTAATAGGTTATGATAGGCTAGGATACAGAATTTATCTATATATACCTTGATAGTATGAATTTACCTCTAAATCATTACTTTGCCTGCAACGTACTGTACATTTCTTACAAAAGCTGTAATGGTTTTGTCATAGAATAAACTGATCTAGATTTTACTTTTCAAACCAAAAATAACAGCTCACCAGCTGTGTCCTGCAAATTGAAAAATCTGTGTTCAGCTTTTAGGCAGTAGCTCCACAGCAGCCAGAGCCATCAATAACAATAAATTAAGAGGGTGTTGTTGATTTTTTTTTAAAAAAAATCTTTTTAAACGAAATGAGTAAGACTATGTTTCCAAGGCTGAGCACACCAACACATTGATACATGCTTCTTGCTCATGTAATCACTCTGTGTGAGGTCTGGAAAGACAAAGAAATGAACAAATCTTTTGAACATTCCCTAATCTGAACAGCACTCATGGAAATCCAGTGTAGGAACTGAAAAGCTGTAAATACTCTGAAACAATCCATTAAAAGAGCATGCAGTTGTACACTTCTGCTGTTTTAAATAAATCTGCTATTTGACTGGATCTTGGCCAAAATAGCCCGTTTTTCTTTCTAATTTTAATCTCTATGTCCATTTTGTAACTGTATTTAAAATACAGTTTAAATTTTGTCTCTTAATAGAAGTAGACTCAAAATGCAGTACTCTGAAATCTTTTATTATTGCACCAAAACATTCAAGAAACTTTGTGTAGGGTAAGAATGGTGTCAAGTATGAAGATCTTATAATCAAAACTCTGATATAGTGGTGGGAATTATATAGACCTACTTAACTGTATAGCTTACTTTGTAGATTAATTCATCCAGGCCTTAATTCTAAGCCTGTCAGAAATGTCAGTCCCAGGCTGCAGTTAACTTAATAATAAACACTGCATTTATGGAATCTGTTACATTGGTTAAATTTGTTTGTAAACTGTGAAAATAAGGTATTCTAGACACCAGAGGTTGCTCAGTTTTTGTGAGTTGCTTTCAGTGTTTTGGCTTCCTCTCCAGTGCCCTTCTTGTTCTTTTTTGACAGCTAAATGAAGAGTCTGGTACACTTTGTCTACTGGGAAAAGCCACCAGCTTCTGTGGAGCAGTTAGAAATTTAAGAATCTAAAATATAGCAAGCTTGATGGTAAAAGAAGATGCTAACTTCCCAGTATTTTGAACAAAAACGAGAACTGTTTAATGCATTCATTTGTTTGGCTATTCATTCTACCGTTTTAACCATTGGTGAGAATTTGATGAGAAAGGACCTGGTTGCCTCTCAATAATCAAATGAGAGAAAAATGGGGGGGGACCATTGTTAATTTAATGGGATAAATTTGTATTTGCTTAATTATTAGTTAAGCACGTTTAGCCTAGAAGGCTAACGAGGGATGTGATAGCAGTTTTCCAACATAGGGATGTCACAGGGCAGAGGCTGTGGAGTTATTCCCCATAGCACATTGACAATAAGACAAGAATCAGTGGACAGAAGCTTTACAGAGGGAGAGCCAAACTTAAAATAAGGAGGAATTTCCTGACAATACGAAGAGCTATTAAGCATTGGTGCAGCCTGCCTCCTGATATCTGAGTGAAGAATTATGTGCACATCATGGGAGGTTTTCAAGAAGTAGTTAAGACACCAGGCTACAAATCAATCACCCGGTGGCTGTGAGTTCTAGTCCTGCCTTAGGCTTGGAAGTCACCTGGATGACTTTGGACCAATTACTAAGGGCATTTTCAAGAGAAAATTTACCTAAAATCCCATCTATGCACATAATTTTTCACTTCTTCCTGCACTGAGTTTCTGCCAAAGCAGAAGTTCAGCTCCATTGGAAATATATTCATTTACAAATCCAAAACTGGATAATTCTGTTTAAAAACTGTAGCTAATTTTAGTCACAACAAAGCCTCCCAATATTGTCAAGTCTTTCTAATTTCTCTACAACATAATGTAATCCTGGCCAGGTTACTCTCTTTATTAATTCTCTTTCCTTGGCAATCCTTCTATCAAATGTATATAGAATGATATAGTATTAGCTCATCCACTCTTTTTCTTTTTGTAATTTGTTCCATGGATTCATTTTTCCAAACCAAGGTGATGAATAGAATAGAATAGAATAGAATAGAATAGAATAGAATAGAATAGAATAGAATAGAATAGAATAGAATAGAATAGAATAGAATAGAATAGAATAGAATAGAGCTGGAAGGGACCTTGGAGGTCCTCTAGTCCAGTCGCCCGCTTAAGCAGGAAAACCAATACTATCTCAGACAAGTGACTGTCTACTCTTTTCTTAAAAACCTCCAGTGATGGAGCGCCCACGATTTCTGGAGGCAAGCTGTTCCACTGATTAATTGTTCTCACTGTTAGGAAGTTTTTCCTTAATTCCAGGTTGCTGCTCTCTTTGATCAGTTTCCAACCATTGTTTTTTGTTCTGCCCTCTGGTGCTTTGGTGAATAACGTGACCCACTCTTCTTTGTGGCAGCCCCTCAAATACTGGAACATGTCTCCCCTATTTCTTCTTTTCTTTAGACTAGCAAAACCCAAGTCCTGCAGCTGTTCTTCATATGTTTTAGTCTCCAGGCCTTTGATCATTTTAGTTGCTCTTCTCTGAACTTTTTTCAAAGTCTCAACAACTTTTTTGTAGTATGGTGACCAAAATTAATCTTACTAGGGTTTTATAAAGCAGTACTAATACTTCGCGTGATCTTGATCTATGTCTCTGTTTATACAACCCAGGATTATATTAGCTTTTTTGGTGGCGGCTGCATACTACTGGCTCATAGTTGAGTGATTGTCCACTAGGGCTCCAAGGTCCCTCTCACAGTTACTGTTTTTGAGCCAGGTCTCACCTAATCTGCATTTATACATTTAAATGTAAACCTTTGCTTTTCTCCACATTAAAGTTCATTTTGTTGCATAGGGCCCATTGTTCAAATTTGTCAAGATCTTTTTGAATCCTGAGCTTGTCTTCTGGGGTGTTGGCTATTCCTACCAGTTTAGTGTCATCTGCAAATTTGATGAGTTCCCCTTCTATTCCCTCATCTAGTCAACAAGAGCAGAACTTTGGCCAGAAAAGATCTAAAATTGTGTTTCTACAATCTTCCTTCCTTCCCTCCTTGTTACCTGCCAGAATGACAACTTGTACTCACCCTGATGATAGTAGCAATTACTTTAAAAAGTTCAGGCTGATAAAACAAAGTTCACCACCCTTGATTGTGATTTATGTAGCAAAGTCCATGCATTACTTGCTTAGTTTGCAAACTTAGCACCTTCATCCATAAACAGAAAAGCCCTAAAGCTGGAAATGAAGGTAACAATGCAGTTCCCCAAAATTTGGGACTTGTTCTGAGAGTTACCACCACCAGGATACTACTAATTTTAAACACATCACGATTTTCAGATATTGTGGGGGAGATGGATCTGACAGGCTCCGAAAAAGCCAAACAACAACAACAACAAAACAGTAAAGATATATTCTGAGAACTTTTATGGAGGAGCCATCTTAATTCTCTTCCTCCTACTCAGTCTATCTAACCCTTGCTGTCTTTTGCTCATTTTGGAATGCATTTTCTTCCTCCTGGGAATCCAAACCACATTCCACCACAGGATCTCAGTTAGATGCCCTTGGAAGAATATCTTCTCTCCATTTCATCACTATTCTACTAAACAATATCTTCACTTATCCCTCTGGACACAATTCCTGTCACCACCACCAGAAAGAAAGAAAGAAGAAAATCTAAGGATTTTGCTTCTTCACTGGAATAAAGATTAAGCAACCATAGTTAAAAAAGAGTTAGGATCAAGACCATGAATCTCAGCCAAATCCAGCGATGCTGATCATCATCGTCTATCATATTACTTTTAATCTATCTTTATTGCCTCCCAAGTAATAGAGCTAAACACACAGGTGAGGTTCAGACTGATGTAAATGATCCTAGCCAATAAACATGGGGAAAATGTTTTCACTTGATCGAAAACCCCTCAGCACATAGAGCTGGACCCAGCAAATGTTGATTGTGACTGGATGACAATAAATACAGCCTGGAAAATAAATTGTATAGCAACTCCTTTTCAGCAGTCAAGCAGAAAATAGTAGGCTGGTATAGAATAGAAATAGTAAGTGGCAAGAATCTGTGGGTTTGGAACCGTAGAGGAGTGGGCAAGGCACTCCTTTCCAAACCCCAACTTCAGCTATATAATTATGTTTAGATTTGGCTTTTTACAGTCTGTAGTATTTTGCTTGGCTTCAAGACAGTTTGGGAGTTTGGACTTTCTTGGGCTGCCTCTTAACTAATGGTGTCGAGAGCTGCCAAAACTATTACATAGACCATGCTAAGCAGTAAGAGCCCTGGGGATTGCAAAGATCTTTGAAAAAAAACTACTGGAGGGTGATGTGATTTCAGTTTCAATAAAATTCGTTTAGGGAAATAAGTGAAAATCAACTCATTAAACCAAGCAGAGTGAAAAGAAAAAAACAAAGCAGCAGGCTTCCGACCGATTGTCTCACCCTGCACAACACGGTAAGATATACAAAGCAGGGAAGTAAAAAAAAAAAAAGATAAGTTTTGTTTTTCCCAGCCAGAGACATTTATGGATATATAGAGATACTTATAAGATACATCAAGCCATGGTGGCACAATGGTTAGAATGCAGTACTGCATGCTAACTCATTGCTCACTGCCAAGAGTTCAATTCTGACCGGCTCAAGGTTGACTCAGCCTTCTATCCTTCCAAGATGAGTAAAATGAGGACCCAGATTGTTGGGGGCAATATGATGACCATGTAAACTGTTTAGAGATGGCTATAAAGCACTATGAAACAGTGCTATTTCTATTGCTCAATGTTTTTCTCTCTAATTTTTTCATTTGGTCCACATATTTTTATTATCAAAGTTAAAAGTAGTAATTGACTTACAACCACAGAAAATCTATTGCTAAGCAAGATATTTTTAAGTGAATCATGGCCTCTTCAATATTCATCAATTATTTGGATGAGGGGATTGATGGGGAAGTCATCAGATTTGAAGATGACACCAAGCTGGCAGGAATAGCCAACACTCCAGAAGATAGGCTTAAGATATAGAAGGATCTTGACAGACTTGAACATTGAGAGATAGCTAACAAAATGAAATTCAATGGTGAAAAAAGTAAGGTTCTATATTTAGACAAGAAAAACTAAATGCGCTGGTATAATATATGTAGTACCTTGCTCAATAGCAATAACTGTGATAAGGATCTCAGAGTCCTAGTGGACAATCTCTTAAATTTGAGCCAGCAGTATGCTGCAGCTGCCAAAAAAGCCAGCACAGTTCTAGGCTGCATTAATAGAGGGATAGAATCAAGATCACGTGAAGTATTAATACCACTTTACAATGCCTTGGTAAGGTCACACTTGGAAAACTGCATCCAGTTTTGATCACCACGATATAAAAAAGATGTTGAGACTATGGAGAAAATGCAGAGAAGTATAACAAAGATGATTAGGGGACTGGAGGATAAAACATATAAAGAATAGTTGCTGGAACTGAGTATGTGTAATTTAATGAAAAGAAGGACTTGGGGTGACGTAATAGCAGTGTTTCAACATCTCAGAGGTTGCCACAAAGAAGATAGAGTCAGGCTATTCTCCAAAGCACCTGAAGGCAAGACAAAAAGCAATGGATGGAAGCTAGTTTAGGAGAAAAGCAACCTAGAACTAAGGAGAAACCATTTGCCTGAAATGGCATAGGGTTTCCTGCCTGAGCAGTGGGTTGGACGAGAAGAACTCCAAGGTCCCTTCCAACTCTGTTATTCTGTTCTATTCAATGTTATGACTCTTAGGTTACAGTTGTTAAGCAAACATGCAATTTTTAAGTGAATCATGTGGTTGTTAAGCAAATTGGGCTTTCCCCCATTGACTTTGCTTGTCAAATGTAAAAATTGGAAGAGACAGGACACTTCAACCATTGTAAATACATGCCAGTTGCCAGGTCATTAATTTTATGCCAGGGCTGGTCATTAATCAGGCTTTTTAGTGTCATTATAACTTTGAACAGTCAATAAATAAATGTTTGTACAACCTGTATATGGCTTCTCCTGGAAAGAGATTTTGCAAAAGTTATCAGTTGAGTCATCAAGTTATTTATAAAGCTTTTCTTATAAGTCACAATCTTACCTATTTATTGCCAGCTACTGCCCAGATTGTCATGTTCCAGTCAACAAGTGGTTAAGAAAGCAGAAGATTATGCTTCTGCTAACAGGGATGCTGAAATCATCCAAAGCAAAACCACCCTATACTGTATGTAGGTTAGAGAATTTTCCAGAAAGAATTCCATAGAATTAATGGCAGAGTTAGAGAATTCCAGAAAGTTATTGGCAGCAGGCAGCAGGCCAGGAAGGTGAAACATGGTTATATGTCTGGATGTATATGCCAATTCCTTTCATTTAAAATGTTCACTGCCAAAATCCTATCATTTAGCTTAGAATTTTATTTTCAACTCCCAATTGCCTCTGTTACTAAACTCCTCTTGTTTTCTATTTTATTTTATTTATTTTTTGCTAATTATTCTATGCCAAGGT
Source organism: Vipera berus (assembly GCF_964194415.1). NCBI lineage: Eukaryota > Metazoa > Chordata > Lepidosauria > Squamata > Viperidae > Vipera > Vipera berus. Next base: position 116,914,835 of record NC_138205.1, on the reverse strand, counting down.
AACAGGGTCACTTCCTGACCTTATTCCTGCTTACTGGAGTTTAGTTATTGAAGTGAGATATTGAAATCAACTATAATTTGCCTAGCTCTGTTCCCAAATACTGATTTCTCATATAAACCTCTTCCCTTATCTTTTTTTTCAAAGTTTTATTAATATTTATTACGAAATAAAATACAACCGGAAATGATAGAGGAAAAATAAAAGTGCAAAGGAAAAGGAGAAGGGAGTGCAGAGAAGAAGAAGAAGAAGAAGAAGAAGAAGAAGAAGAAGAAGAAGAAGAAGAAGAAGAAGAAGAAGAAGAAGAAGAAGAAGAAGAAGAAGAAGAAGAACAACAACAACAACAACAACAACAACAACAACAACAACAACAAGAACAAGAACAAGAACAAGAACAAGAACAAGAACAAGAACAAGAACAAGAACAAGAACAAGAACAAGAACAAGAAGAACAAGAAGAACAAGAACAAGAACAAGAACAAGAGTCAAGAGAAGTATCAGTATGAATTCCTTATATTCCATAGGTGATACAAGTCTACCTTTCCTTGAATTCAGTTGTTTCTTATCTAGTGCCAATTTAGTGCTGAAATTAACTGACTTGTGTATAAGCTGTCAACTCTACAACAAACCTGACTGAAATGGGTGGGGGGAAGTGGAGATTTTCTGCTAGTCTAAACAATTTTCTGTGCCATGGGAACCAAGGTCATTTCTACCAGTAGGATTGGGGGGTTGGGTGTACTGTTAAAAAGCCCGCCAAACTATTCTATTGGGAAATGTAGTTGATTGCATAGTATTGGGGTGGGAAGTTTAACTTTGTAATAGAGTTTGGGGGGAAATTCAGACTTGGTTTCACTTTTGTTCATGCTGGTACTTTGTAACTGATAAACATGTTCTTTGAGGAAGTCTCTAGCCTCGGAGTTCTCTATTTATCTGGCCTCATCTACTGGAACCATGACATAGGCTTAACATAAACTTAATGTATGGTCCTTATTCTTTGCACCTCACAAAACATTACAGTCTCAACCTTTTGCTTTCCATTTCTAATTATTTCAAGCCATTTCTATACCAACAAAGTCATGTGGTCATCAAAACCTAAAATCAAAATTTCCTTTTTTTGCAATTCAAGCACAAAGTTCAGAAGCGGATTCCAGGTGGAAACAAAACTAGATAAATTCTTCTCTTTTTCCTGTTTTCTAATATATTTAGTCTACCTTGTAGCTTAACAGTCCTATGGTTCTCTGAGTATCCTCTGTAGAGTTTTTATTATAGTCTGTATCAAATCACAATACACCCTTGAACAGTTTTCCTGACTTGTTGCTGTACTGGTATTTGAACAAAACCTCAGCCAAATTCAAAACAGTTTTTAAATTGAGTGGGCTTCTTTCCAAGAGATTACACAACTCTTCTTTCATAATAATGCTATAAATTTCTCCAAGCCCAGTGTGGCAAAAGACCTTTGACTTCCATGTTTAGGAAGATTAGGTAATACTCTACAATGTTCTCCAAAACTGGCAGAAGGAAAAACAGATGCCTTATAAAGTTGAAGTTGAAAGTCTCTCCTGACTTACTAATGCAATTAAAAAGATATCTCTTCCCCCCATGAAGCCCTGTTTTTGATCAGTTTCTGCAGAAATTGTATAGATTTTTCTGAGATTAAATGTAACACACTAAGCCAAGAATAATGCTGAGTTTATTTTTAGAAATATGAATGGGGTGAACTTCATTTTAATGAATGTGAGCAATTTCTTTATTTTTGCCATTGTTTTATTCTCACGTGCTTTCTTTTGAAAACTATATATCACATAACAAAGGAAGCAATTTAATTTACCAATCAACACATTTTTTTTAATGTAATGAGTCTTAACTGGTAGATAGACATGCAGAGGAATCCCGCCTCTAGTAGCTAATAGACATTCTGATCACTGAATACATGTAGTCCTCAACTTATAACCACAACTGAACCCAAAATTTCTGTTGCTAAGTGAAACATTTGTGAAGTGAATTTTGTCCCTTTTATGATCTTTCTTGCCACAGTTTGTTAAGTGAATCACTGCAGTTATTAAGTTAGTAACATGTTAATTGAATCTGACTTCCCCCTTGACTTTTCTTGTCAGAAGGTCACAAAAAGTGATCACGTGACTCCAGTACAATGTAAACATCATAAATATGAGTCAGTTGCCATGTGACTTGGGACCACATCACCATGGAAATGCTGCAATGGTTGTAAGTGTAATAAGACACTGTTTTCAGTGCCATTGTAATGTCAAATGCTCACTAAATGAACTGTTTCTAAGTCAATAATTACTTGCATGTCTGTGGCACGGTTGCTCAGCATCCAAAGTGTGGTCACATGACCACTGAGTGGTGACAGTTAGAACTTTGAATTCAGGTCATAAGAACCTCCCCCAGGTAGGTCTTTCAGAACTTTGAATGGTTGCTAAGTGACAGGTCATCAGTCAAGGACCAACTGTAGTAGGCAACTTTGGCTTCAATACCCACTTCTCTAGAGTAATAATCAGCCACGCTGCTCTGTTATTCTTGGCAGTTGGGACCAGCAGCTGGACTATGCTAATAATGTATGAATACCTAAATTTCAAGCACATGATAAATCATTAGGAGGTAGTGTCATCCTTTGACTTGCTTTCTACATAAGGCATTTCCCAGTATCTTAATGAAAAATAACCAGCCTGGTCAAGTACAATAAGATTCACATCAATCAATCTCTTGTTTTGGAAATCAAGTGGATGCTTGCAAAATAACCAGAAGGTGATAGGTCTTTTATTGTGCTTTCTTTTCCATCACAGTACCCTTGTACGTTCTCCAGCATTTGGGATAGTGGCTAAGGCATCAAATTAGAAACCAGGAGACCAAGAATTCTAGTTCCATCTTAAGTACAATGCCAGCTGGATTATCTGGGGCCAGACTCTCTTTCTCGCCTATGAAGAAGGCCATGGCAAACTGACCCAAGTCCCCTCCCCTGAAAAAGACACATACTACCTACCATATCTTTTGAAGTCATTACAATATCACATGACTCCCCTTTCAAGAGGAAAGTGGAATCCATTCTTAGTATCCATAGGAGCAGTGCCAGTCGATAATATTTTGCTATCTGAGATAAATTACAAAAAAGGCCTTATATCCATTCCATATCAAAACTGAGTAGCTTTTTAGCTGAATATGGCCTGGAACAACAACTTCATTGCATTTGTGAATAGTCCACTAGCAGTGATAGCCCTTACTGCAATCCTCAACCTTGTGCAAAATCCACTTCATCCTGCCTTGAAAAAAGAATGGACTTGCCAACTGCCTAAATTGGATGTCTCGCACATTATTATTATTATGAGAGACAGCAAAAAACATTGATATTCCCACTCTGTCAACATGCTACTATATCAATTTTGCAAATATTCCAATTTAGGCACCTTCTGGCAATTCCTGAGCAACAGAATCTTACCTCATATTTTGTTTATATGTTTTTGCTTATTTTCCAGCTCTACAATATTCTGTACAATGATATATAGTTCTTAAAACTAGACAAGGTATTCCAAGTGTGACCTCATCATACTTATTTATAAGAAATTTACAAGACCCACAGATTTATTTCCTAATAAGTCTTCCCATGAACTCTGCTGCTTTTTTTATTCCCAAGCCTGCCATAAGTTGGACCTTTCCTGTTTAATAACCACTAGCTCTTTACTAAAGTGAGTGAACGACATCTCACCACAATTTGGCCCTTATTTTCTCAGCTAGCATTGCTATTTTTAAACAAGATGGTGTTTTCTTTTTATGTTAGACTAGTTCAATCATAGTTGCACTGCACCACGGATTTGTTTTACAGATTTTGACTGCAAACAGTTTCTCCTGCATGAGGAATAGGTATGGAGCAAAATTCAGATGCTGCTGTTATCAATTGTTCTAACTGTTCTAATTTCTTGAATTTAAAAATCCCTTGATTCTAAAGCAATTGAGGTTTTATAGGAAGAGAATGTACGCATATATTAGCAAGGTGATAAAATTTTTTAAAAGTCATATTGTTTTATTGAACCATTAAGATTACACTTAATGATTACATAGATCCTTGTGGAGAAAATCTATGTGGCCACTAGGACTTCATAGTGACTAGATTACATAATTCATCAATCAAGATTACACTACAACTATGATTCCATATATACTTTTTATATAGCATTTGTAAATGGTTTAGATTCAGTGTCCTGTTATATAACTGGGTCAAATTTGATTTGAAAGAGACATGACCTGATCTTTTCCACAATTATTAAGTTGCCCCATCACTACTGGAAATATGAACCCAGCAACTATTTTTGGCAACTTTCCGGCCTGTCCTATTATCTGATTCATGGAGTTCTCTATCTGAGTATAAAACAAGACATTGTAGCTAGGAATCCTCTTTAAACAGAAGCAATCCTTGACTTAAAATAAGTCCTTGGTTAGTTTCAGTACATTATCAATCACTGTGATCCATTAAGATATCTGAATATTTGCTTTCTTCCATTCTTTCCTTCTCAGGGGAAAGTAACACCTACATATGAAGAAGGAGAGATTCCCAAATAGTTTTGAAGTTTATATTTCACGTTAGTTTCCAAGAAGGAAGGCATTAATTAACTGTTGAAGATAATTTTAACTCAAGAAGAGTCTATCAAAACTCATACATCAGCATCAGCTAGCTAGTTTGTTTGTTTTTTGCCCAAGATGGCGGCGACCATGGGCGGCGGTTGCTGACCTCCGCAGTGAGCCGATACAATGGGTGACCGTGGGGCTCACCGGGACCCAGCCGAAGTGCATACTCAGGGGGAGTGCAAAAACAGCAGGCTAGCACCGTTTTATGGTGTGGAGCCTTGCCTCCCCCCTCTGGAGCAGAGCAGCGGCGGCGGCAACGGCGGCAATGACTGGATGGCATGTAACTTTGCCGCTGATCAGCTGGCACCGGAATCATCTGTTGGGCGCCGTTACCAGCCTGAATTGATCCCCGCTGACTTACATATGTGACAGGAACAACTTCAGCAGCCTGAAATTAACTAAAAGTTACCTGTGGACCCTTAAATTTACCATCTGGCTGGATGACATATGGTCTTCCGCTGATCAGTAAGCGCCCGAAATCAGCTGTTGGGCGCCGTTACTGAATCGATACCCGCTGACCTACGTATGAACTGGAACAGCTTCGTCAGCCCTGAAATTAGCTAAAAGTTACCTGTGGACCCTTAAATTTACCATTGGGCCTATTCCTCTAAACAGATGCTTTTACACACACACACACACACACACACACTTTTATCTGACATACATATTTTTTTGCAAATATTTCCCTAACACATTTTTCTACATTATTTATTCATCCTTTCATGCAATATGCATTTTAACCATTTTTTTCTGCAAATGTTCAATTTCTATGAAATTAGGAGGAGGGTGGTTTTAAATACCGTGTATTAAATACTGTAAATACTGTATTGGTTCCAAAATCCAAAATTATATAAGTTGGCATTCAACCTGCACATTTCTTCTCATTCCTATCAGCTGCTAGAAAATGTGAATTCACATCCTTCAGCTGTGAAGTGTGCAAAATTCTGTGCTCGTTCCGTCATATGTGTCCCAGTGTCACCCAGGCAGAATAAAATATCCTTTGCATTATATGTGATTCATGACTGTCACTCACTAATACTGCTATGTGTGTGACACCTCAATTTAAAGGTTAGTAGCCAGAAGTGTTGCCTTGGGTCCTATCCTCTTTTTATAACAGGTAATCACTACATTTAAGTCTAGTTTCCTGCAATCCTGATAAAGCTTGAGTGTTAGCACAGTCATTAGCAACCAAAGGGGAATATTTGGACAAAATCCTCCCAGTTTGTAGAGTTAAGCAACAGTATTGATATATAATTACCATTTATAATCTTCATACAAGGTAATATTTACAGTGCCATACACTTTTTTCATGACTGATTTGGTATTTTCAGCCTTTGGGAGTCACTTTTTAGCTTGTTTTTCTTTGTCCTCCAGCAAATGTTTTAAACTGCTTTCTTCGGTGACATAGAGGCATTCATTTCTCATGATCATTTCAGTAAGAAGGTGTGAACTTTTAACCTCCCACCTCCCTGTGTAGGGCCTTATTCATAAAACACAACACAACACACACACAGAGAGAGAGACATACACACACATGCCAATGTAATACACAGTTTGGTTTATATGGCCAAGAGCAATTACATTTTATTCCCTGCTCAGGAGAACAACTTGTCAAGTCTGAAGGAAAAAAAACACAAAACAAAAGCCAAACACCCTGCAGGCAATTAGGGCTGACTTATTGAAGAAATACTGTCTTTCAGGAATAAAAAAAAATCTAGTTGTTTCTCCATTCCAGAATCCAGGTGAATATACAAAAGTGACATTTCAGTTCTTCAAACCTCTCAACTCCTTGCTCTGTGGGGATGGGGCCAATGCGCAAGAGCTGTTTATCACCTCTCTAGAGGAGATACAAAATTTTTCCACTGAAATGGTAGATGTTTTCTACAACAGCAGAGGAAGAGGAGGAAAGAAAAGATTTTCAAGAAAGAACAAGATCCTGAGAAAAATAAAAAGTTTCACCTGGTTTTATGTGAAAGTGCAAAATGTTTTTTGACCCATTTATTATACATTTTATATCTTGGAAACGCAAAATGTTTTTTGGCCCATTTGTTGTGCATTTTTATAACTTGGAATTGCTGCAGAATTGCAATCTATACAGGCCAAACTCTGAGGTTTGTGGGGTTTTTTAAAATAATGTATTTTTGACATTTATACCAAGAATATAGGCCACGAATCAACTTCCAGAGAGCCAGTGGAGCAGAGAACACACGACAATCGTGAACCTGCAAATAAATTTTGTAAATGAGCCGAATTTTGTAAGCTACCCAAATCTCTCTTATCAATAGCAGTATTCACTTACTGATAAATATGACCAGTGAAGAAACTGTTCTTCATTTATGGCCAGAAGATTAAACAATAGCCATCCAACCTTCTTAATAATAACTTTCCTGGATTACACTAGGCACATTTTTAAACATTGATCTTAGTCTTTCAAATTTAAAAAGAATTAAAATGCCCCTGTAATCTGTGAGATATATATATATATTCAATATCCTGTAGAGTTAAAAAAAATGAGCTTAACTTTTTGTCATCTGAATAAAGATTGTCATATATTTAAGCTAGATGTTACAGAAATTCTATACAGTCCCTGGAATGTTTGCTATCTTAAGATTGAAAAAGAGGGAAGGGGGAGCATGAAAACTTCTCTAAAAAGGAAATTCATGGGATATTAGCATCTTAAAGGTAAAGGTAAAGTTTCCCCCGCACATGCGTGCTAGTCGTTTCCGACTCTAGGGGCTGGTGCTCATCTCCGTTTCAAAGCCAAAGAGCCAGCGCTTGTCCGAGGACGTCTCCGTGGTCATGTGGCCGGCATGACTAGATGCCAAAGGCGCACGGAACACTGTTACCTTCCCACCGTAGTGGTCCCTATTTTTCTACTTGCATTTTTACGTGCTTTCGAACTGCTAGGTTGGCAGAAGCTGGGACGAGTAACAGGCGCTCACTCTGTTATGCAGCATTTGGGATTCGACCCGCCAAACTGCTGACCTTCTGATTGACAAGCTCAGCGTCCTAACCCACTGAGCCACCGCATCCCTGATATTAGCATCTTACACATGATCTATACAGGCAGGTCTCATGCCTTATAAACTATACATCCACAGCATATTAGAATATCTACCACCAATCTCACGTCTATCATTTGACTTTACAAACTAGAAGTAGTTACTGCAATATTCAACACCCCCATTTCTGAATTTTAAAGGACAACATTCAGATTGCATTTGCAATAGCATTTGTTTCCCAAAATCCGAGCGCATTTTTAAGATGTCCATGCTGTTTCACACATTCCCAACCCAGCAGTAACGCAACCATTAAAAGTGAGCATGACTGTGTTTAACTGTACTTAGAAAGCAAAGAGGAAATTGCCCTTATCTAGATCCAAAATCTCCCAGCTGGGTGTGAGGAAGGTTCAAGGTTCTCTTGTGTTTCCCTTTCTGACAGCTATCAGAGTTGATTGAGCTACTGGGTGAAAGAATGACTTATGACTTAACGCAAACAACTTGAAAAGCTAAAGGCACAGAATAGCTTCATAAATCAAGATAAGGTTCTGCTGAGATCTGCCACAGCCAATGTTCACTGTGGTGGAATTTCTGATGAATAGAGCCCTTAACAATCAGTACTTTGTGTTGATAATATTTAATATCACCATATATTTCACTTTTATTAGGTGTTATATATATCAATCATACAAAGTAGTGTTTTAGCTGAAGGCAGGTCTGGAATGTAACAATAACAATAGTAACAAAAACAACAATAACAATAATAATACAGTTGGAAGGGACCTTTGAGGTCTTCTAGTCCAACCCCCTGCTCAAGCAGGAAACCCTTTACCATTTCAGACAAATGGCTGTCCAGTCTCTTCTTTAAAACTTCCAGTGTTGGACCATTCACAACTTCTAGAGGCAAGTTGTTCCACTGATTAATTGTTCTGTCAAAAACTTTCTCCTTATTTCTTGATTGCTTCTCTCTTTGATCATTTTTTTTTAAAAATTCCATTTATATCCCGCCCTTCTCCGAAGACTCAGGGCGGCTTACAAGCTTAGCATTTCCATCCATTGTTTCTTGTCCTATCTTCAGGTGCTTTGGAGGATAGCTTGACTCCCTCTTCTTTGTGGCAGCCCCTGAGATATTGCAACATTGGCTATCCTGTCACCCCTCATCCTTCTCTTCATTAAACTAGACATACCTAATTTCAGCAGCCGTTCCTTGTATGTTTTAGCCTCCAGTCCCCTAATTATCTTTGTTGCTCTTCTCTGTACTCTTTCTAGAGCAGGGGTGTCAAACTGCCAGCTTGCAAGCCGGATGTGTCATGCAGAAGCCATGCTCACAACAGCTGCGGCAAGGGGGAAAAAGTCGCAATACATCACAACACGTCACATGATGTGGCGAGTTTGACACCCCTGTTCTAGAGTCTCAACATCTTTTTTACATTGTGGTAACCAAGTATTCCAAGTGTGGCCTTACCAAGGCATTGTAAAGTGGTATTAACATTTCACATGATCTTAATTCTATCCCTCTATTAATGCAGCCTAGCACTGTGTTGGCTTTTTTGGCAGCTGCCGCACATTGCTGGCTCATATTTGAGTGATTGTCCACTAGGACTCTGAGATCCCTCTCAAAGCTACTACTGCTGAGCAAGGTACCACCCATACTGAAGTGTAGTGGGTTAACACACACAAGACGACGCCAGGCAGTGAATTCAGCTCTTTATTTGTAGAGAAGAACCAGCAACAGAATGGGCTGCCTGTGCCCTTTATATACTCTGGCTGCTGAGCTGAAAGCCAATCAATTTAACCAGGCTTTCCCGCCGAAAGCTGAGCCACGCCTTGCAGCAGTTATATACAGCCCCTTCTAGCTGTTATCTGTTAAGCTATTGCTTACTACAATACACAGCACCCCTTCCCTCTTAAGAATGAACAATACAACAATATAATACAACTATACATACATTTTTCCATATAATATGTTGGTTCTTATGGTTGCACGTAGTCTTTGAGGTAAGCTGGTGGCCTGTGATTCCTAGCAGATCTTCTCAGAGGCTCGCCCCTGTCCTGAGCCGATGAGTCAGTGGGTGCCTCTGCTCTGTCCTCACCCAGGGTACCACCCCCAGTTCCCAGCTCATTGTGAGCTCCCTGTGCCTGTTGTTGCCCGGGTTGAACAGTTCTTTCTGGCCACAGATCCAGTTCCCCCCTTGTGTTTGGCTGGTGATCATACGGAATCGTGGGTGGTACTGACAAGTGTCCCTCATGTTGGTTGCTGGCTGGCAGTCTTTCAGAAACTTGTGACCTGATCAATGTGTCTTCTTATTTGTTGATCCCCCTCCACCCCTATAATGTAAGACAATGGCCCCGTTCTGTCAACCACCACCCCCGGGATCCATACATGTCCAGGCCCATAGTTCCTTGCCCATACCAAGTCGCCTGTGTGTAGTTCCCTAGGGGGGTTGGATCGATCCGACTCCACAGCCACTCTGTCTGGGTGCAGTCTGTCTAGCTTGGTGATAAGCCTTCTGCCCCAATGAAGTTCTGCTGGGCTCTTTCTGGTAGCCGTGCATGGTGTGGTGTGTTGGTTAAGTAGGAATTGGGCTAACCTTTGGTGCCAGTTGCCGCTGATAATTCGTTTAATGTGTCTTTGGTTGTGCACACCATGTGTTCTGCCAATCCATTGGTGGCCGGGTGGAAGGGTGCTGATGTGATGTGTCTAATTGCGTAGCTCCTCGTGAAAGCCTAGAATTCAGAGGAGGTGAATTGAGAGCCATTATCCGATACTAACACATCCGGGAGGCCATGTGTGGCAAAAAGTCCCCTGAGCGCTTGGATTGTCCTTGCTGTGGTCATGCTAGTTACTGGAACTACCTTCAACCACTTGGAATGGCTATCTACGACCACTAAAAACAACTGTCCCTGGAATGGTCCTGCGTAGTCAATGTGGACGCGGGACCATGGGGCGTGTGTGGCCTCCCACTTGTGAATGGATGCATGTGGCATCTCAGGTCTGGACCTTTGACACACATAGCACCCTTTTACTTGCTCCTCTATGGCCTTATCTAGGGCTGGCCACCACAGGTAGCTTCTGGCTAGTACCTTCATCCTTACTATTCCTGGATGCCCCTCATGTAGAGATTGGATGACTCTGTTCCTTAGCTTTTCTGGAATTACCACTCAGCTGCCCCACAATAGGCAACCCTTGTGCATGGACATCTCATGCCTGCGAATAAAATACGCCTGGAATTCTGGCCCCGGGCTTTTCTCCTGCCACCCAGTTGCTATCCATGTTAAAACTCTGCTCAGGATCTTATCTGCCACTGTCTCAGCAGCGATATCCTTTGCCTTGAGTGGGCATTCTGGCAGGTCCTGAATGGTCAGTAGTTGAGCTGCCGGTGCCGGATCCAGATCCGCTTGCATTAGTGGCAACCTACTTAGTCCATCAGCATGACCCATCTCCTTCCCTGGCTTGTACACCAGTTTTTCCGCAGGCCCAACATTTGGCCTTTCGGAATTTGCAGGCTGCTCTGGTGTGATTTCCCTTGCAGCCTGCACACTTGGGGTGGGTTGTGCCGCATCCGCAGCAGGTGCATTTGTGTTGTGCCGTTGGTGTTGTTGGTTTCTTCTGGGTCCTTTTGCTGTTGTTGTGCCCTTGCTGTTGTTGTGGCATCTGGTCTTGGTGAACCACGTTGATGTCGGTTGTCTCGTCCCAATGCCCGCTCCCGTCGTACCTAGCGTTTGCTCGGTGCATGGCCCCTCTGGTAGTGCTGGGTCTATGGTCGCTCTGATCTGTGCCATCGTCCAGGTCTCTGGCCAAAACCTCATCCTGGATCTCCTGGAAGGTCAGGTTCAGCTTGGGGCAAAGTTTCTGATGCAACTGCTTGTCCCGGAGGCCAAAAATGACCCGGTCGTGAAGCCTCTCGTCTAAATTCGTAAATTTACAGGGGCAGGGGGCTTGTCGCACCCCTGTGATAAAATCTGCCACCGATTCGCCTGGCCGCTGATCCCTTTTTTCAAAATGGAATCGCCAGGTCAGCTCAGACATTCTTCTGTTGAAATGCCTGTTCAGTTTTTCCACGAGGTCGTTGTACATAACAGCTCCAATGGCTGTTGGCACACACAGTCCAACGGCCAGATCATGAATGGCTGGGCCGCTTGTGCACATTAGAGCCACTGCCTTCATACTGTCCTCCGTAATTCTGTTCACCTGTAGGTAGACCTCGATCTGACTCAGGTGTGATTCCCATCGCTCGGGACACCTTGGGTCAAATGGCTGGATCTGGCCGAACTGTGCCATGTTGCGTCTGGTCCTGCAGATCCTGCTTCGGATAGCGCTTAAACTCAGTAGCTGGGGAAGATGCCTCTTCCCCCAGTGAGTAATGCGGGCCCTTTGTTAAATCAGCTCTTTCTGAAGCAGGATCCCACCTTCATCGCCAGTGAAGTGTAGTCGGTTACACACACAAGACGATGCCAGGCAGTGAATTCAGCTCTTTATTTGTAGAGAAGAACCAGCAACAGAATGGGCTGCCTGTGCCCTTTATATACTCTGGCTGCTGAGCTGACAGCCAATCAATTGCCGAAAGCTGAGCCATGCCTTGCAGCAGTTATGTACAGCCCCTTCTAGCTGTTATCTGTTAAGCTATTGCTTAATACAATACACAGCACATACTGTACTTTTATATTTGGTTTTTCTTCCCTAAATGTAGAACCTTACATGCTAAGAAGACCAAAACAAATGTTGAAAATCAATAGTATGAATTGCATTGATGTGACTAATACATGATAGCTGTAACTTTTCAGAGTGATTAAATACATTTAAAAATTAATTGTAAATATAGCCCTCTCCTATATATGCACACTATTTCTAACACAAGAAGGATTTTGTTGTGGTAATACGCCTACTTTACCATGTACTCAGGAAGATAATTTTCCTTTTCTGCTAGGGAGACAAAAAGATCCAAACCAGAATTTGAGGATGGAGGTTTGAGCCTCCTAAACAAAGTCACAATTGCCAGGAAGTTAAATCAATGCAATAAATTAAGGAGCAGACTTTTGCTTTAGTAAATATGTTTGTCTCTTGGGAATGGATAAAACAATTCAGCTAGAAATATCAACTGTACTTTATTTGATTGTGGGTGTTTAAGACTGATATATTGTGTCTAATACACTTACAGTATTGCTCTGATATTTTTATTGTGTCTGGTAAGTTATTGTATTTTTGCAGTATTTAATTTGGTATTAATTTATCAAAATATAAAATACAAAAAAATGAAAAAGGAGAGCAAAGGAGTAAAAAAAAGGAAGAAAAAGGGTGTGAGGGAAAAAAGAAAGAGAAGCATTGAGTTCTAACTTTTTAAAAAGTTGAATAAGATTATTACATATAGCCTCAACTTTTTATGTTTATATAATAATATATACTAGCAAAACTCAAAGTCAAGGTTTCAATTTTTTTCCATCTCAAGCACAAAGTCCAGAAAGAGTTTCCAAGTAGCTAAAGACTGCTTTAATTAAAGAATACAGATTTGTTTCTACTTGTAAGTTATCATATTTTTGCAGCAGTTATAGAACTTGGAATTTTTTTGCAGAAGAGTTCCTTATATTATTTGGAGATCCTTACTGACTAGTCACCTACTCCTAGCCTAGGAATAGTCTAGATGGTGGCCATGATGGTCTGTCTGAAGTGCTGCCTGTTTTGTGTGTGTATGTGTGTGTGTGTGTGTGTGTGTGTGTGTGTGTGTTTTGACCAACCTGATCATTATTTTGACTGCAATGGCCACAACCTGTAGACACCTCCGCTTTATTTATTTGTTTGAATTTATTAGCTTTTAATTCCAATGAACTCATTTGTTATTTATTTTATATCCTGCCTTTATTACTTTATGAATAATTCAAGGGGACAAACATACATAATACTCCTTCTTCCTCCTATTTTCCCCACAACAACACCCCTGTGAGATCCAAAGTAATCCATCTGGCTTTCCCACTAAGGCAGGACTAGAATTCAGTCTTCCGGTTTATGGCAAATTAGCATTCCTTTTTAATTCTTCCACTACCAAATATTGTGAGTAGTCAAGCAAGACAAAAAAGGCTTATATTCTCTCAAGAGCTTTTTTTAAAAAAGAAAAGACATTTTATTTAATGCTAGTGAAATTGATCTATTCCCAAAGGAAGGAAGAAGGCAGTAGTGCTGCAACTCATGCTATAGACCTAGGAGATGGTTCTATACTAGTGTATTTCTTATATTCTTAATAGCTTTATGTTTGTGTTACTGACTAATAATAAACACACTTCGATGAATTCCTGTTTAGCTCACCATTTATCTCACTCATTTTCTGGGGTCAAGGAAGGTTACAAGTAAAAGGTGGGAGGATCTACCAGGATAGAAAAGTGGAGCCAAAGGACCTCTTGGAGAGGACATTTGGGACCCTCCCTCTTTTATAAAAAGTAGCCCTGTCACTATAAAAATAAAGGGGTACTGGTGAATTCAAGTACTACAAAATTCGACTAAAAAAGAGAATGAATATGATACGGCCTTATGCACTTCTGTCATTGTTCTGTACTCTAGTCCTTGTTAAATGCTCTCCATAATTAGTAAAAAGTTGTTCACTTTTGTTAGAAATTCTGCTTTCAGATAGTCTTGTCTTCATTCCTTATATGCTTTTTACTGTGACTCCCACTTATTCTCCTGAAATAAACAGTTAGTAAATATCACTTCTACCCATGAACTTCTACCCATGAACTGAGTCAGTTTTCCAGATTAGCTCTGTGACTCATACTGAATTGGATGGATTTGAATCTATTTAATTTGATTATGATAGACAAGTGGGTTCACCTCATTGAATCAAGCCAGTCCATTTAAATCATTGATCAGCCTGAGCTATTCACTTAAATCATTGATTCAAATCAAACCAGAATCAATCCATATGCTCTGGAATACATTCCTTTGACTGATCATTGCCATATCTGAAATAAGCATTTATCACAGGAGAAAATAAAAGATGAATAGAACACCTGGCCTGCTTTATAAGTATCAGGTGTTTTCACAGGATATGCAGTGCTGTTGACCAACAACAGCCAATTTCCACAAGGTGCCCTGGAGAATCAGAGCAGGTCTACAAAGCTGGCAAATTCTCCAGAAAGCAAATCTGCTAATGTTACAAAAAGGTGACTGAAAGCAATGCCTTCTAAGCTGTTGTTTTCTAAGAAAGCACAAGGAGTTTCAAGGAGTCAGCCCATGTGTCCAAGAGTTCTTCATCATACATAATGTTAGATCATGGGCTCAGGACTGCATGGCCAAGACACAGGACAACAGGGTTCAGCATAACTTCCTTTATTGATGTAGCACAGACTTGGCAAACAAAGGGGCAACTGCCCCTCTTATATACCTAGCCAGGTATACTTGGAACCAATCCCATTGCCCGGATTTCCCGCCAGAGACTGCCCTGCCAATCCTGACAGGGCACCCTGCCACCTGGTGGTGTCAGTGGCTATCTCTGTGAACATCTCCTATATACATATATACATAACACATAACAAATGTCTACAAGTTCTTTTCATGTAACTCACAGCTCACAATGAGCTGTGGCTAACAGGAAATAAAGGTTTCCTTGATTACTATTATAAAAGAAATGATGAGTCAGACCATTTGTCTATCTAACCCAGAATTACAGAGTTTCTCCTCAGTTTTAGCAGCTATATCTCCATCACTTGCAATCCGATTTTTTTAATTCAGATACAGTGTTTAGAACTAGGACTTTCTTTATGCAGAATGTGCATTTCACCACTGAACTATAAGCTACTGTATCATGTTGTTTGAAGCCTAAAAGAGTCCTAATAGATCAGACCAAAGCATCATCTTCTCCAGTAATTGTTATCCACAACTTGCTGTACCAAAATATTCCAGGGTAACCAGATGCTTTTGATTACAAGTCCCATCATCATACACCATGTGGCTATGACTGGCAGAAGTTAGAGTTGAAAACATCTCAAGTGGTCCAGTTTGGAGGAAGTTGGACTTTCAGAAAGTGGTTTTTCAGAATCTTAGACAAGATCTTTCCAAGTTGAACTCTAAGTTTTTTGCATACCAAGCATTCTAGTGCTGAGTTGCAAATTCTCTCACAAAAGAAAACATACCCATGTCACTCACATTAGGTACAAAGAGAAAGTGAGAATCTTCAAGTATTTACATTACTCCATTTTGCACATGCCTACACACACAAACACACACACACATAATTTCAGCAGGACCAGTAAGGAACTTAACTCCATAATGAGACTCTCCAACAATAAATATAATCAAAAATGCTTTTCCAAATTTTGAGTATAAAGAACTTTTTCTTGGTTCAGGTTATATCTTCCAAATCACTTTCCGTGGATCAAGTCCATTCAACTTCAGATTAAGCCAACTCTGGTTCTTGTCAAGAATCATTTTTGTCTTGTCCTTTAAACAAAAGTGGAAGCTTTTCCAAAACCAACATTGAATTCCAGCAAGCAAGCCAGTTGTTAATGCTTTGCAGGGTATATTGGATCCTTTCCTTTAGCAGGGGTTATTTTCTGAGGATATTTTTCAACCTCAAATTGTTCCCTGCAGACCAGTCCTGATCAGCTGAGCAGTCTTGTAATGGGGTTCAAATGTAAGAATTGAACTATCCAGTCTCCTGGCAGCTGTCTCAAAAATTGCTAGCACGAATGGGCGAATTTTCCATCTTATTAAGGTAACTCTCCTTCTCATGGGTATATCTTCTGTTCCTTGTGTTCTGTGGTATCTTTTTGCTTTCCATTTGTGGGGAACAGAATTAAATCCAGCAATCTGAGAGATTGCTTTCAGGAGATCATATAATTCCCAACTAACCTTCCCAGGGTAGAATTCCATGTTTCTGGCTTCCCAGCTGTTTCACTATTCCTTCCCCCAACTTTTCAGATTTTTCACAAAGGCCATCAGTCATCTGGAAGACCATTTGGAGTATACTTATCAGATGTCTAAGGAGTTCATTTTGAAATAGTACATTTGCTGTTCTCTTGCAGCCCATTAGAGCAAAAAGTAGCCCAAAGCAGTATGTGTAGTATTCAAGTTCTAGAGATAGCTTGCTAGTTCAGGAGCCTTTTTATTCCACAGTCAGTTCACACACTTGAATTTGTCTTTTTCTCAGAGTTTCTACTCATCCAATCTGATTCAACAGATAGGACATGCTGCAGATCCAATCAGCTAAAGACTGTTTGACTCACAGGAACTAGTGAGTCCTATTCTAGTCCTATTAGACCTCTCGGCGGCTTTCGATACCATCGACCATGGTATCTTGCTGCGGCGTCTCAGGGGATTGGGAGTGGGAGGCACAGTTTTACAGTGGTTCTCCTCCTATCTCCGGGGACGTTCGCAGTCGGTGTTGGCAGGAGGGCAGAGGTCGACCGCGAGGTCTCTCATTTGTGGAGTTCCTCAGGGGTCGGTCCTCTCGCCTCTCCTGTTCAACATCTACATGAAACTGCTGGGTGAGATCATTCGTGGCTTTGGAGTTGGGTATCATCAGTACGCTGATGATACCCAACTTTTCCTTTCGACCCCAAACCACCCCAGTGATGCCCTCAACGTGATGTCCCGGTGCCTGGAGGCGGTTCGGGTCTGGATGGGGAGGAACAGACTCCAGCTCAACCCCGACAAGACTGAGTGGCTCTGCATACCTTCATCCCGGGTTTATTCGGATGTTCCACCTTTGGCTATGGGGGGTGAACTATTACCCCCCGTAGATAGGGCTCGCAACTTGGGAGTCCTCCTAGATTCACGGCTCACCCTGGAAGACCATATAGGAGCTGTGACTAGGGGGGCCTTCGCCCAGGTTCGCCTGGTGCGCCAGTTGCGGCCCTATCTTAGCCGGGATGATTTGTGCACGGTCACTCATGCGCTCGTGTCCTCTCGTCTAGACTACTGCAACGCTCTCTACATGGGGCTGCCCTTGAGGACCACCCGGAAGCTCCAACTGGTACAGAATGCAGCCGCGAGAGTTGTGTTGGGAGTCTCCCGATACTCCCACGTTACACCGCTGCTCCGTGAGCTGCATTGGTTGCCAGTTGTCTTCCGGGTGAGATTCAAGGTACTGGTAACAGTGTTTAAAGCCCTTCATGGCATGGGGCCGGAGTACCTTAGGGAACATCTGCTGCCGGCATCAAGCTCCCTGCGCCCTGTGCGTTCCCACAGAGAGGGCCTCCTCAGGGTGCCACCGATCAGAGAATGTCGATTGGTGGTCCCCAGGGGGAGATCCTTCTCTGTGGGCGCTCCGGAGCTGTGGAATCAGCTACCGGTAGAGCTCCGGATGGCGCCCGATCTTCGCTCCTTTCGTCGCGATCTCAAGACGTTTCTGTTTGTTCAAGCCGGCCTAGCCTGATGGGGATTGGTGGGGTTTTTAGTCTTGTGTTTTAATTTTAACTTGGTGTTTTAGAACTTGATTCCAACTGTTTTAATATGGGCAATTATTTAATCTTGTTTTAACGTTTGTATTTAGTATTTTATTCTGCCCTGTGAACCGCCCTGAGTCCTCAGGGAGAAGGGCGGTATATAAATATTATTAAATTAAATTAAAATTAAATTAAAATTAAATTAGAAGGGCATTCTCTGTTATAGCCACCGCTTTGTGGAATATTCTTCCCTCAGAGATTAGAATGACCTCAACTCTGTTTTGCCTTTCACAAAGCTTTAAAAACTTGGCTATGTACTCAGGCCTGGGGTTCAGAATGTTTAAGGGCCCCTTTAATATTAGTTGACTAATTATCACAGCCACTATTTGTACTTATTTATTTGGTGGATGCTTTTACTGTTTTACTGTTTTTTTGCTTTGTTTTATAATTTTAGAACTGTAAACTGCCCAAGGTCACTTGGTTGAGTTGGGCAGCTATAGAAATTGAATCAATCAATCAATAAATAAATAACAATTAACAAAGTTCAATTAATTTTCACCATAATTTTGGAAGAAACTCTTCCTCATTCAGTTCTAAGGCAGATCAATCTATGTAATCACATATTCACAATTAATGCCAGTTGAGCTTTGCAGAATTTAAATATACAGAGGGTGGGGGGAGAGAAAGAGAAACGGAGGGTTAAACTGTACTTGCAGTCTTATAGATAGTTATTGCTGTCTTATAGATATTTATTGGGAAGAGATTCCATAGAATTTACCTCTGAATACAAATCTATAAGTTGCATGTACATATACATGAAGATTTGTAGAAGTTTTATCTTTCTATAACAATGAATCCATGTTTGCATTATTGGAATCTGTTTTATCAAGATGTTTCTCTACAGTATAAGGCTGTTAATAATTTTCTTTTCCACATAGGTGTAACTTACTTCTGCAAAGAATTTGCAGCAGTCCTCAACTTATGACCACAATTGAGCCCAAAATTTCTGTTGCCAAGTGAGACATTTGTTAATTTTTCCCTATTTTATGATCTTTCTCATTACAGTTGTTAAGTGAATTACTGCAGTTGTTAAGTAAATCTGGATTCCCTATTGATTTTGCTGGTCAAAAGGCCACAAAAGGTGATCACATGATCCCAGGGCTCTGCAACTGTCATAAATATGAGTCAGTAGCCAAGTGTCTGAATTGTCCATGGGGATGCTGCAGTGGTCGCAAGTGTGAAAAACTATCATAAGTCATTTTTTCAGTGCCATTACAAACTTTGAACATTCACTAAATGAACTGTTGCAAGTCGAGGACTACTTCTATCTATTTTATAATTGTCCTCCCTCCCTCCCTCTCTATATTTAGATCAAGAAGAAATTAATGAACATGTTTCTGAATAAATGCTGGTGAAGAAAGTATTGTCTCCATTCCTGCTTCCCCAACTTAGAGCTTACCTTGGCCAATGAACACACAGTTGTTTTCATCAGTTTTGCTGGGAGCCAAACATTAAAGATCCCAAAAGCTAAAGGAGGAAGAAATTACATATGCCTTTGGGAGGTCTGGCTTTGTCCTTGTGCCCAGGTATGCATATAAGTACATTTTGATGTCTACCCATTCCAGCCATAAGGAATGATGCCATTTCATTCAAGTAAGAATATTTATTTTAATATTCAATGACCTTATTCTCAGAAGCCCAAAGTGCAACTGAAACTTCTAAAGTCTGAGAGAGATGTTTCTCAAATTGACTCTTCCACATTTTGCAAACTTGGAAGGCAAACTTCCAGAACTGAGCTGATATTGCCATGACAGAGCCAGGGGCAGACTGACTAGAGAGAAGATGTGAACTGACTTTTTAATGTTCTTGTGGGTTTGAAATTAGAGATAGTATAAGAGGGGGGCAAAAAGCTTGCAGCTGGAGCACGTTGACTCTCTGTAGGAGGTCAGAGTGAAAAAAATAAAATAAAAAGAGAAGCTCATAGATGACATAGAGCAAAAGGCAAAGGCTTTGCTAGAAACAGCAGCCCTGTTTCTATTAACTCTCACCCTCCCGCTTTGAATAATAATTGTCTTTCTTGGAAAATAGAAGTATTAGTGAAATAGATGGCAAAAGAACAGAATAGAAAAAGACATTTTCCTATTTCACTCATACCTGTTATACTTGAGGAATATAATTTTAGGTTCAGGTCAGCATTGCCTTTAGGTCTACCACAGAAGTTCAGCAGAAGTTGCTGTCAGGTCATTCCCTTAATAATGAGTCCACTACGAAATAGATCAAAATTCATCATACAAGTGGTATGTAATACATAAAATGAAGTTTTAATTGAATCCAATTAAATTGGATTTGGTATTGGTTGGATACCAGCTGACACTGACGTTTGCTGCCCTTGTAGGAAAGGGGTCTCCAAACTTGGCAACTTTAAGACTTGTGAACTTCAGCACCCAGAATTCCGCAGCCAGCATGGCTGACTGAGGAATTCTGGGAGTTGAAGTCCACAAGTCTTAAAGCTGCCAGGTTTGGAGACCCCTGTTGGAGGATAGCCAAAATGTGTGCCCAGAGTGACAAATTCTATTCTTACTTTTAACAGGAAATGCCTTAAGTCACATGAACATGATTTAAGGATTGTAGTGTAATCAATTCCTTCTACATCTGGTTGAAAGGCAGTGTTGGAAGGCCTCAATTGCTGCAGAAGAAACTAGTTTAGGCAATCTGGCAAATGGAAGGTTATGACATATGGAAGATTATGACTTGAAATATAGGAAGAAATGTAAGGAACATTAATGAATGAAATAAAGACAGATACATTGTGTGGTGATGAAACCTAGAGGGAAAAAAACCAAGTTTATTGCTGGTAACAGTAACCTGAACTGAAGAATTTGTGCAATAAAGGTATAGCTTTAAAAGTGCTGGAATATATGTCAGAAAGTACAAATATGTGTCATTTTGTTGTGGAAGGCATATTAATGTAAATATCAGTGGCATTTTATGCACCAGTAGATGGTAGAAATCCATGCCATTGTTGATAGAATACATTATTCATAGTAGATGTGTGGACACAAGATGGAAAAATTATAAAAAAAAAGTTATTAAGTCATTCAGAGATCCAAGAATTAATGGAAATAGTCACTGTTTGGTTTTTATCTGCTTGTTTGAGAATGCGGCTGAAATACAAATCTATTCATGCTCACAGATGAAAAAAAAATGAATCAAATTGCATAACATATTTAATTGTTTGTAATGAAAGGGTTAAAAAACCCACATTCCTTCAGTAGTCCAGTCCTAAATTGTTTAGAGCTTAGATTAAAACTAGCGCTAACAACCAGTGTAGATGGCAAACCATGGTATAATTTCTTCATGCTTGCCATTTCCAGTAAACAGTCTAGTTACTCTATTTGTTTCAGCTTATATTTCAGGATCATTTTCAAAGAGAGCTCTTTGAATAGCTCTCTTGGCATCTGTCAGACTTCTTATCCCTCCTTAATATTTTTAAATTTTATTTAAAATGGCCAAATTACATTTCTCTGAGCTTCACGAGCTTCATCCTTCTGTAAAATGGGTACAAAGTGATAAAATACTGATTTTTGATTTGGAAACTTAAAGTGCAACTTTGTTACTTCAGTATTTAGGATAAGTACAAGTGTGTGTGTGTGTGTGTGTGTGTGTGTGTGTGTGTGTGTGTGTGTGTGTAAAACAGTCTTTATGGCTTACCATGTTCATCATGGCATATAGCAACTGAATAAAAATAATCATTTTTGGGTGACAATGCCCATTGGCCTCAATAGTGGGATAAAATGTGTGTTTCGCCTAAATATCAGATTTTTTTTCTTAAACAACAGCAAAAAAGGTAAGAATGCCATACCTGGATAGTGTCCCCATACAAAGTACTAGAAAGTAGATTCCAGAGAGCATGGAATCCAGTCACCACTGTTCAAATAAAATGTCACCAAAACTTGCTTTCCTAAGCAACCTCATCTTTTCCTTTCCTTCAGCCTGAAAAATATCTGAAACCAACTCTACAGTGAACTGAAGCACTTGGATAAGGGTAATTAAGTTCAGATAAGCTTCATTATATACAAATGTTTTGAGACAATTATTTTTATAATCAGCAAGATTTGTCTCCCGTCGTAGAAAGCCAACAG
The DNA here is from genome assembly GCF_964194415.1 of Vipera berus. NCBI lineage: Eukaryota > Metazoa > Chordata > Lepidosauria > Squamata > Viperidae > Vipera > Vipera berus. The sequence continues at coordinate 116,892,688 of NC_138205.1, read as the reverse complement.
TAATTTTGTGCAACCAAATTTGGATTTTGTTTGCTACTGATGACATCCCAGATTAACAGTACTAAGCAAAAGCATATGCCTTATTTCAACTTGGAGCAAATGTTAGTCACCAGTTAATCATACATAACCAATATTGGACTCATTTTTACATATTTGGGAGTTAAAACATCAGAACATTCATGTTAGCTTAAATCTCTACTGGAATGGTTTTAGGGATGACTTCAACAAAGATACTGTTGGTCCTTACTTATTTGGACCACCCAGCTGTATATAACACTATTAAAAGTTTAATTCCTACCTCATATGATATTTATGACAGAATGACAGCTAAGCATGCAAAACCATGGCAATCTTGTACTCTATACCAGGGTGGTCTAATTTCCGAAGGCACATTGACTAGTGATGATTGTTTTGGGGCATGTTCCTTAAATAGTTTCACTTATTATTTGGATGCTGGGGCAGGCAGTGTATTTATAATATTTGTAGAAGAAGGAACTACAAGTGCATCGTGACAAGGAACAATAAATGTCAGCTATTTTTCCCATGGTTTGCACCATTGATATATAAATATCAATTGCAAGGAGATCCTAAAAGGCATAGTAGGTAGAGCAATGATGAAAAATGAGTAGGATCAGAACATACTCATGAGAATAATCAGGATTTAAGGGATTTTTTTGAAAATAATGGTGTTTCTCTTTTTTAACACATTTTTATTTTGTGCTACAGTCAGTTGCTGATTTTTGGCAATCATAATTGGAGCATAGTCTAGAAACCACCAAAACAAAAACCATTTAGAGCTTCCATTATGCCTTTGGCTTCAGGTTATACAACTGTTTTATTTAAACCAGTTTTACAAAATCTAAACTATGCCATAAGTTTTTTTTCCCCACTGGGCTCCATCTGAAATGTTGTCTTAAATTAATTTAGGCTGAAATCCTAAACACACTTAGGAAATAAATTGCATTGGATAACATCAGAGTGATTCCTGAGAAAGCGAGTTTAGATTGTGCTCTAAATTGAGTAAACTACACCAAGCTAAAAAAGCAAACAATAAGCAGAATTCTTAGGAGACCTGATCTCACATGTAAATGTTGTGAATGGTCCATACACAGAGTCAATATTTTAAGGAAAACATTCCAACTTTCCACTCTTCAAGGAAACTACATCACAGGTTCTATAATTATTAGCCAACTTACAAGTTAATTGGAAATAATTAACATTGCAGGCCAGCAAATTTGGAGATGCCAAGTTAATAAAAAAATGCACTTTAGTCCATGTACCGTGAATTCCTTAATATCTATGTTGGTCCATCCATCTATCCATCTCAATAACTTTACATCTGGACAATTCAATTGTCCAATATCTTTACATCTGGACAATTTTTGGATAGCTAAGCTGGTCTAGGCAGAACATGGGGAAGTGGGAGTTTATACAGTATATATTAGCTCTATTTGAACTGAAAATATTGACAGCTAATGAAGAACTTATTTTAATAGAGCCTGACGTGCAAGATTGTGATTTAAGGATAACAGATTATGCCAATGTTGTTAACTACACTGAGTGTGTGAGAAAGAGAAAGAGAAAGAGAAGAGGGGGGAGATACCTATTGGTATGACTTTGAGCACAAAATTATAACACATTAGACCAGCATTAAGCCAAGTGGTGACATTGAGTTTAGAACTCTTTTAAATAGTAAAATATTTAAACTATTTAATTATTTGTGTATCATATTAGCAATATTAAAATGGGGAAGAAGGTATTAACTTTAAAAAATCTCTAAGAGCTCAACTTCCATATTCAAGAGATTAAGATAGTTCTGTTCTCTTCACTTATCTGGATAAAATAATCAGTACCAAATTTTCTATATATATATACAGTATTTTGAGTTAAATGGTATTGATTAAACCCAAAACTGACAAATATATATATATGTGTGTGTGTGTGTGTGTGTGTGTGTGTGTGTTTTCTGAGGTTTTCGCGGGTGTTTGTGTGTAGATCTTTGGTCATTCGGTTTTTTATATATATATATATATGCATATGTATATATATATATATATATATATATATATATATATATATATATATATATATATATATATATATATATATATATATATATATATATATATATATATATATATATGTATATGTATATGAGTCAAATGTTAACTATTTAGATTACCTTGCTAGGCCCCAAACATGGGGCAAATCTTTATTTCCTGTTTTCAGCCTTATCTCAAAGGCCATCGAACAGGCTGTAGTCACACCGGACAGTTCATATATTTGTGTAAATTACTAACAAAGAATTAAGGGAGACTAAGATGCATTCCTGACTTCATCAGTCAGTCATACCCTTCTGAGATTCGAACCTGGGCTGATTGCATATTAGGCAATCAGAAGGGTATGACTGACTGATGAAGACTAAAGAATCAGAAATGCATCTTAGTCTCCCTTAATTCTTTGTTAGTAATTTACACAAATATATATATTTGTCAGTTTTGGGTTTAATCAATACCATTTAACTCAAAATGTTAGCTTTCTGAATGGTAGACTAGATACCTGAATTTGTAGGATATCAAGATGATGAGGGAAGTCAAACCTACTTGAAAATTGAGTCCATGTGTAATGGTATCTGGTAATGACCTTGGAAAACAAGGGGAAGAGTCAGAGCCACAGGAACCATCAGATAAGAGGCAGCTTAGCCTCCAGAAGGAATGTGGACATGACAATTGTCTCAAAGAAACCCTTCTTAGTTTTTGTGGTTTTTAAAGGCAAGGGGGGAAAATGTGCTTTTGGACTTGCTAGATTCTATTAATATAAGCTTACAGTAAAGTAAAATTGGTTCCTCTCTACAGGGTTCATGACTGGACTACCTCATGAGATTGATATCATGGTGCCACAAAGTTAGAGAAGTCCAATGTTACTGCTATGTTGTAACTCACTACTTAATATTTGTTAAAATAACAGTTTGTTAAAAGATACATTGGTACATGTATCTGATTATTTTGATTGATTATTTTGATTATTATTTTGATTGATTTATCATGTGCAAATAAGTAGTTGTTGCCTAGTGGCTACACAGATAAATTTTCTCCATGATGATCTGTGCCTAACTGGTCCTTCAGGTTTTCTGTGGCAACACCGTTACTGAGTCCATCCATTTTACTGCTTGCCATCCTTTTCTTTCTTTCTATCTTTCCCAGCATTACAGCCTTCTCCAGAGCTCTCATTGTTACCTACTTCAATTTTTCTCCTTTTGAAAGGCTGGCATAATTAATTATCCAACCATTATGATTTAATCTAAGGAAGTCCTGAGTTGAGACGACAGCTGTTAAGACCCAGTGCCAGAGGATAGTATGTTGTCACAAACACAGATGGTGCCTTCATACCAATCCTAAAATCTGTGTCAGCGCCTGAACAGAGCAAATGTTTACATTCCAAATATAAGCTTCAGGACCAGAAGGAAAGAAAGCTGTAACCCAATCCAGCCTGCATTGAGCATCGTCTAACTTTAACTGAAAGGTGTAAGGCTTGTTTGCATTACTATAGCGAAAATAAAAAACCAAATATGGATGGCCATTGCAGAAGTGAATACAAAGCCAATATATGTTAATATTGCATAATATGCCTGCTCAAAAAAAAGTTTGCTATATTGTGCTGGGATAATTTTCTTACTAAAATTATGTTCATCAAAGTGAGTTTTTAACAGTTGTTCCATTTAATTTTGTGCAAATTAACCATCAGTCTTGGCACACATGGCTGTCACTAGATTTATTTACCATTTGAAAAAGGGATTGAATGTTAGCGAATAGATTGATATTTCAAGAGAAGCTAAACTTTTCCCATGTCTGCCTACAACCAGGTTTTACTGGACCCAAACTGACCTGTTCCTTCATCTATTTGTGCTATTGTTCCTATAGTTGAATGAGTGAATAAGTAAGTAATCCAGGGTTGGAATCAATCACTATGCTTCATTTTTCCTTAAGTTCTAAATTTAAAGTAGAACCAAATAGCCTATATATTTCATAAGTATAACCCAAGTATAATTAATTGTTCTTTAGCTTCTAAAAATGAGAATGTGTTTTAAAAAATGAACTTCACATACATTTGGGAATATAAACCTGATCACTCTGATGCAAAAGGGAGGAGGGGGGAAGGCTTCAGCTGTTACTAACGGTCTTGGCAGAGAAATTTTATTTTTTTTCCTTATCCATCTGTTGCAGAGTGGAAAACTCTGAGTATCAGAATGGAGCAACCCCACATAGGATTGAATTCGCAACCTTACCTTTTTTTTAATTAAAATTTTTATAAAAGTTACAATATAAACCCAACCCACCCCACTCTCCACCCTCCCCCTCCCTCGCTTCCCAGAGTTGAATACAGGGTTACAAATAAAATAAACATAATCTAACTAACAAATAACCAACTATGTAAGCAACCAAGTTCTTAATGCGCTTTAACTCCCTTTAAACTAAAAATACAAACCAAGTTAGAATATACATACCAATAACATAAACAAATATCCTTATTATTAAACTAATCAAAAATTTCACTATAATAAACTACTTATAAAAATAACAATATAAAATCTATTTGTAAACTAAATGAAACTTTTTAGTCCCATAACCTTACCTTATTATATCAATCTCTGGTTGAAATACTTTCTTCAATAATGCAGAAATAGAGATTTCTCTCGTGAATCATGTTATTGTTGTGATGGTTTGGTTGGATTCTTTGTTATGCACCCAAACATTTAAGGGTCCTTGCCTTCACACATAGAAATGCTGAAGTCTCTATTTAAACTGTGATCAATATGCAGCTTAAAAAAGTCATGTTTGAGATGCTTAGAAAAAGTTCTAAGCATAGAGATAGTTGCAGCTCTAGGAAATGCAGAAGAGAATGTTTAAAAATTACTCTGTGAAATTTCCAATTTTAGTGTACACTCAGCACACACCGAGCAGTCTTCATCTCCAGATTAGAACACATTCATTTCAACTAGCAAAATTATAATTGGATGTTTGCTTATTAAGTATCAGCTGACATCAAAAACTACCAACTGGCAAAAAGGGGTTAAACTGTAGGCAAATAGCCATGGTAGACACAGTCCAGAGGTAAACTTTATCTGCCTATTTTAAAAAAAATAGCAGACTTTTTTCAGTGCCATTGAAAATAAATAGATTAGGGTCCCCAAAGAAGTGAGCTTTACTTAGTCCCATCTTAATCCTTTTATTTGTTTCGATGGCCTCTGATTCTTTGTTATGCACCCAAAAATTTATGGGTCCTTGCCTTCACACACAGAAATGCTAAAGTCTATATCTTCAATCTGTATATTCAATGCGCAGTGTTCAATAGAATTACATCTATGTGGAAGGAAAGAAGCAGCAGGGTATCCCAAGGAAATTAGCCAAGGAGAGAAGCAACCTAGAACTAAGGAGAAATGTCCTAACATTAAGAACAATTAACTAGTGAAACAGCTTAGATTCTAAAGTTGTAGGTGTTCCATCACTGGAGGCTTTTGAGAAGAGAGTGGACAGCCACTTTTTTTTAACGGTATAGCAAGAGGTTGGACTGGAAGACTTCCAAGGTACCTTCCAACTCTGTTATTCTGTTAATTTTTAAGAGCTTCATAAAATAGGACACCAGGGGTGTCAAACTCACAATGTCACGTGATGTGTCATGATGTATCGAAACTTTTTTGCCATTGCCAGCAATGGGGTGGGCACGGTTTTGCCATGATGCATCCAGCCCACAGGCCGGCAGTTTGACATCCCTGCTTTAGTGGTATGAAATTTTCCCAGTTAAAAATATCTATATACTACAAGTACTTCTTGACTTACAATCTTTCGCCTAATGATCACTCAAAGTTACAATGGCACTGAAAATGTGACTTATGATGAGTTCTTGCATTTAACAACTGTTGCAGCATCCTCTAAGTCATATTTGGGCGCTTGGCAAACAACATGTATGACTGTTGCAACATCCTGGGATCATGTGATCACCATTTACAACCTTTTCAGGGGGAATTCTGACAAGCAAAGTCAATGGAGGGAGATGGATTTACCTAATAATTGTGTGATGTGCTTAATGTCTGCAGCAAAACAGGTCATAAAATTGGGTGTGGCTCATTGAATGGCCACATTACATAGTGACAGAGGTTCCAGTCATCATATGTCAAGGATTACCTGTATTCCCAATCAAAAATATCTTCATTCAAAAATATCCATATTTTCTGAATAGAAAAATGCCATACACTACAATTTTCTTAATAGGGATAAAATACAGGTGCATGTCTACTTCCTCACCATTTAGGCTTTTGTTAGTGGCATCACAGAGATCTCCCCTTCACCAATAGGATATCCATGCTACTATATAGAACCCAGAGGTATTCTTAGAAAATAAAAATGGTTAATGGCTGCACCTGCCCAGAATGAAGCCCTTGAACGGTCTCACCACTAACCAGTTTTGTGAGAGTACAAACATTGTTTTCTCATAATCCCAAATGTTTTTTCTGGACCCAAAAGAGACATTCTGACTTAGGTAACTTGAGAAACTTTTTTTTATATCATACCATTCTTTCAAATTAGAGCTGTTTAAAATATATTTCTGGTCTATTAGCTTTATATTTGATGGGGCAACCTACATAAAAACCTAGATCTCCTTTTCAGTGGCATCAAAGGTAGAGGAGATGAACTTCAAAGATATTCATGTATGGGCATGCACATACACCCCCCCCCACACACACACACACTACATAAGATTTAGTACATGAAATGAGTGAATCAATCATCCAAATCTACCTTTTGCCAAGCTACTTTTCAGTTGGAAGAGTTAATTCTCCAGCATTTGGGAACAACAAGGCAGAAAATCAGGCAGAAAAACAAATAAGTAAAGATAGGCCACCCTGCATGAAAAGGCTGGGAGATAAGGTGGATAGTACTACTATTAGGTAGGATTTAAAATAAATGTGAAAGGATCTCAATAAGTTTCCTGTGAAGAGTTTGTCCTTCACAGACAGCAAAAGCTAAAGTTGTTTGGTATGACTTCTAATGTTCTTCAATAAACATTCCTTATGTGAAATTCTTGGATTTCTTTTGAGTTTATAGACTGAAGCCAGATTTCAATGATGCTTTGGGCCTTGAGAGGGAGATTCACACAGGTTCATAGGGGAAAACCTATTCCTTACACATTCTTAATGTGTAAATTATGTTTCAGCATGGCCATCAGGCATAGCAGCTTTGCATGGCAGACAAAATTTATGCTGATCAGCAATTTCACCCATGATTCAAGAATTCTTGAAGATCATCTGCAATGCAGCCCAGAAAAGATGTGCTTTGGAACTAAGTATCTTGCTAGCGGCGGTGGCTCAGTGGGTTAGGACGCTGAGCTTGTTGATCAGTAGGTTGGCAGTTTGGCGGGTCGAATCCCGAGTGCCACGTAACAGAGTGAGCGCCTGTTACTCGTCCCAGCTTCTGCCAACCTAGCAGTTTGAAAGTACATAAAAATGCAAGTAGAAAAATAGGGACCACTACGGTGGGAAGGTAAGAGCGATCCGTACGCCTTTGGCATCTAGTCATGCCGGCCACATGACCACGGAGATGTCCTCAGACAAGCACTGGCTCTTCGGCTTTGAAACGGAGATGAGCACTGGCCCCTAGAGTCAGAAACGACTAGCACACATGTGCGGGGGAACCTTTACCTTTACCTTTTACCTTATCTTGCATCCAAGGTAAGACACAAACAGTTAGTTCTAACTTCATAAATGCAATTCCAAAGCTTTAAAAATAAATAATGACATGAGTGTGTTATTTTTAGTGCAGAACTAAAAGTTTGGTGTTTCTTTTTTTCCTTTGCCATTCTCTTAGTTTTAAAAAACATCACATATTTATTTATTTTATTTATTTATTTTATTGTATTTATATGAAATACGGTTTAATTGAGAGGAATAATTTAGTGACATTAACATGGTTCATTGCATATATCTGAATGATCCAGTGGGCAAACATATGGGTAGCTATCTATCCTTTAGTTGCATAATCCTCTTGATAACTGACAAAAACTTTTACAGTTTCCCCATCCTTTTACTCAATCCCATGGAAGAAATCAAGGTCAATTAATCCTACCAGAAAACTTTGAGAGGTACAGAATGATAGAGAGCAATGTTACTGTTAAAGGAAAACTCTAGCAGCCATACAAACAACAAAAAAGTAAGTTCAAAAACCTCTTGAAAATAGCATTAATTATTTATTAATTAATATTATCTAATTTAGAACAAGCCTAACCCTATTCTCTTGATCATATAAATACATCCTTGTTCTAGAGTGCGTAACCACAATGAAATCCACATTATAGTCTTCTTCCTGTCCACCATTAATAACAACAAAAATAATAATAATAACAACAACAATAACAACAACAATAATAATAAAAGTTGAAAGAGACCATGGAGGACATCTAGTCCAACCCCCTGCTCACGCAGGAAACCCTATATCATTTCAGACAAATGGCTGTCCAGACTCTTCTTAAAAACTTCCAGTGTTGGAGCATTCACAGCTTCTGGAGGCAGGTTGTTCCACTGATTAATTGTTCTAACTGTCAGGAAATGTCTCCTTAGTTCTAGGTTGCTTCTCTCTTTGGTTAGTTTCCATCCATTGCTTCTTGTCCTGTACTTTGGAGAATAGCTTCACTCCCTCTTCTTTGTGGCAAACCCTGAGATATTGGAACACTGCTGTCATGTCCCCCCTTGTCCTTCTCTTCATTAAACTAGACATACACAATTCCAGCAACTGTTCCTTATATGTTTTAGCCTCCAGTCCCTAATCATCTTTGTTGCTCTTCTCTGTACCCTTTCTAGAGTCTTTACATCTTTTTTTACATCATGGTGACCAAAACTGAATGCAGTATTCCAGGTGTGGCCTTACCAAGGCATTTTAAAGTGGTATTAATACTTCACGTGATCTTGATTCTATCTCTCTGTTAATACAGCCTAGCACTGTGTTGGCTTTTTTGGCAGCTGCAGCACACTGCTGGCTCATATGTAAGTGATTGTCCACTAGGACTCCCTCTCAGAGCTACTACTATTGGGCAAGGTACCACCTATACCAGACATATCAAACACAAGGCCCGGGGGCCAGATCTGGCCCGCGAAGTGGTTTCATGTGGCCCGCGAAGCCATCCTGGAAACAGTGAGCGAACGGCCCCCACTGCCTTGGCCCTGGCCCAGAGACCCTCCTTCTGCCAAAGACCCTCAGATCTGTCCCACTCCTGCCCAAGCTCCCATATGCACCCTTGATGCGAATGATGTAGAGCTGGCCATGCCCACCCAGTAGGCCATATGCACTCTAGCCACGCCCACCCAGTAAGCCACACCCACCCAAGCCATACCCACCCGGCCCCCTGAGGGCAACCGCAATGCTAATGCAGCCCTCAATGAAATTGAGTTTGCCACCCCTGACCTATACTATACCTGTGCATTTGGTTTTTCTTGCTTAAATGTAGAACCTTACTTTTTTCACCATTGAATGTCATTTTGTTAGATAGCGCCCAATGTTCAAGTCTGTCGAGATCCTTCTGTATCTTAAGCTTATCTTCTGGCGTGTTGGCTATTCCTGCCAGCTTGGTGTTGTCTGCAAATTCGATAGGTTTCCCCATCCATCCCCTCATTCAAATCATTGATGAAGATGTTGAAGAGCACTTCAACAATACAATTTGTCTGGCATGATCTGTTTTTGACAAACCCATGTTAGCTTTTGGTAATGACTTTGTTTGCCTCTAGGTTTTCACTGATTCGTCGCTTGATTATCTCTTCCAAAATCTTCTCAGTTTTTGAGGTCAGGCTGATAGGTCTGTAGTTTCCTGGATACTTTCTTTCCCTTTTTTGAAGATGGGAACTACATCAGCTCTTTTCCAGTCCTCTGGTAGTTCCCCAGTGCTCCAGGATCTTTTAAAGATATAGTTCAGTGGTTCTGAGATCACATCTGCCAGTTCCTTCAGAACCTTGGGGTGTAATCCATCTCGTCCTGGCTATTTGCTGATATTCTGCCTTCAAAATTTCCCAAGCTTTTTGAGTTGTTTTCCCCTTGAGGATTCTCATCCATGGAATCCTTCCCAAACTCTAAGTTTATTGTAATTAGCTCTCTTAAATTCCAAGACTATAGTTTGACTGTGTTTTATTGCTTATGCTTGCATAATGTTGAATTCCAATATTGCATGATCATCCCCCCCAAGGTTCCTGTGGCTTCAAAACCTTCTATCATTTCATCTCTGTAATAATTAGGTCCAATATGGCTGATTTTCTAGTTCCCTTCTCTACTTTTTGGGAGACATAGTGGTCTACTAGGTTTGTCAGGAATCTGTTTGATCTTCCACTTGGTTCAGAGTTTGTCTCCCAGTTGATATCAGGGTAATTAAAGTCCCCCATTACTATTGTGATGTGCTTCCTATATACCTTAGTTTACTGACTATTTCCTCTGTTTGGTTGGGTGGCCTATGGTATACACCTATGGCAATGTCATCTTTCCCCTTTTATATTGACCCAAATGCATTCAAGACAATTTTCATCATTATTGTGTTCTATTTCTGTAGAGATAAAGTTATTTCTTATATAGAAAGCAACTCCACCTCCTCTTTTATATGGTCTGTTTCTTTTAAATAATTTAAATCCCTCTAGCTGCGTGTTCCATTCATTGGTTTTATCCCACCAAGTTTCCATAATGGCAACAATATCATATTTGCCCTCATTCATTTGAATCTCTAGTTCACCCTGTTTATTGCTCAAACTCTGTGCATTGGTGTATAGACATTTGAGTCCTTTATGACTGACCTGTGTTTACTTTCTACATAACCTGTGTGGTGCCTGAGTTCCCCTATTTTCTTACCACCTCTTTGATTAGTGTACGTGATGTGGCATTCACTATTAAAAGCTTGATTTTGCTTGATAGCTAGGTTGATATTCTTGTCCGCACACACTTCTATGTTACATGCACTGATAATCCTATAATTTTTAGATTGCCGGAGACAGGAATGTTCTGTATCAATTAACTCACTGTCCCCATTGTTCAGTTTAAATATTTCTCCAGAAAATCTGTGAATTTATTGCCACGTAACTCAGTCCCTTACTTTGATGCAAACCATCTCTTTTGTACACATTTTCTTAGGACCAGTTGCAGACATCATGACTAATATAACCAAAGCCTCCTCTAGCCGCATATTGAATTCTGCTATATGCTGGCCTTTTCCATTTTGTTCCTTAGAACCTGTAGAACCTGTAGAACCTCTGAAAAAGTAAGCCTACAACCTAGACAGCACACTAAAAAGCAGAGACATCACCCTGTCAACAAAAGTGCATATAGTCAAGGCTATGGTCTTCCCAGTTGCAATGTATGGCAGTGAAAGCTGGACCATAAGAAAGGCGGAGCGCCAAAGAATTGAAGCCTTTGAACTATGGTGCTGGAGAAGACTCCTGCGAGTCCCTTGGACTGCAAGGTGATCAAACCGGTCAGTCCTAGAGGAGATCAACCCTGACTGCTCTTTAGAAGGCCAGATCCTGAAGTTGAAACTCAAATACTTTGGCCACCTAATGAGAAGGAAGGACTCACTGGAGAAGAGCCTAATGCTGGGAAAGATTGAAGGCAATAGAAGAAGGGGACAACAGAGAATGAGGTGGCTGGATGGAGTCACTGAAGCAGTAGGCATGAGCTTAAATGGACTACAGAAGATGGTAGAGGACAGGAAGGCCTGGAGGAACATTGTCCATAGGGTCGTGATGGGTCGGACATGACTTCGCAACTAACAACAACAACACAACCTATCCTGCTGAGTTCTTGCCCCAAGTTCTGGAAATCATTCTGCACAGAGAGTACATCTTTTGGAGACAGATCGTTAGTGCTAAGATATACAACAGCATCCACATCACAGTCCTTGCTGGCATTCTTGACTATCTTAAAAATACGCTTCTTGTCCCTACTGGCAGTATCACCTAGAAGTTACCTGACCTCTTTCAAAACCTCTGTATCCTTTCCTAAATTTACATCCCTTATAAATGAATCACCAACCAGAAGGTGGCTTCTCTTTTTGGATGCCTTGCTCTTCTTGCATGACTGATGTGTAATATCTGATTCACACTTTCCCCTATCCAAAGCAAGTTCTTCATCTCGGACCATGATCCCCTGCTTGTTTGAGTTATCATCATCACTTGTCTCCCTAGTGTCCCTATTAAGGTCAGCAAGGGCATTTGCATAACTATTACAAATGAACCCTTATATGTGAATATTCAGAATGTTTTTCAGTTGGAAATAAACCATCAATCTGGAATATATGTATCAGTTGGATTCACCAACACACACATATACACACATATAAGGCAATAAGAATGTCAGAAAGCAAGATTCCAAAGTCTTGGATATAGAAATGTTGAAGAATTCCCATAAGGTCTCTACATCAGATTGAACTAACAACCCCTCCAAATTTAGCATGTGAATAAAGAAAAAGTTAAATATACCATTTAATTTTTCATTTCTTGATGTTTGGAAAGCAGGATTTAAAGACCAAGCTGGAAGCTGTTGAGGTGACACATCTGGAAAAGTAATAATGCTAAACCTAAGAGCAGGAACATTTTAAATAGGTCAAGGATGGCAGCCATAGATTTTTTTACCTAAAATGGGTGAAAAAAGGGGTGGGATTCTAATCATATGGCCACTAATTTAACAACTGCAGTGATTCACTTAACAACTGTAGCAAGAAAGATTGTAAAATGGGGAAAAATTCACTTCACAAAAGTTTCACTTAGCAACAGAAATTTTGGGCTCTATTGTGGTCGTACATTGAGGACTATGTATATTAAATCATCAGAATCTCTATTAGCTACCAGAGGCTGGATTCCTCTGCATGTCTATCTAGAAGTTACATTACATTACATTTTTTTTAAAAAAATGTGTTGATTGGTAAATTAAATCTGCTTCTTTTATTATACGGTATACTGTTTTGCAAAAAAAGGTCCCCTGAATAGGCAAACTAAAACTGGAATCAAAATACAAGCTGTGCTGCTTTCTTTGCAATTATACCAGAATGTTTTCTCATTCTGTTCTGTAAGGATCTAGTGTTCACCCTTAGTATTGCCTAAATATTTCCCATTCAAATATTAGCCAGAATTGACCCTGTTTAGTTTCTGAACTCTGACAAGATTGACTGAGTGCTGCCTCAATATCTTTGAAATCATGCTTTTATGAAAAATTATTTGCTAATTATACAGATCAAGTAACGGTTGTGAAGGATTAATCATCAGAAAGAAAAAGCAATAATGTTTACAGTAAAAGCTACTTAATGAAAAGAGAGTCAGTTTGGTTAAGGCCCCAAGCTAGATACTGTGAATTCTAGTTCCACCTTGGATACAAAGCCAGTTGGGTCACCTTGGACCTATTACTCTCTCTCTCAGCTCTAGGAAGGAGGCAATGACAAACCACTTCTAAAATCTTGTCAAGAAAACTTCAGGCAGTCACCTGAACACTGACTCAGAAGCAGAAAAGCAAAGTGTGCCGAAAACATAAAATGTGCAATGAACACAATATGTAGTCATATTGATTTGTGCTTAGATTGTAAGCCGCCCTGAGTCTTCGGAGAAGGGCGGGATATAAATGGGATTAAAATAAAAAAAAATAAAAAATAATGAAGGTATAAAACATCCAATAAATATATTGATCAGATATTAAAACCAACAGAATCAGGAATGATGGTTGAAAAAGATTAATCATTGGAGCAAAATATAAAATTCTGAAATTCAGTCACAAGTACAATAAGAAGCAGCACTAGGTGGGTGTGAAGATGATTAAGGTACTGTGGTGGACAACCTCTGGGTAGAGATGAACATGAAGAAGTGAGTTAAGCTAAAGACCAGTCTAATAAAATATTATATTTCCACAATACTCAGTCAGATAGGAAAGCCAGAACAGACATGAACTCAGTGACAGGTTTCACTTTGTGGCTGTCTATTATCTATCTATTACTAGTACTTAGAGTCATGCAGCCTCCAATACTGAAAACAATAATTAATTAAAGATTCGAAATAAATTGAATTTGAAAACCTCATTGTTTTTACCAAACTCCAAAACACTTTCTGAACAAACTCAAAGACAGAAGTCTCTACCAACAGATTTTTTTTCCACCTCATGAACAGATCATGTATTCCCGCTGCGTGCAGTTTCATAAAAGGACTTATCCTTTCATCCCATTGCTGCTAAATTCACTCAAGAGAGTTACTAAAAGATTTTGTCAAAGCCATTTAAAAGTCCAAGTAAATAATGCATCTCTTCTTGATGTTCTCAAGGGCTCAGCTTCTTTGCCATGTCTTATTTTCCTTTCATTTACTGGTCAGTGGGCCAACCATCTCTCTAGTTTGTCTCCTGCTTTTGTTGCATTTTGTTATTTTTTCTTACCAATGTAATTATTAGTAGTCTTAATTTTAAAACAATTTACTCCTTGAAATTTCATAGTATCTGGATGCATTCATTCTGAGAGAGAATATTTTCTTCTCTTTCAGCTCCTTTGGACGGGACTGACAAGTTTTGATGGAAGTTTCCTTTTCTCAAATGGCATTATTGAATGTATGTATGTATGTATGTATGTATGTATGTATGTATGTATGTATGTATGTATTAAATTTATATGCCTCACATCTTGCCATCAAGCAACTCTAAGCAGCTTACAACAAGCTAAAGATGGCATTATAAAACATTAAAACAGTAAAATATAAATATTATCATTTAAATTAACATTAATTATGCTGGTGACCTCATGGACGAAGCATCTAACTGAAGTTCTACTATTGCCATTTTGAATAACCCTACTAAACATTTAATACAGTAATAGAGCATAAGAAATACCATTATGTACTAAGCTATCCAAATCTCTGAATTCCTATTATAGTTGCTGTGCATCAAATGACTAATATGACCAGCAATATTTGATTTGAGATTTCTGGATTTTAGCCTCTTCCCAGGCTCCTCCGTAACAGAATTAAATCTCTACAGAAAAAAACAGAAGTGGACAAGCCTTTTTTTCCCCCAACGACCATATTCACATTTCCCCAAACTCTTTCATCTGCAAAGTTAGTCTCTGTTGTTCATCAACAACTTTTTTTGTGTGAAAATGGCTTAAAGAATGTAAGTTGAAACACAAATATTGGCTGGCAGGGGAATTCTGGGAATTGAAGTCCACCCTTCTTAAAAGTTACCATGGTTGAGAAACAAGTTTTCACTACTTCTTGCTAAATGTCTGTGGAAGTTCTAATTGATCCAAGTTATGGTTATTCCAACTTGATTTTCTGATTTTTCTTTAAGATATTTTGCTTCTCATCCAAGAAGCATCATCTCAGTTCTGAATGATTGCAGAGTGTATAAATTCCTTCCAATCCCCACCATTAGTTGAAACTGAAGAAACTTCTTGGATGAGAAGCGAGATGTCATAAAGGAAAATGAGAAGTTCAATTGCCTTTAAAATAAAACCTTTGAGTCTTTTTCTGCCACTATCTAACAGTAGGGCCTGACTTTGGCAGTTGTGAACTGATAGCTTTTTTTTGCCATTAATCCCATTTGCCATTCATTCCCACTGCCCTTTAAATCCAATTCATATTTTTTTCTCTTTTTGTTCTCACATCTGCAACTTGAAAATACATGCTCACCAGGGAGCACCTTCAGACATGCTTGCTCAACCCAAACAAGCCAAGGCTGTATTGGTTAATTTGACAGTTCATACTTCCCTTTCAAAGCTTATATTGCTCCAGAACATGAAGAAAAGAAAAAAGTTTCTCAGTCATAGTCACAGACTATGCCCAGGAAGAGTGGGAACTTTGACTTTGGGGCTTTGCTCAGACCTGGACAATGAAACAAAGCTTCCATACACTGGAATTTGTGTTTATTCAACCCTGATGTGAAAGAGAAAATAAAAGCTATTTTCCTAGAAGTGGCCAAACAAAAAGAATCTTTTTTTAAAAAATGCAGTAGACAACCGCTGTACTTCTAGCCAGTATCTCAACTTGAGTATAAAAAAAAAAACAACTTTAAATCTTCATGATTGAGTTTAGAGTGGCACTAATGCTTAAGCTCAGAGTCCAAGCTATAGCTCATTTGAAAACACTCTCTGAAACCTCACAGGAACATTTTTAATAACTAAATTAATGCCACTTTGCAACATGTGCCAATGGACTAAATATATACCATCACAGGTAGACATTTGTCCTGCTATGTGTGGAGTGGTGTTCAGGTCAGTGTTAATGCTCAGAAAATGCTTGGTCATGTCCCTGCAGTTTTGTTTTGTTTTGTTTTGAATTTTTATTAAATTTTGTTTACAAAATAAAAATACAGAAAACATCAGTTAGAAAATTAAGAAAAGTGCAAAGAGAGAGAAAAAAAGGAGTAACTTTTTTCTGTGAAGTAAAATACAAAAAAATGCAACCCCAATCATTTGCTTTACATTTTTCCAAGCCATTTCTATAATAACAAAATCATTCTAATCATCAAAACTGTTATGTACTGGGCTCTTGTGATACACCACGTGGGTTGCTGGAGCAGCTAACGGCTCTCCAGCAACCCAGACTAACTGTCTCCTGTTCTGCAATTGGCTAGCCCCAGGCGGCAATGGTTGGTTCAAACCTATTGGCTGCCACCTAGGGTCTAGACTATATATTGCGGCTGGTTGCAGCCCTTGCTTCAGTACAGTTCCAGCAAGAAATAAAAGTATGTCATCCTGTACTCAGCCTCGCGTCATCATTCCTGCACCAGAGAACCCACTATTTAACAGTGGTGACGAGGATGGGATCCTGCTTTGCTGATTAAGAGCTGAAGTCCACGAGGGGAAGGCAGCACATGCCGGAGGGAAGAGGCATTCCCCCCCTCCCTTAAGGTCAGCTAGCAAGCTACACTAGTGGCCTTGTGCTCAGTGGACGCATTCCCTGAGCCTTGAAGCAGGATCCGAAGGTTGCAGGAAACAGAGAGAAGAATGCCAAAGATTGGCAAATTCAGAGAATTCGACGTGAAACACCCAGAGGAATGGCCATCTTATCTTTCACAAGTAGAAAACTATCTCAGAGCCAATCAGATCGCGGAAGAAGGACTGAAGGCTGCAATGCTGCTTTGCGTGTGTGGCCCAGCAACCTTTGATTTGGCCAAGAATCTTTTTGCGCCAACACCAATCGAAGCAGATCTAAAAAAGAAGCTAACCGGACACTTCCAGCCCAAGATGTCTGAGATGGCTTGGCGATTCAAATTCGACCAAAGAGTGAAGCTACCCGGGGAAACAGCTTCAGAGTTCATTGCGGGCCTAAGACAGGCTTCATGCCTATGCAAGTTCTCAAATTTAGAAGAACGGCTAAGAGACTGGCTCGTCTGTGGCCTACAGGACAGAACGCTTCAGCAGAGACTATTTGCTAGACCCAATTTAAAGTTTTCTGAAGCACAGGACGAGGGGATGGCTGACAAAGCCGCTGGGGGCACAGTGCAGACAGTTCAGCCCACTATACCTTCAAAGGTTGAAGAATCAGTCCATCTTGAGGTTGCCAAATGCACCGGAGAATCATCAGAGGAAGAAGAACCTGAAATCAACCGACTCCAAAAGCAACCCAACGCACAACACCGCAACAGCCACCAGCGAAAGGATGGTTACAAGGCAGTTCCCTTACCGAGATGTAAGGGGTGCAGCGGCAACCATCTTCGCGCCAATTGCAGATTTTGTTTGGCCATGTGTAGAGCTTGTGGAAGAACAGGCCACATCGCGGTGGTTTGCAAAGCCCGCCAGAGAGACCGGCCACCCAAACACCAGTCGGAAGAATCGACTAGGAGAGGTACTGGGGCCCAGGGTCCAGTTAGTGGGGGATTCTTCAGAAGCCATAGAAGCGTATGCCACACCAGGGCTCGATGCCTTCTCAAACCCAAACTTAAGGTGGAATTGACTCCAGCTCTGCAGTCTCAATCATTTCACAAGACACATTTAACTTTGTGTGTAGGCGCAGTAACAATTGGGACAAACTAAGACCCTCAGATATCATTTTAATGGATTTTCAGAATGTTCATGTTAAAGTTAAGGGAGAAGCCACTTTATTGGTAAAATTTAAAGGGTTTTTGGGGCACCTGGATGTAATAGTAGTAGGGGGCCAGAGAACGAGTCTCATTGGACTTGATTGGTTTGATGCCTTAGGTATTCAGATTACTGGCATAAACCAGGCACAAACTGCAGACCTTATGTCAATGTGCGAAGAATACGCGGATGTATTTGATTCAACCCTAGGGACATACACAGGCCTGCCTATCTCTTTTAAGTTAGATCTCAATGTTGTCCCAATCAGGGTTAAACCTCGCAGGGTCCCCTTTGCTTTAAAACATAAAATTCATTCCAAAATTGATAAGCTTGTAGAACAGGGTGTGTTACAGCCTGTTGATGGGGGAGAGTGGGAAACTCCTATAGTCACTCCACTTAAAGCCAACGGGGAATTTTGCATTTGTGCTGACTATAAATGCACATTAAATAGGGCCCTCAAGCAACATGCTTACCCAGTCCCAGTGGTCAATCATATTTTAGCTTCCTTGCAAGGGGGGATTATTTTTTGCTAAACTTGATTTAGCACAGGCCTATCAGCAATTGCCGGTTGATAAGGCCACAGCTGCGGCTCAAACAATTGTGACTCACAGAGGGGCATTCAAGGTTAAATGCTTACAGTTTGGAGTCAGCGTTGCACCGGGTATGTTTCAGGGAATCACAGAGCGTACACTCAAGGGTATTCAGGGTGTCTGCCCTTATTTTGACTATGTTCTTATTGCAGGGGAATCACCTGAAGTGTTGGCCAGTAGGCTCAGGGCTGTTTTGCAGAGGCTTTGAGAAGCAGGCCTCAAATTAAAAAAAGAACAAGTGTAGTATTGGGGTTTCATCAACAGAATTCTTGGTTTTCTGCATTGATGCTAATGGCATTCACCCCGCTGATTCTAAAGTGAAGGTCATTAAAATGACTCCTAGGCCCAAATCAAAAAGAGAGCTTCAAGCATTTTTGGGCCTCCTAAATTTTTATCACACATTCCTACCTCATAAGGCAGCAATAGTAGAACCCCTCCACAGGCTACTAGACAAAAAAGCTCCTTGGAAATAGACTAACTTACATGAAAAAAGTTTCCAGGACTTGAAAGCAATACTGTCAGAAAAGTCCACTGTAACTCATTACATAGAGTCTAAACCTGTATGTCTTGCATGTGATGCATCTCCCTATGGGGTGGGGGCAGTCTTAAGCCACATAGAAAAAAATGGGAAACAGGTTCCTATAGCATTTTACTCAAGGACCTTGTCCTCTGCTGAGTGCAACTATGCCCAGATTGACAAAGAGGCCCTGGCCATAGTTGCTGGAATTTTAAAAATTCATGATTATTTATATGGCAGGGATTTCACTGTCTACACTGACCACAAACCTCTGTTGGGACTGTTCACAACATACAAATAAACCCCCCACATACTATCTCCAAGAATGTTGAGATGGTCTATTTTTCTGTCTGCATACAATTTTAAATTAATTCACAAACTGGGAAAGGAAATGGGCCATGCTGATGGCCTCAGCAGACTACCACTGCCACTAATAATGGGCCTTGGTGGAGCAGTGGGCTAATGCCTCCTTAAGTAACACCAGCTGCCCGCAATTAGTGCAGGTTCGCATCCCACCAGGCTCAAGGTTGACTCAGCCTTCCATCCTTCCGAGGTAGGTAAAATGAGGACCCAGATTGTTGGGGGCAATTAAGCTGACTTTGTAATAATGCCGCTTGGGGTGTGTGTGAAAGCCCAAATAAGCAGGCATATACTTAGAATGAAGGCTACTGCTAAGTTTTTAAGCCGCCCTGAGTCTTCGGAGAAGGGCGGGATATAAATGGAATTAAAATAAAAAATAAAAAAAAATAATGGATCCAGATCCAGCTCCTGCTGCTAGAATACTGTCCAGACAGGACATACCTGAGTTTACGCTCCATGCAGGGGACATTGCTGCTGAAACTGCCACAGATTTCTTACTCTGCCAGCATTCTACGCCCTGCATGGCCACAGGTAAAAGTCCTGCAGAACTACATTGGGGGGGGGCGTTTGATTACTAAACTGGACAGGTTGCATCCACACAGAGTGGCAGCAGAACCCTCTTGACCAAAATCCCCGAGGGGGCTATACATGGGCAAGTGGGTTTGGGCCAGGAACTACGGTCAGGGGAATTTGTGGGTTCCTGGTCAAATCACCAAGGCATCCAGACCCCTGTCTTATGAAGTGGGGTGGGGGGGAGGGCGAGTTGTCAGAAAACACATTGATCAGCTCAGGAAAAGGTTTCCAGAATGGCCACTAAGCGAGGACTGCATCATAAGTCCCTCCCAAGGTCTTTAAACTTGCAGCCAAGCCAGCCCTCACATGGACTACCTGGACTTTTCCTTCTCAGCAGAGATGTAACCAGAGGGAGAACCAGGGAGGTCGTGAATGCAACATAGACCCCCTGATGAAGCGAGCCAACCGAACTTCAGCAACCGCTGTGCCTACTCTGCCAAACAGACTGACTCTGGGGTGGGCCAACCTGGTGAGGTTGACTAAGGAGCACAAAGGGACACAAATCTACCCAGCCCACTGGGTAAGCTGGTAGACCACAAAGTGATGGGAACTCCGAGACATTCCTCTAGGGCACACAAGCCTCCTTCGTACCTTACAGATTGCATTGTAAAATAAAGAGATATATATTGTTGTAAAACCTGTTGCCACTAAACTACAGAAACTAGTGCTTTGTGTAACTGCCTATTACTGCAAATGGAAGCATGATCATTTAGACATTGTTTAATCTCATTGTATTCCACAGTGGTTTTATTTATTTTTATTATTATCACTTTATTGTGTGTTTGTTGATTAATAAGTCTTGACAACTGTCAAGACTAATTGTTGTTGTCATAGTCTGATCTAAGAGGGGAGGGGTGTTATGTACTGGGCTCTTGTGATACACCACGTGGGTTGCTGGAGCAGCTAACGGCTCTCCAGCAACCCAGACAAACTGTTTCCTGTCCTGCAATTGGCTAACCCCAGGCGGCAATGGTTGGTTCAAACCTATTGGCTGCTGCCTAGGGGCTAGACTATATATTGTGGCTGGTTGCAGCCCTTGCTTCATTACAGTTCCAGCAAGAAATAAAAGTATGAGTTATCCTGTAGTCAGCCTCACGTCGTCATTCCTGCACCAGAGAACCCACTATTTAACAAAAACCTACAATTAAAGTTTCATTTTTTTCAGTTTAGAACAAAAAGTCCAGAAGTGGTTTCCAAGTAGATATAAAAATAGACAAATTCTTCTCCTTAAAACAATTTCA
Source organism: Vipera berus (assembly GCF_964194415.1). Lineage (NCBI taxonomy): Eukaryota > Metazoa > Chordata > Lepidosauria > Squamata > Viperidae > Vipera > Vipera berus. The sequence continues at coordinate 116,871,347 of NC_138205.1, read as the reverse complement.
CCATCCCTGCCAACTCCATCACCTTTATTATCCATTCTTCTATTGTGGGATTTAGTATATATTTTTATCAGTGGTGGAGTTCAAATACCTGAACAACCGGTTGTCTTATTTGATGCAGGCCTGGGCCTCCGAGGCCTAGAACAGACTTCCAGAAGTGGCATCCACGCACTTCTGGTGGGCCGTTCTAGGCCTAGGAGACCTCGTCCAGGCCTTTGAGGCCTAGACTGGACTTCTAAAAGTCAACTGGTTCTCCGAATGCAGGAAAATTTAGCTACTGGTTCTGCTGAACCGATGCAAACTGGCAAATCCCACCACTGATTTTTATGCATATAAGATACTTGCCATTGTGAACACATATAATAACAATATCCCATACTTTCCATCAAGTTCTTTGTCCATCAAACCTAAAAGGAAAATTTCTGGCTTCAGTTTTGGCTTCAGTTTTGCATTTATTTTAAGAATCTACTGAATTAAAGTAAAAAAGTCAGAATGTCTTTGCTTTGTCACAATTCCCCAAAAGATGAAAGAAAGTACCCTCTTTAATTCTTTTTTCCCCCTTGCTATATAAATTTAGACATATCTTTTTTCATCCATGCAAGTGTTTTGTTTTTTGCAAGTTTTTTCAGAAGTGGTTTGACATTGCTTTTTCCTAGGGCTGAAAGATTGTGACTGGCCCAAGGTGACCCAAATGGCTTTGTGCCTAAGGTTGGACTAGAAGTTATGGAGTCCTGGTTTTTAGTCTGATGCCTTAATCACTATCCCAAACATGTCTTATCCTTAAGCATCAACTCAGGTCACCTCTACAGGAAAGTTTTAGCATTTCTACTGCCATCCTTAAGTTTTGGGAAATCAACAGCAGTCCTGTCTTCACTTCAATCTACAGTAAAGAAATGGGCAGTCAGAAATTCTGTCAGTAGCTGCTGAATCAATTATATTCTGTGCCTTCTGTGTTCAGCCAGAGATATATATCACAGGGTATGACCGCTTCAAGGGAGGAAGCCAATCTTTCCAAGCCTTCACAATTGTAGACTTTTTTTTTTGATTGATAATATTTATGAAAAGAAAACAGAGGAAGGAAAGCCAGAAATTCTTCAAGAAAAGGCTTGTTGTTCCTACCTTTGTCCTTTGCAGACTCCCTTTTTGATGAAAACCCTTCTCTAAAGAATATTCTACTGAACTCCAACATGTTTAATGCAAATAATTCAAGTATGGCCCAAGGGTGTTTTGGCTCATTCTGGTCTAAGTTAGTTGTTGCTAGCATGTTTCCAAGTGCTTAGGAGTGAAATGATGGTATCAAATGTGCACCAAAGGCACTCTGTTTTATTCAGAGGGTTTCAAATGTTCTGCCAATCATTTCTGAGAGATTACTATAGTCCTGCTGCCAATTTCATTTATTAGGATTCAAGATGCCGGCTGGCACATTTTGTTAGGTTAATGACCTGCTAAGCTTTAAGGTTGCTTCGTTGTCAATGGCCATGTTCATATGACATTTCTTTCCCATAGCTTCTTCAATTACAATCCAATTTTCAGAATTTACTATGATCCACTAAAACTAAGCATATTGGCTGGGTCTGTAGAGCATACAAAGCTAAAAGGCAACCGGCTAATTTGTGGCTCACAAATAAAGCTGGGAATATATGGGTAGGCGAAACTCAGGTTGCTCTGGGTTGGTGTTTTATTTTGTTTTGTTTTTCAGAATAGTAGTTATATTATCTGCCTGAGGCTAATTTAAATCTTCTCCTTTTTCTGGGAAGTGAATCAGGCTTTCAAGTTTTACTTTATTTGCAGCAGATTCCATGAGGGAAGACAGAAGAAATAGTGAAGCAAAGATAGCATTTTTCCCTTTTTTTAATCCTGAGGGAGTTCCTAGCTTATGCTAACAATATAATCTTTCTTGGCAAATTTATTATCATTTTAAGCACTTTAAACAGATAAGGATACTTATTGTGAAAAATGGAATGATAAACCATACTATTAAAAGAGACAGATATGGATTATTTATTGATTATTGATTATTTCCCATCTCATCACTCTAGGGAACCTAGAAATAAATAAAATTTACAAAAATATATTCCATCTTCCCTCCAAGGAGTATAAAAATGGCAAAGTGAAGGACCCTGATTTGTTTTTTCTTGGCGTAATAATAGACAACTTAAGCACACCTTATAAATTTGGGTGCCTTGCATCAATTCAACAGCTGAATGGGGGGGGGAATATCCATGGCTTTTCAAAGTAGCTGAAACATCCCCCGTGTTGTTACAGTTTTATTCAGCAGATTAAATCCTTCATTATATAAACAACTGATAGGATTTTGTCTTTAGTGATTGATGTATTTTTAAAACCATGTGTGATTAAAGAAGTGCTTTTCCTCTAGAAGTAGCTAGTTTTGATAGGAGGCCTGGAATTATAATAAAATGCTTACTGTCAGTTTTAAATTTCACTACTCTTTCTTTTCCTTTCCTCACTTTTAAATCTCTAAAACTGAGTAATACCAATTAAGCAGGGTTGGGGGAAAACAAATTGAGACACCAGATATCAGGGGGGAAAAAGAACACAGTTGGCAGAAACCTCAGATTGTGTGTGTGTGTGTGTGTGTGTGAGTGAGTGAGAGAGAGAGAGAGAGACAGACAGACAGAGACAGAGAGAGACAGAGACAGAGAGACTGATATGATTTAATTATAAGAAGTTTAGGGAAAGTTTTTCCCTGGCATCATTTAGCAATCTTTACAATCCACCTTATGGGAAAGATATAAAAGAATCTTCCTCAAATACAAAATTACATTGCCATTGTCCTCCACCATGCTTGCTTGGGATAGTAGAAATAATTATTACCTCTGGAACATATAAGGTTAATTGTTATATTTACTTAAAGCAAGATAGTATCTTCTATATAGCTATAACAGGAATTACTCAAAAATTTATCCTCTTTCATACTGTTGAAATAGATAGCACTACTGGGTGATTTCTACTCACCAAGTCAAGCTAGAGCTTTGAATGAGACCTTGCTAAATGCCATCAGATACATATGAAAAACATTAAATCCTTGAAATATTTAAAACCTAAGGACTCTATAGCAGTTTTACGGCTTTTTATCATCACAGCAGGGTGATTTTGAATGGAAGAGGCAGACACAATCCATTAAATACCAAAATGTTTTGGACTTTTTTGCAACAAATCCTTCTTGATAGAGCGAACGGAAGGTATAAAATCCCACAATGCTAAATAGTTCACCAGAGAGGAAAACATTAGGATTTTTGAAGGGTTTCAAGGAAGTATTAATGGCATCTTATAGAAACTCTCTCAGAGATCCGGATGGCTCCCACCCCAATGACGTTCAGAAAGTTATTAAAACATTGGCTCCATTCCCAGATTTGGGGGCAAGGTGATTGTTAAGCTCCTGACAGATGGACTTTCCTGATTTATGTGTTTGTCTTTGGGCTGCTCATTGTTGTTTTGTATTTTGTTTTTCTTTTTAATTATACACCACCCAGAGTCATTGGGTGTTGGGTGGCCTGTAAATTATATGTATAAATTAATAAAATAAAATTTAAAAAAATTACTAGTTGGTAGAACTCATTTTTGGCTACCATAATTCATCAAATGTCAAGAAAGAAAACTAAATTCATATTTTTATATAGAATCATAGAACCATAGAGTTGGAAGGTCATTAGAGTTTGTCTAGTTCGAGGCCTTGATACTGCAGAATTTACTATAGAATCTTTTATAGACAGCCATTCTGTCTCTGTCTGAAAACTTACAGACATACAAATTGTTGTGTATGTAAATAGTTATGTAAATAGTTAGCAATAAGCCCTGGAAGAGATTGCAAACAGGGTGCAGATTTGCAAGGGTAAAAGCGGGAAAATAAGGTGCACTCATTGGACGCCACAACCAAGGAGCGGGAAAAGAGACTGTTCCTATTGGTTACCGTTCAATCGCTGTCTCTATATAAGGTTGCAACATTTGACAGTTGACAGTTGACTTTGTGTATTCAATAAACTCGTTAGTGTTAACCACTCTGAGTCCTCGTCAATTCGAACTAAACAACTGGCGACGAAGGTGGGATTGACAGAAGACCAGAGATTAGTTAGAATTGTCGGAAGGCGGCAAATTCAGAGCGAGTTAGAGTCAACCGAGCGGCCGCGGCAGAATAGGGAAAAATTCTCCGAATGGCGCAAATCGGGTCACTGAAGGAATTCGACCCTAACTTCCCCGAAGATTGGGAAGAATACATCGGTCAGGTCGAAGGATTCCTGTTAGTGAACGGAATCACTGACGACCGGAAAAAAGCGGCGGCACTTTTGACAATCTGCGGCACACCGGTCTACAGAGTTGCTGTCGGGCTGTGCCAGCCACAACCAGTCTCCAGCGTGCCCTATGCCGACCTCCTCGCAAAATTAAAAGTTCACTTTACTCCCCGAAGGTCCGAACTCTTTTGGCGGCGCATCTTTGAAAAGAGGAATCAGAGACCGGGGGAGTCCATACAGAAATTCGTCGCTGCCGTCAGGGAAGCCGCAGTGCGTTGCAAATACGATAATTTAGAGATTAGAATTAGGGACAGAGTCGTGCTGGGCTTACGCGATGAACAATTACAAAATAGAATAATCGCCAAACCTACCGGCGATTTACAGGAAGTGTTAGACGAACTCCTAACGTATGAGTCAACCGGGTATCGCGACCCCCCCCGCAGTAGCATGGCAACAGCACCCGAAATTAACCAAGAGGGCTATGTGGACTGCGGGGAGGTGGATCAGCAGTGGGAGGAAGAGATCGCCGAAGTTTCCAGGCGATTCGGAAAGATGACACCAAAACTACTCAGAAGCGAGGGGCCTGACCCTGGCCGCCGGCAACAACCCACAACACCGCAAAGACCACCGACCGGGGCACAACGACCGTGGCGGGACACAGCAACCAGACCGCGCGACAACGAAACGCAGAACCGATGTGGCAGCTGCGGCGGCAACCATCCCCGCGCTTCCTGCCGATTCCGCACCGCCAAGTGCAGGGCTTGCGGCAAGACCGGCCACATCCAGGCCATCTGCAGAAACCGCGTTCGGGACACCCGTCTGAATGAAGTCGATGTGTGGCCAGAGGGTAAGGTAACCCCCAAAGCTAGTGGCAAGGAGACCCCTAAAAACCGGGTGAAAGTTCTAAACCTAAGGGAGGTGGCCCGAGTCAACCGGAGATGGCGGGGAAGGGGTCACAATTTTCCGGACGGAAAATTAAAAATCACAGTCCTTCTGCAAGGAGTCCCTTGCAGAATGGAAATCGACTCAGGGGCTTCAGTGTCGATAATTTCCACTGAAACCCTTAAAAAAATAGAACAACTAAGTGGAAAAAGAATTCCACTTAGTCCAACAAATATTCAATTAATGGACTTCCAAAAAAGTCCAATAATCGTAAAAGGGAAGACCAGCCTTAGAGTAAACTTTAAGGGGTTTAAGGGGGTCTTAGATTTGATAGTTACGGAGGGAAATAGGACCAGCTTAATAGGGCTTAATTGGTTCCCTGCCCTGGGAATTTGGATTGGGGGAATAAATTCTGTAATTAGGAATAAGACCCTCGAATCCGTCTGCAAAGAATTTGCAGACGTATTCGATGGATCTCTAGGCAAGTACAAAGGGGCCCCCATTAACTTTAACCTAGACCCCTCAGTAAACCCGATCAGGCTAAAGGCCCGGAGAGTACCTTTTGCCTTAAAAGAAAAAATCGAGGCCGAGCTCGACCGGCTTGTAGGCCTCGGAGTTTTAGAACCTGTTGAGGGCGGTTTGTGGGAGACGCCGATTGTCACACCCCTCAAACCCAATGGGGATGTGAGAATCTGCGCCGACTATAAAGCCACCCTCAACATTGGGATGAAAAAACATGCTTACCCGGTCCCGACGGTGAAGCAGGTCCTCGCCACGATCCAGGACGCCGCCATCTTTGCCAAGCTCGACTTGGCGCATGCGTACTTACAGTTAACTGTTTCCAAGGAGGCTGCAGAGGCACAAACAATTGTTACCCACAAGGGGGCGTTCCGAGTCCACAGGCTGCAATTTGGAATTGCAGCAGCTCCAGGCATCTTCCAAGAAGTGATGGAGAGGACCTTAAAGGGCATACCTGGAGTATGCCCTTACTTTGATGATGTCCTAATTGCTGGAAAAGATGAAGGAATGTTAGTAGAGCGGCTGGAACAGGTACTGGGCAGATTTAGAAAGGCTGGGTTAAAATTAAAAAAGGAAAAATGTAGCATAGGGGTTAATTCCACTGATTTTTTGGGGTTCAGGATTGACAAAAGTGGAGTCCATCCTACCCCTGAAAAAATCAAAGCAATAAAAGGGGCTCCGGAACCAAGGAACAAGGCGGAACTACAGGCCTTCCTAGGCTTGGTAAATTTTTATCACACTTTTGTGCCACATAAGGCTGCCATTGCAGAACCTCTGCACAGACTCCTAGATAAGAAGACCCCTTGGCAATGGCAGAACAAGCACAAAGAGAGTTTCCAAACTCTAAAAGACATCCTTTCCAGTAATTCAACTGTGACTCACTTTATTGAAAACAAACCAATCTTCCTGGCGTGCGATGCTTCGCCATATGGCGTAGGGGCTGTGATCAGCCACTTAGACAACCAAGGAATACAAAGACCCATTGCATACTACTCTCGCACACTAACCAAGGCAGAGCGGAACTATGCGCAAATAGACAGGGAGGCATTAGCTATTGTGGCAGGAGTTAAGAAGTTCCACGATTACCTGTATGGTAGGAACTTTACTATACTGACTGACCACAAACCCCTGCTGGGACTGTTTACCACAGATAAACAGACTCCTCAGATTATGTCACCCAGGATGCTGAGGTGGTCCATTTTCCTCTCAGCATACTCATTTTCCCTCCAATACAGACCAGGTAAGGACATGGGTCATGCAGACGCTCTTAGCAGATTGCCCCTAAGCACAACAGAGGAGGACCCTGCCCCAGTGGGACAAATAATGTCCCTACAGGATATTCCTGATTGGCCATTAACGGCAAAAGACATTGCTGAGGCAACCAATAAGGACCTCATCTTAAGGAGAGTAATGGCCTGGGCCATGAGTGGTTGGCCCAATGCCAACCCGGACGTAAAATACAGTCCATTCTTCAGAAGGAAAGATGAACTATCAGTTCATATGGGGTGCTTACTCTGGGGAACTCGTGTAGTAATTCCGGAAATCCACAAATCAGCTATCCTATGTGAATTGCATGAGGGACACCCCGGAATAGTAAGGATGAAGGCCCTGGCTAGGAGTCACTTGTGGTGGCCAGGATTGGACCACGACATTGAGGAATGCGTTGCCAATTGCCATCTGTGCCAACGCTCCAGGCCTGAACAACAACACATCCGCACACATAAATGGGAGCTAGCTAGGAATCCTTGGTCCAGGATTCATATTGATTTCGCTGGACCTTTCCAGGGGTTAACGTTCCTTGTAGTGGTCGACAGTTACTCTAGATGGCTAGAAGTAGTACCGGTCAGTTCAGTAACGGCAGGCAGAACAATACAGGCATTAAGGGGCCTCTTTGCCACTCATGGGTTGCCAGATTTAATAGTGTCTGATAATGGGCCACAATTCACATCTATTGAATTTCAGGATTTCCTCAAGGCCAACTCGATTAAGCACAAGACTTCTGCACCCTTCCACCCCTCCACCAACGGATTGGCTGAAAGGAATGTGAGGACCACGAAGGACGCGCTTAAAAGAATCATTCGAGGTGACTGGCATCAGAGACTAGCTGAGTTCTTGTTGGCTCAACACACAACCCCCTGTTCGGCTACAGGGAAAAGCCCAGCTGAAATGAGGTGGGGCAGGAAAATATTGACCAAGTTGGACAGATTACATCCTGACAGACTCCAACCAAACATTGAATTTGACATTCCTAACAGAACATTTGAAGTGGGGGACTTGATTTGGGCCAGGAACTACGCCCAAGGGGACAAATGGATTCCAGGGGTGGTAACTGAAATCTTGGGTCCCCTATCATACATCATTGAGGGGGAAGGGAATAGGATCTGTAAAAGACACATAGACCAGCTGAGGAAAAGATCTAGTGGGTGTGTGCCTGTTGAGGGGGACCAAAGCTTAGTAAGGGGGAACAGTACAGACAATAGTAGGCCTGGAAGTGGTGTAGAGGTTGGGCACTATGACACATCCCCTGATGCCCAACAACAACAACAATTCTGTCCAATCGACTGGGAAATACCCCTGCGAAGTAGGCCAGTGACCAATGAATCCCAAACACAACCTAATACACAAGACAGCACATCTGAAGCCAGTAACCCAGAGCCCAGGTCTAGTAGTAACCAGCAGCCAAGCAGTCAACCAGGGAGAAGTATCCCTAATAGCCAAAGTAACAGATACCCATCCAGAATACATAGGCCACCAAAATACCTAAGGGATTTTGTAAAGAAATGACACCAACTGGGGGGTAAGGGGTGTTGTGTATGTAAATAGTTATGTAAATAGTTAGCAATAAGCCCTGGAAGAGATTGCAAACAGGGTGCAGATTTGCAAGGGTAAAAGCGGGAAAATAAGGTGCACTCATTGGACGCCACAACCAAGGAGCGGGAAAAGAGACTGTTCCTATTGGTTACCGTTCAATCGCTGTCTCTATATAAGGTTGCAACATTTGACAGTTGACAGTTGACTTTGTGTATTCAATAAACTCGTTAGTGTTAACCACTCTGAGTCCTCGTCAATTCGAACTAAACACAAATGAAGGAGAATTCACCATTTGGCATAGCAGTTTCATCTTCCTTTAATCTAAAGCCATATCCCCGGATTTTAACTTAGTGGATCCAGTCCTCAGTAAATTATTTGGTTAACTAATTGATGTCTATGGAGATTCTCAGTCATCCAGGTCAAAAAGCAACTGGGCTTTCTTTGTTTTTCCTTGAAGACGTTTTACTTCTCACCCAAGAAGCTTCTTCTGTTCTGACTGAATGATGGAGAATGGAAGGATTTATATTCCTTGCTGTGATTTGGTTGTTATTACTCTCTCTCTCTGAGTCCTAATTAATTGATTAAGTCCACTTCTTCTTCTAAGTGAAAACCTTTCAAACCTTTTATCATCTCAAACATCTTTTCTGTATGCTACATCTATTCAAAATCTTTCACCAAGGGGTTTTGTATGAAAGAACAAAAGTCCTCCACTTTTAATTGCTTGGTCCACTAGGCCAGTCCTTCCTTGGTTTCTTTCTTCAGTTGTTAAGCAACTGTAGTCTCCTGCCTCTCTTCTTTTATTATTTCTCTTCATCCTTTTCTTCAAGATTAACTATTATATTATACTTTTTGACTGTGGTACCTAGATGCAGCATTCGGGGGGAGGAGGGGAAGGGGGCCATTGAACAAGGCAGCATAGAATGGAACAGTTGCTCCCCCCATTAGATTGATTCTATGTTCCTATCAATGTCCTTCATGATAGCAGCTGACCTTTTAGCAACTGCATCACTTTGTTGGCTAATGGTTAAAACCATTAATGAAAACATTGAAAAACATGGGGTCCAGAATTATTTCCAATGAAAACAAATGTTCCCACATTATAGTCAAAAAAGTAAGTATGGCAAGCATGATAGTGCCCACAAAGGTCCATCAGGGTGTTTTGTTTTTTTATGTAAGTTGCATATGCAAATAAAAATAGACAGATCATTGATATCACCTTTATGGCCACCATTTTTAATTTTTTAAAAAACCATATTTTGTGAACCTGTGGCATTCAATTGCATACTTTTGTTTAAAGTTAAAGGTACCATTAATAAGTACTATTCAGGTTTTGTCATTCATTCAACTGTACGGCTATCTAGAGTAATGTAATGTAATCCATGTGTTATCAATTTATTAAGAAAAACTCCACCAAAGGCTTAGCTTAAATACAACAGGTCTTTATCATTCCCATAGATATATTCTGCTATTTAATTCTATGAAATCTTTTCCAAAGTTCTTTCATCCTCAAAACAAATTATTTTGTTTTTGTGTTAGATAGATAAATAACCTTTATTGTCATTTTTTACTCTGGGCACAATGACACACATTAAAAATGAAATTTAGTTGCTTGTTCTCAAAGTGTACAAAGACATAACACACATTTAAACATATTATACACAACATATGCATAGAATACAACATATGTATAGTATATATATATGTATAGTATATGTGTTGTGTCTATACATAGACATGTGTGTATATATGTGTGTGTGTATGCTTTATTTTAATTTTTAATATATTCATTAATAATTTGCACGAGGAAAATTGTACCAGAAAAAAAGCATAATTTACATATCTGAAATTATCTCTCAGATAAATAGAAACATAAAATTTATTTCTTCTGGCTTTTTTGTTTCAGACTAAAATGAATGTTTCAGATGCGAGTTGGCTTATTCCATACCACTAGAAACTTACAAGTCTATTTTAGGAACACTTACTCCCATAAGGAACAGAACTATGCATTTATAAACATACAACAACACATATTTTGAAGAAAAAAATTTTTCCCAGTCCATTAGGATCTCATTGTCAAATGACTTTTTAAAAGAAAATAGTGAGGGTCAAAAAAGTTTCCTCGACATTTCAAATATTAATTTGAACCAGGAAATGATGTTCCAATTACAATTCCCAGGCCCTGGCTTTTGCAGGGCAAACTATAGGATGCATAGAAAATGGTAAGCATAGAAAATGGAACTATATAGGGAACAATGTTTCTCCTGTTTTCGGCAGTTTTATTTATTGGAAATTATAGCAGGAAGAAAAAAGACTAAATAAGTCTTAAGTGTGTCATTATTATGTCATCCGTAGCTGAGTTGTGCTGTGTAGCTGCAATCTGCTATTTTGTAAACTAAGCTGTCAAGCACTTGTTATTTTAAAGCTGGGATTTGTCAGTTTTTCCTGATGGGGCAGCAGCTCCGTTTCTCAGTGATTCATGACTGGCTGTGAGACAGAGGAAATTTGTGTCTGCTGTAATCTAAACACAGCATAAATGGAACATAGACGCAGTGCTGAAAGAAGAAAATGGACTAGCCTCAGTGCACCCTAAGTGAGCCTTCCCAAACCCCACAAATAATAATGATTAAACACTTTTAAAAAGTTTAGCATATCTCTTCCCCAATGAAAGAAATTGTTTCCCAGAAAAATAAAAAAATAGCAAAAACAACAATCCTCAACCACTGTGCAAACTAACTGCAGTGATTTTAATAGACTGTTTCTATAATCTCAACCCAATTTAGGGAGGCAGAAACAGGATATTCTCCAAACCATTTACTTTAGAGTAGTCCCACTGGAGTTTAGCCTTGAATGTATTGAAATAACAGTCCACATATGCATTTCTAGGACATCTGTATTTTCCATTTAAAATATATATGCAACCCTGCTTTTGGTGCATTTGTTTTTAAGAAAGGAAAGGGTCATTCAGAAGAGATTTTTCCTTTCCTGTGTGTGTAACAAACCATAAAAGGCATGGATATTTATTCAGTTGGGAGGAAAACTGGACCTGTTCTTCAAACGTAAATTATAATTTCATAAGGCACTGAGAGAAAGCATGGGTGCATGGTGTGCAAAGATTTCTGCTCCTAATCTGGTCCACCATTTTGTAAATATTTTTCAAAATACTCCAAAACTTCTAGTCTTCCAGTGAGATTTTGAACCAATAAGTACCGGTAGCCTCTCCTTCAAAAGATATTTCCCATGATAAAAAGGAGTTTTACCTTTTTAGCCAATTCACATGCAGAATTGTGAAATGCTGCCATTATATAAAGAAAAAAAAATCACAAAATGGCTGTCAGGAAGACAGCTTTGGTCTGAAGTCGGTGAAAAAAATATCCATTTCATAACATGAAGAATGGTACAAAAGGTGGAACAACAGTCACAGAAACCAGTGTGAAGACATTTAGGCACAAGGGAAAGTGATAACAGTTGTAATTTCCACTTTAACCTGATTTATCTTTTTCAATAGTTATTTCATTATGACTAATGCTAAAACTGAATTTCACCAATCATGCCAAATTGTTTGTACACATTACTTGGTAATAAATATTCAATCTTCTTGTAATGGTATTGTTGTGTAGTGGGTTTCTTGGAAGCAGGAGGCGACACGAGAGGGTTCAAACAGGAACATTGCTTTATTGTACTAACAGGCACAGAACTGAGAACAGAGGCTTCTATGCAGCTACTTATATGGTTGGCCACTAGACAGCGGTCAATATGTTTGAAGGAACCTATTCCCACCCTAGAGCCAGCCAATGATCGTCCTGGAGACTGCATGTCTAGGCAGCCACCAACTGTTACACAGACACCCTAATTAGGCAATCTCAAGCAGCATTTAAAGACACGTGAAAATGGTTCAAGTAAATGACCCAATAAATTACACCCCTCCCTCCTAGAATGTACAAACATTATTAAAATTATTTTAGAATAAAGTCTTGTAAATATGGTGGTGGTCTGCGTGACCTTGCAGATTGCCTTGGGGATCCAGGCAACTCCCGGTCTAGCAGCTTGCCCGCTGGGCTGGTTAGACCAGGACTCATGAGTTCACGAGAGTCGGATTGACTTGAGTCACTTTGGCTGGCCATTCCAGGTCGGCCCAGACCAAAGTCCAATGAAGAAGCAGAGTTAGTACAGTGGCTGTCTTGACTGGGTTGACTTTCCCCATCAGGGGACCCATGTTGCACTCCCTGGCTTTGCCTATCTATGACCACCTCCCCATTGTACTGACTGGTGGAGTCCTCAGAGAATATGAACTGCCCTGCATGGCTGCCAGTTTCTGGCTCTAAGAGGAGACCTGTTGTGAGGTCCTCGCTTTGTGGCCATTCTACGAACCACTTCCGCAGCAGATCAATATGGTGGCAAACGACCTACCCCCCATCCGGAGCCACCTCATACAACAGAGGACATGAGATTTTGACAATTTTACCCGGCACCCACAAGTTCCCATGCCCATAGTTCCAGGCCTACACCCCATCATCCACTTGCAACCCCCTTGGAGGCTTTGGGTGAGAGGTGCCTACTGCCACCCGGTCTGGATGCAATCTGTCCAGTTTTGTGATGAGCCTTCTTCCCCAGCAAAGCTCTGCTGGGCTCTTGCCTCTTGCTGTGCAAGGCATAGTGTGCTGGCAAAGCAAGAAATCAGCCAATCTCCAATCACTATGCACTTGAGTGATTCCTTTGTAGTGTGCACCATACATTCGGCCTGCCCATTAGTTGAGGGGTGAAAGGGAGCCTATGTAGCCTGCCTTATGAAGTTAGTCCTCAAGAAGGCTTGAAATTCTACCACTGTGACTGGGCCCCATTATCAGAGACTACAATGTATGGCAGCCCATGTATGGCAAAAAGCTTTCTAAGCAACTGGATGGTCCTAGTAGTAGTCATATTTGCAATAGGAATTACTTCCAGCCATTTAGAGTGGCTGTCGTCCACTATCAAGAATAGCTGTCCCTGAAAGGGCCCAGCGAAATCGATGTGAATCTTTGACCATGGTGTATGAGTTTCCTCCCATCTGTGGACAGGAGCATGTGGCATTTCTTGTCTGAACTGTTGGCATGTGTAACACCCATGTAACATCCTGAATTGACAAAATGTGAGCTGCTGGAGCTGGAGCTGGCTCTACCTGTGGCAGTGGCAACCTGCTAAGGCCGTCTGCGTGCCCCATGTCTTTGCCGGGTTTGTGAACCAACCTGTAGCTGTAGGCTGACATAAAAATGGACCATTTTAACATCCTAGGGGACAGTATTTGAGGCATCTGCCTATCTGTAGTAAATAACCCCAACAGTGGCTTATAGTCAGTGAAGGCCATGAATTCCCTGCCATGCAAGTAATCATGGAATTTCTTCTCCTCAGCCACAATGGCCAAGGCTTCCTTGTGTAATTGCGCTCAGCTGAGGACAATGTCCTTGAATAATAGGCAATGGGGACTTGAATCACTTGACAAATGGCTTAGGACAGCCCCCACCCCATAAGGGGATGCGTCACATGCAATGCATACAGGCAATGACTCTTTAAAGTGAGTGAGCACTGAATTGGAGGACAGTAGTGATTTTACTGCCTTAAAGCTGTTTTTGTGAACCTTGGTCCACTTCCATGGGGTGTTTTTGTCTAAGAGCCAGTGTAATGGCTCTGCCACTATGGCCTTGTTAGGAAGGAACGCATGGTAAAAATTAAGGAGACCCAGGAATGCCTGAAGCTCTCCTTTTGACCTGGGGCTAGGTGCCAGCTGAATGGCCTTCAGCTTGGACTTGGAAGGGTGGATGCCTTCAGCATCAATACGGAAACCCAGGAACTCAGTAGCAGAAACCCAATGTACACTTATTCCTTTTTAATTTAAGGCCCACGTCACATAACCATTGAAGGACGGCTTTGAGCCTCCTTGCAAGCACCTCAGTGGACTCACCAGTGATGAGCACATCATTGAAATAGTGGCAAACCCCCAGAATGCCCTTGAGTATACGCTCCATGACTCCTTGAAAAATCCCAGGGACTACGCTAACCCCGAACTGGAGGCGTTTGACATTAAAAGCCCCCCTGTGTGTCACAATTGTTTGTGCAGCTGCTGTGGCCTCGTCCACAGGTAGCTGCTGATAGGCCTGTACCAAATCTAATTTTGCAAATACAGTACCCCCTTGCAGCGATGCCAAGATGTGGCTAATGACTGGCACCAGGTATGCATGCTGCTTAAGTGCCTTATTTATGGTGCAAATCAGTGCAAATTCTGACCTCTCCACTGGCCTTAAGTGGCGTGACAATTGGGGTTTCCCATTCTCCCCCATCTACAGGCCGTAGTACCCCCTGGTTAACTAGCTTGTCCAGCTCTGCATCAATCTTATGTTTAAGCGCAAATGGCACTCTGCAAGGTTTGATCCTAATAGGCATTATGGCAGGATCAGGTTTAAAGGCTATTGGAGGGCCCTTGTACTCTCCCAGGCTTGTGTCAAAAATGTCTGCTAACTCCTCGCATACTGACGCCAAGTTCACCACTTGTGTCCAGTGGATTCTGGTGACTTGGATGCACAGAGCATACAACCAATCAAGCCCTATTAAGCTTGTTCTCTGGTTCTCCACCACAATCACATCCAGGGCCTCTGAAAACCCCTTGAACTTTACGGCCAAAGTGGCCTCGCCTTTGATAGCAACTCGGGAGTTTTGGAAGTCAGTCAGGATGATGTCAGATGGCCTAAGCTTGGCCCACCTCTTGCTGCAGTTCCCGATGAAATGAAAGGTTTCGGGGGAAATGATGGACACAGTTGACCCTGTGTCCAGTTCCATCCTGCAAGGAACGCCTTGCAGCTCAACTTGAAGTCGCAGTTTTGGCTTAAGGGGGCGGCAAGCTCCCATGCAGCAAATGCTCCAACAGCTGGAGCAAAATCCTACACTAAGTTGCCCCGGGGCCCCAGTACCTCTCCTAATCAGAACATCTGATTGGCGATCCTTCTGGTGAACTCTACTGACTGATGCTATGTGGCCAGTCTTCCCGTAGGCCTGACACATGGCTGTCCAGAACCTGCAGTCTGCTCGTTGTTGGCGGCCACCACAGCCCGGACACCGAGGAAAGGAAACTGCCTTGTAAGGAGCCTTTGGTTCTTGGTCATGGTGCTGTTGGATCTTGTCAACTTCATGGTCGAAGTCAATGTCTTCTGGAAATTTGGCATCCTCGTGGTGGACGGCTTCTTCGTGCTGGATGCTTTTGGTGGGCCACATGGTTTTCACGGCTCCGGCGGCAGCTTCATCTGCCATGATTTCTTTTAAGGCTTCCTGGAGTGAGAGAGTATGTTTTGCGAAGAGTTTCTGTTGTAGCTCTCTGCTCCAAAGCCCACAGCCGAGTCAGTCTTGAAGCCTTTCTTCTAAGTCCAAAAATTGGCACGGGCGCGAAGCTTGTCTCAATGTTGCGATGAATTCTGTTGCCGTCTCTCTGGGTTGTTGAACTCATTGTTCAAAGGCGTGCCTGCATGCTATCACCACAATTTGGGCTGGAAATGGTCACCGAGCCATTTCTTCAGGTCCGCATAACAGACTCCAGCTGCACCGGTGCGACCAAGTTCTCTGCAATATCGAAGGTTGCCGGCCCGCAGACACAGAGGAGTGTTGCAGCCTTCAGGCTATCTTTGGTGACTTGGTTGGCGTGGAGGTAGTTTTTGAGCCTTGAGATGTAGGATGCCCATCTCTCTAGGTCAGAGCTTTTCAACCAGTGGTACAGGTACCACCTGTGGTACATTGGCACCTGGCAGGTGGTATGCAACCATCCTAGAAAAGTGGTAGCAGGGGAGGGGAATGAGATAAACTGGTGGCAGCACTGCACAAGCCTGATTGAGAGATGGCTGAAGCTGCAGGGCTGTCAGGGCTCAGCAGAAGCATCAGGATCAGCGCCAGGCTCCAGCTGGAGCCTGGTGCTGATCCCGGCACTTCCGCTGAGCCCAGAAGAAGCGCTGATCAGCTGGAATGTTGCAGCATCTCCAGGGTCTTCTGATTTACATTCAGATGCTTGGCAACTGATTCATATTTATGATGGTCACAGTGTCCCAGGGTCATGTGAAGTGACCAAAACCTGCTGCAACCACCCAGCAGACGGGGGGAATAAAACCAAACACCCCTGCTGCCAATCCTCAACAGAAATGCTCATAACAATGAAAACCTCGGACAGGAGAAAGAGTGCCGCTGGGTGAGCAGGCAGGTGTCTTGCTCGGCTGTGGCTTGGGGGGCACTTTTTTCGGTGCCATTGTAACTTCGAACAGTCATTAAGCAAAATGTTGTAAGTCAAGAACTACCTGTACTTCATCACTTTTTTCCTTTTGGGGGGGTCATCAAGGTTTTGACACCTTTCTAGGTGACTGGTGGTACTCAGATGTTGCCATATCCTAAAAGTGGTACAATGGGTGAAAAGGTTGAAAATCCAATAAAATAAATAAATAAATAAATAAATAAATAAATAAATAAATAAATAAATAAATAAATAAATAAATAAATAAATGCCCTGCTCTAGGTGAGTAACATCAAACTCCTCAAGCTTTCCAACTTTTGCCATCTTTGGGAAGTCTTGGTGGCTTGGGTCTCTCATTGCCTCATCCTGCTTCTTCCTTAGGCCCTGGGACTGGTCCGCAAGACGGGTGGTCGCTAGCATGGCTTGCTAGGCTGACCGAGGGGGGGGAACGCATTCCCTGCCAGGCGCTTTGTTGGCCTCACCCCCTAGTGACTTTCAGCTCTTCCAAAGAAGCAGGATCCCACCTTCGTCAGCAGTGTTGTGTAGTGGGTTTCTTGGAAGCAGGAGGTGAGATGAGAGGGTTCAAACAGGAACATTGCTTTATTGTAGTAACAGAAACAGAACTGAGAACAGAGGCTTCTACACAGCTACTTATATGGTTGGCCACTAGGCGGTGGCCAATAGGTTTGAAGGAACCTATTCCCGCCCTAGAGCCAACTAATGTTCATCCTGGAGACTGCATGTCTGGGCAGCCAGCGGCCGTTACCAAAGAAATTACTTATAAATATCAGTGTGATAGAGTACAAATTATCAAGAAGACCAAATTTCAGATCCCACTCCATTTTGAAGCAATCTGTAGGACTCTGAACTATCATCTTTCATTTTAATCTAGCTCACAAACATTTTAGAAAAATAAAAAATATAGGCTCCCTGGCCTCTGGAACAGAGTGCAATGTCATTCAATGACAATCTACACCACGCATAAAACCAACAGAAGAAAATATTTGCAGCTCAGGGTTGAACTGTGGGATCCTTGTTGCTCTCTGAATTTGGTTCAACAGCAATCATTACCTAAATAAACAGAGATTAACCTAATATTAATACTAGACCAGCAGTCAAGCAGTAAACAATACCAGTAAACAAGAGCCCAACTGAGCTCAGCTCAGACAAATAATCAAACAGTAAACAACAGATTAATCAAGTACCTACCAAGAATACTCTGACAAACACTGACAGGGCAAGTCCATAGTATATAAAATAAAACAAACTCCACTCCCTCCTGATAATGTTACTTAGTTGGGTAATGTCTGGAAGAAGACAGCACCAAGGGCTTGCATTCCCACAACTGACAGAAGAAAGCAATTGTATGATAACACCACATATATATGTCATGATTGGATGTTCTATCATCATTTTGTATCATATCACATGCTGGCATGCTAGGAAAATTTTATACATTATCTTAAGTTGGAGAGAAGATGGAATCTAAATATAAGTGGTGGAGATAAATCTAAAGAAGCAAATTTTCCAATTGGTACTTCAGGCTCAATGGATAAAATAGACAGCATCTACTTTCATGCTTTATTAGGGTTTGCTGCCTTTGCTTCAACTGAGAAATTCTGGTTGAAGTCCACAAGTCATAAAAGGGCCAAGTTTGAAGAGCCCTGCTCTAAATGAATGGAAGAAGAGCAGTATCATGTTCAAAGTGACATTAATGTAAAGCTTTGCAGACAATGTAATATCTGACAACCCTGCACAGAGGTCCATCTAAACTGAAGGGTCCCAGGGGATGTGAAATTAATGCTCATTTTTGTTCCAGGATTACCATGCTTCTTACTGTTTAATTGGGCCCTTGAGTGTTCCTCTTCAAATCTTATAAAATAGTTAAGGCCAAAGTTATCACCTTAAAGTTTAAATCATGATTATGCATTGAATGAAAATGGTAGTGTAGTCTTATCCATAATTTTATGTTCAGCAAATAATGTTTTGTCCCCAATATATTATCTCACAGGCAATTAAATCTACTCAGAAGTATGCTTCACAGACTTCAATCACCTTACTCACAAAAATGTGGAAATAAAAATGCAACCAGAATCATAAATCAAAAACATTCTAGACCAACATTGCAAAAAGTCCAGACCTTCAATATCCCCATGGATTTTATAATGCAGGACACTGAACCTAACCTTATGCACTCTCCTCACCATTTTGACCTTGTCCGTATAGCCATTTCTGCTTTCATCTCACTTTCTGCCTTGTTCCTCTTACTCCATGGTGTTTCTTGGAACACATTCTTTGTGTATAAACTGTAATAGTCATCCTGATGCTTTTATCCATTTTTGCGTGGGGAAATATACAAGACCAGAAGTACATAACTTTTCAATTGCCAATCTCCTACTTCTTCCAACTTATGAGGGCCATTACTAAGCTTCCTTGACTAAAATAACCACAAAATCTTTAATGCTCATGGAAAAATAATCACAACCAGTAAATTCACAGTAGATCAGAGTTGGCTGAACTCAAAAGACAGCCCATGTAAAATTTTGCTGGCCTTGTGACGTCATATCCTTTGGCGTATGATGGAATGGCGAAAATTGTTGGTTAGAGTGGTCAATTTTGGTTAGTGGCAATGAGGCATTTTGGGAAGGAGGAGAGGCATAAGCTGGAATGCTTCAATTACCAAACCACCTTTCTCCTAAGAGAAATGCATTCCATCTGAATTTTTCTTCCCTCAGTCTTTTTTCATCCCTTTCCTGTACACATGCAACACAGTTTTTTCTAAAAACATGAGAATGACTAGCACAGAGCTTTTTGAACTTTGTACACCTTCCAAAGTAAATGCTGCAGAACAAGTTGGATTTATACAGTTTGATAGACATTTTCTGCTAGAGTTAAGAATTGCTTCCAATCTGCATAATTGCAAATAATTAAGGTCTTTGGGGATATAAACACCAAACTAAATCACTCATTGCTTCTGCTCCCTCCTGCATACTGGTTACCGGATGTGCATGGCTTTAATTCAGGAACAATGGCCAAAATTATCATTTGCATTTATTATTTGCTTGTTATCTGTTTCCTTTGTATGGACGCTAAATGCATATTTTGAAATCGCTTCACTGAATAAAGCAGAGTTAGAGAATGCGATGGCAAATTAAATTTAATCTCACCATGGAAGGACAGGACTGGGTGTTTGTTTGTTGTTTGTTTAAATCATTTCAGTGGCTGAAATAATTGCACAATAGCCTTGGGGCATCCATTTGGTATATAATTAGGTTATTTCTTCATCATCTCCTCTGTATGTGTTTAATTACAAATTAATCTGAAATTCCCCAGAGAGAGAAGAAAATCAATATAATAATACGGAGGAGGAAGGGAGATCCATGTGGTTTTGTCTTTAAGAAAATGCATCAAAATACTGAGCAAAATGCCATAGCCAACTGGCTGAAATTTTTCATATTTGTTTACCTACTGATAAGTCTTAAGGAGTTATTTAACTGTTCATGGTCCTTTTGACCAAAACAGCTCAAGTTCTGGTGACTCATTCCTAGCTGAATGTTGCCCATTTTTTGGATCAGCACCTCATCACATACATGCCTCACTTGTCTAAAATTTCAAATAAATCTTCATCTCTCAGCCTAACCATCCTTATTAGCATTGAAAAGATTTGCAATGAAGGAAACTGAGAAGATGATCACAAAGAACTTTTCGAGGTAATGAAGACAGTGACAACTACTGTCTTAGAGGCTCTCCTTTACTCCTTTCAAAGTGGCTGTTCCCATAAACATTTTGTGTTCATAGAACAAAATAAGACTGATGATGAGCAGCATTTCAGAATTTCCTTATTGTTTATTCCTTATTTATTTTCTTTGTGAGATATAAAATGCATTGATGTTGTTTTTCATCTGTTTGTGCTGCATATTTTTTCCTGTTTCATTCACTTTAACCAACATTTGAGTCAATGCCACCAAATGAAGTATAAGAGTTTAGTACTCGAATGGGTATGATTTTTAGACTCTATCCATATCCTGACCTTTTCAATCATTTATCTCTTCTTTAACCTTTAACAAAATAACAGAGTTGGAAGGGACCTTGGAGATCTTCTAATCCAAACCCCTGCTCAAGCAGGAAACCCTATACCATTTCAGACAAATCTTTATCCAATCTCTTCTGAAAAACCTCCAATGTTAGAGCACCCACAACTTCTGGACACAAGTTGTTCCACTGATTAATTGTTCTCACTGTCAATCTCTTCTTAGTTCTATGTTAGTTCTCTCCTTGATTAGTTTCTATCCATTTTTTTTCTTGTTTTGCCTTTTGATGCTTTGGAAAATAAGTTGAGTCTCTCTTCTTTGTGGCAGCTCCTTAGATATTAAAATCAATCTCTGACTTCTCTACCATTGACAGCTAAAGGTAGAAAGTATCTCTTTCACTTGATGATGATTAAACTCAAAGGGCCTTCACTTCCTTTTGGTAGATACTGAGAAAGACTGTATTACAGGGGTTAAAATATCTAATTAGAGACAATCTAAATATCCAGTTAGACGCTTCAATCGCTTAATCAGACTTCCTCCATCACAGTGTTGTTCTTATAAAATGTTGTTGTTGTTGTTAGTTGCGAAGTCGTGTCCGACCCATCGCGACCCTATGGACAATGTTCCTCCAGGCCTTCCTGTCCTCTACCATCTTCTGAAGTCCATCTAAGCTCACGCCTACTGCTTCAATGACTCCATCCAGCCACCTCATTCTCTGTCGTCCCCTTCTTCTATTGCCCTCAATCTTTCCCAGCATTAGGCTCTTCTCCAGTGAGTCCTTCCTTCTCATTAGGTGGCCAAAGTATTTGAGTTTTAGCTTCAGGATCTGGCCTTCTAAAGAGCAGTCAGGGTTGATCTCCTCTAGGACTGACCGGTTTGATCGCCTTGCAGTCCAAGGAACTCGCAGGAGTCTTCTCCAGCACCATAGTTCAAAGGCTTCAATTCTTTGGCGCTCAGCCTTTCTTATGGTCCAGCTTTCACTGCCATACATTGCAACTGGGAAGACCATAGCCTTGACTATATGCACTTTTGTTGACAGGGTGATGTCTCTGCTTTTTAGTGTGCTGTCTAGATTTGTCATGGCTTTCCTCCCAAGGAGCAAGCGTCTTTTAATTTCTTGGCTACAGTCCCCATCTGAAGTGATCTTGGAGCCCAGGAAAATAAAAACTGTCACTACCTCCATTTCTTCCCCATCTATTTGCCAGGAATTGAGAGGGCCGGATGCCAAGATCTTGGTTTTCTTAATGTTTAGTTTCAACCCAAGTTTTGCACTCTCCTTCTTCACCCGCAACAAGAGGCTCTTTAGTTCTTCTTCACTTTCTGCCATTAGAGTGGTATCATCTGCATATCTTAGGTTGTTGATGTTTCTTCCGGCAATCTTAATTCCAACTTTTGATTCATCTAGCCCTGCCTTTCTCATGATGTGCTCTGCATATAAGTTAAATAGGCAATGCGACAGTATACAGCCTTGCTGGACTCCTTTCCCAGTTTTGAACCAATCAGTGGTTCCGTGTCCAGTTCTCACTGTTGCTTCTTGGCCCGCATATAGATTTCTCAAGAGACAAATAAGATGGTCTGGTATGCCCATCTCTTTAAGGACTTGCCAGAGTTTGTTATGATCCACACAATCAAAGGCTTTAGCATAGTCAATGAAGCAGAAGTAGATGTTTTTCTGGAACTCTCTAGCTTTCTCCATGATCCAGCGTATGTTAGCAATTTGATCTCTAGTTCCTCTGCCTCTTCGAAATCCTGCCTGTACTTCTGGTAGTTCTCGATCCACATACTGCTGGAGTCTAGCTTGTAGAATTTTAAGCATAACTTTACTAGCATGAGAAATGAGTGCAATGGTGCGATAGTTTGAACATTCTTTGGCACTGCCTTTCTTTGGAATTGGAATGTAAACTGATCTTTTCCAATCCTGTGGCCACTGTTGAGTTTTCCAAATTTGCTGGCAAATTGAGTGTAGCACTTTTACTGCATCGTCTTTTAAGATTTTGAATAGCTCAGCTGGAATACTGTCACCTCCACTAGCTTTGTTGTTGCTCAGCTTTTCTAAGGCCCACTTCACTTCACATTCTAGAATGTCTGGCTCGAGGTCAGTGACCACCTCATTGTGATTATCAGGGACATTAAGCTCATTCTTGTATAGTTCTTCTGTGTAATTTTGCCACCTCTTCTTAATCTCTTCTGCCTCTGTTAGGTCCCTGCCATTTTGGTCCTTTATCATGCCCATTTTTGCATGAAACGTTCCTTTCATCTCTCCAATTTTCTTGAAAAGATCTCTGGTCCTCCCTATTCTATTGTTTTCTTCTATTTCTTTGCATTGTTCATTTAAGAAGGCATTCTTATCTCTTCTAGCTATTCTTTGGAATTCTGCATTTAATTGGGCATATCTTTCTTTTTCTCCCTTGCCTTTCGCTTCCCTCCTTTCCTCAGCTATTTGCAAAGCTTCCTCAGACAGCCATTTTGCTTTCTTGCATTTCTTTTTCTTTGGGATGGTTTTGGTTGCTACCTGTTGTACAATGTTGCGAACCTCTGTCCATAGTTCTTCAGGCACTCTGTCTATCAGATCTAATTCCTTAAATCTATTTGTCACCTCTACTGTATATTCAACAGGGATATGATTTAATTCATACCTGACTGGCCTAGCGCTTTTCCCTACTTTCTTTAATTTAAGCCTACACTTTGCAACAAGAAGCTCATGGTCTGAGCCACAGTCAGCTCCTGGTCTTGTTTTTACTGACTGTATAGAGCTTCTCCATCTTTGGCTGCAGAGCATATAGTCAATCTGATTTCTGTGTTGACCGTCTGGTGATGTCCATGTGTAAAGCCGTCTCTTGGGTTGTTGGAAAAGAGTGTTTGCTATGACCATCGTATTCTCTTGACAAAATTCTATCAGCCTGTGCCCTGCTTCATTTTGTACTCCAAGGCCAAACTTGCCTGTTATTCCAGTTATCTTTTGGCTTCCTACTTTAGCATTCCAATCCCCCATGATGATAAGGACATCATTTCTGGGTGTTAGTTCTATAAGGTGCTGTAGGGCTTCATAGAACCGGTCAATTTCATCCTCTTCAGCACCGGTGGTTGGGGCATAGACTTGGACTACTGTGATATTGAATGGTTTGCCTTGGATTCGAACTGAGATCATTCTGTCATTTTGAGGATTGTATTCCAGTATTGCTTTTCCTATTTTTTTATTGACTATGAAGGCTACTCCATTTCTTCTGAGGGATTCTTGCCTGCACTAGTATACCTGATGGTCATCTGAATTAAATTCACCCATTCCTGTCCATTTTAGTTCGCTGATACCTAAGATGTCAATGTTTAGTCTTGTCATCTCTTGTTTGACCACGTCCAGCTTTCCTTGATTCATGGATCTTACATTCCAGGTTCCTATGGAGAAAAAATCTTTACAGCATCGGACTTTCCTTTCACCACCAGACATATCCACAGCTGAGCGTCCTTTCGGCTTTGGCCCAGTTGCTTCATTCTTTCTGGCGCTACTAGTACTAGCCCTCTGCTCTTCCCCAGTAGCATATTGGACGCCTTCCAACCTGAGGGGCTCATCTTCCAGCGTCATATCATTTTGCCTTTTGGTACTGTCCATAGGGTTTTCATGGCAAAGATACTGGAGTGGGTTGCCATTTCCTTCTCCAGTGGATCATGTTTTGTCAGAACTCTCTGCTATGACCTGTCCGTCTTGGGTGGCCCTGCACGGCATAGCTCATAGCTTCATTGAATTACGCAAGCCCCTTCGCCACGACAAGGCAGTAATCCATGAAGGGGTCTTATAAAATACTGTCATGGAAATCACCTTGAGCAATCCGAATAAGTAGGATATAAATGCATAAATAAATAACATTCTCTTTTGGCAATGGAAACACAGGAAATTCCTTATATGGACCACTGGAAACCATTTTCAACTTTCCATGCCTCTGTTTCTGCAAAGATATTTATATTTATATTTATTTATATTTATTATATTTTTATACCGCCCTTCTCCCGAAGGACTCAGGGCGGTGTACAGGGCAATAAATATAAAAACAGAATACAAAAGTTAAAAAACGATTAAATATTATGCCCAAGTTTAAAACAGTAATTAAAAACATATTAAAACCCCAACCCCAATATTGATCCGACTCAAAAGAAAGTCAAAATTATGTCACTTCCAGAGAAGGTATATATGTATACGTATATGAAAGTGTATCATATGTTTCATGTATTGATCAGTTGAGTTGTGTTTTGTGGTATAATAATGGTCTTCGATGAGCAAAACTGTTATAGATATTCCAGCTGCCATTGAAATAACTGCTGTGATAACTTGAGTAAGCAAGCAATTGAAAGACAAAACTAATGTTTTCCAGTTCTGTTGTTTGAGCCAGGTTAGTCGGCTGATTAGGCTGCTGTTCAAGGAATAAATAATTGATGCAATTATGCAAAAATAATAATGCACAACAGGATCAGAAGCTAGCCAAGATCCCTGCATGAGTCTGAAGGTGAGAAACCAGAAAAAGCAGTCCAAAAAAATTTCAATGAAAGAGCTGTTAATAGGGACTAGAAGCCATCCAAACTTCCTTCAAACCTATGAGTTTAGATTAGTGCATGGGGCAACTGCAGTCATCAAATTTAGAAATTCTTCCATCCTAATGTTAAAATAAATGATACCAACACAGGTATCCAGCATGTAACAATGAAGTTGTAATGTACATGATACAAATTATGTCAATTGTGCAATGACATCAGGTCACAGTGATGTCACGTGCTACACCTTGCAAGTAATAGGCAATACCTTTTCTGACTAACAAACTAGCTACCAGACTCCTCCTGATTCTGCACCACCTTGGACTAACAAGGCTCTTCTTCATGAATATCAAAGATTCTCAAAATATCACTAATGGCTCATCGTTTTTTGCCTTTCAGCATTGCATATGGCACATTGGAAGAGTCACGTAGCAGTCCTTCCATAGATATATTTTAAATCTTTTCAGCAGAAACCACAACAGATTACCTGATATTTTGAATTTTATCTTCTTAAGCAATGAAGGCACCTGAAAATATATATTCACTATTGCTAGTGGTATATAAAGCTAAGACTGAACCCTTTTCCTAACATAATTGTTAAGAAATCTTGTTCTCTAACCAGATGAAAATGCTATGTACAATATTCTTGTTTTTGTTAAAGTAAGATCAACTATGTATGTCTGGCTAAAATCTTTCTCTAAAATCTTCACAGTAATAAGATAAAGAATCTACTTCCTGTGTATATTTCTATTTTTCCATGGCTAACCTAACACTTTCCCATAAAGTTCAAGTGTAACACATTTGATTTACTTATACATTTATTTTCCCATAAATAACAGTTTTCCCCCACAAATAGCAGTATCCCATATTAATCAGCTACAATATTCTACTTTAGATGTATAATTATGGATTGTTCTAGACCCCCTCAAATATTACAAGCAGCACAATTGTGCAGTTTGTTTTAATAAAAAGTATATATTTTGTACATAATGGCAATTCTACCATTCCCAAGTCTCCCTAATGCACACTATTATATTAGGTAACATTACTTTTTCTTGATTTAAAAACATCCAAATTATAATGGAAGGAAGGCAATTCATCAAGTCCTATCATTTGATTCAGTTGTATCACACTTCTTTACAAGGTTGTTCAAATTATAACATGTATCATCATGCATTCTCCTTTCTGAAGCTTGTCATTCATGGTTTAATTATGATGTAATCCAGTTTTCCATAGTTCTAGTCTCTTTTTAAATAATCTGTGTCATTGCTTTGCCTAAAGATCAGTCTGAAGCACCCCTCCCTAGCTCACCCGCCCCCCCAAAAGATAATGTCTTTCTATTTCAACAAACAGAAGCCAAACAGATTGGTGGTTGAATTATTTAAATACTAGTGACAGGACAGCCTCTTCCATAGCACCGGAGGGCAACAGATTAGCTTAGAGGTCATACCGCCAGCCATGTGGCACTCATCACTGTGTCCTTCAACACCTTGATGTCATAACTGGCCCCAGGATCTGCCACCTGAGATGGCAGCCTCATTCTGCCTAATGGTAGGACCAGCCCTGGGATAAATCAAGACAAAACCATCCTTGACAGATGTTTATCCAGACATGAAAAAAAACCTACTCTATCCATTAAATTAAACACAATAATCTGTTGATCTTAGCTTAATATAAACATGAATTTCAACTTACTACTGGTTCAGAGCACAGCCATTTTCAATGCACATTGAAAAGAAAACTGTAACATTTGATTGGATTTAAAATGAGATGTTTACTTAAAAGACTGTTTTGCTATACTGAACAATTAAGGAAAATGGAGTTCCCTATCCAGCATCAATCATAATGTTTAGACTTCCAAAAGGAAAGTAATCTTAACAAGGACAGATGTGCATAATCTTGATCTCTGTCCATATGGGGGGAAAAATGTTTTCCTGGAACATTAGCAAAAGTTTCAAAATGTGAGAAGATAGCTCTCCTCGAGCAAATGCTGACACAGCATTATTATTAGTTCATATTTTAAACCAACCATTTAAGTTTATTTTTCAGTGTCCAGAGAAGTATCTGAAAATCACTGCTTGAAGTTACAGTCCAGCTATATTTGATATCAGCTGTGAGTTATCATTTCCTTCTGAGGTTTTTTTCAGATATGCTGGGATAAATAATGAATTAAAATGGTATCCAGGCTGGTAGTTTATTATTTCTTTCCTGAAGAATGTACTTCCAGTTATGCGGGCTGCTGACCCAGAAAGAGATAGAGATATTTTGTAGAAACAAATTTTCTTTCCTGAAATGGGTCCAACAAAAAAACCAGAAATTAAAGCCTTCCAGCATATTTCACCGCCATTTGACCAGCTTTAAACTATGGATATAAGATAGGCAACCGATAAAACCTGTGTTTACTGATTTTAAAATCTCATGTTAAAATGTGGAAAGATTTTTATGGTGGACTTGTAAAAAGGTTAAAGCTTTTGGGATTAAAATTTGGTGGAATATGCAAAAGATATTTAAGAAAAGGATAAAGTTTTCTCCCCAATTGTTTTTATTGGGTATTATTACAGATACTACTGTTATAGATACTAAGTTGATGTTGAATTTAATTACGGCAGCGAGACTTTTAGTAGTGCAATATTGGAAGAAGGAAGAACTGCCGACTATAGAAGAGTGGACTTTGAAAGTTTCTAACTTGGCGGAAATGGCAAAGATTTCAGCGTATTTGAAAGATCAATCGCAACAGAGATACATTGTGGAATGGAGAAGATGGATTGAATATATTCAGAATAAATATGGGACTAAAAAGTTTCATTTAGCATTTGAATAAGTAGTGAATTTTTATGATGTATAATTAGTTAGTAGTTATTTCGTTAATATTTTGACTATGGAGAGTTAAAGTGCGATAGAATTTAATGTTTTATTTTTGTTGTTAGCATATTTTAGATTATGCTTGTTTGTATTATTATACCCTGTATTCAGCTCTGGGAAGTCGGGGAGGGGGAAAGGGAGGGGAGGGGGGGTTGGGGAGAGGGGAGGGGGAGGAGGGTTTTTTTGTATTCAAAAATGTATTGTAAAACTTTTCAATTAAAAAAATGTGGAAATATTTAGTTATTTATTTGCTGTTTCTGGACAGGGATTATCTGGAGGCAAATTATACTTAGACATCTAGCAAAACTTTGCTGTCTTCTCTAGAATATTTGAAAGAAATAGTATTAATTAGGTTTACCCACAGATTATGTATTTTTTTATTAAATTTATACCCTACTCATTTACTGTCAAGCACTTCTGGCTAGGAACGTCATAAAACAACAATACAAAATAATTAAAATTTAAAAAATGTTAATATTAAGCATATGATGTAATTATGATTATTCTCAAACTAATCCTCATTTTACATAGGAATTTTACATAGGAAATCTAGAAAGACTACATTTTATAAAAGAAAACTGCCTCCTTAAAATAAAAATTTCCTTCTTTGAACCAGGACAACGTTAAGGAACCAAGCTAAACTTTAGATTCAAATCATCCTCAACCATGGAAGTTGCAAAGTAAATTTGATCTCAATGCTTCTTTCTCAATTTCATGGTCCAAAGCAGGATATTACTCTAATAAATAATTAGACTGCTATTATAAAGTGAAGATTAATGCTGAATTCCCCCATTTTGAAACAGCTTTTAACAACTACACAGAGAGAGAGGAGAATGGAGGATAATTATGGTTTCTGCATTTTATGAAGAGAGTGCTGTTTTCCTGCAGACCAGTAGAAATGGGGGTGGGGGTGGGGGAGAATGGGGTATTCTGAGAGTTGAAATCCACAAATCCTAAGGTTTCTGAGGCTAATAAATAGTGATCTAAGATGCTATCATTGTCTACGGAAGAAGCAGTTGAGTTTAATTCACCCCTCTCATCTCATCATAAAAGCAAAAAAAACCCTCTTATAGTGTTTTATACCGTTTTAAGATAAATTCTGTTTTCACTTTGCTTCCATCTAATTGCAGAAAAGCAAGAGGAAAAAACCAAGAATTTCCCATCAGATCCAGCCACTCTCCTATAATTCAAACATTCTCTCAATCTTTTCTGAACACAATAAATAGGATGAAAATAAAGTAAAGCAAAGAGAAATACTTTTTGCCTCTGGTTGAAAAGAGAGAAAAGCCTTAACAGTGCCAAAGAAAAATGAGATTAAAGGAGAAGTCAGGAATCAGGAATAAAGAGCATAACCAGAAATACCAGTCTCACAAAAAGATATGAAAACTTTATTGCTTAGGCGATGTTCACTAAGATAGAATGCCTTTTTCTATTTGTTCTAGTGCTGGAAAAACCAGAAATTAAGGGTTCACAAAGTACAGTAGGTCTGCTTTCCCTCAAGGCCAGACTTTGTTCATTGGGCTCACAATGCTACCTCATGTGACAAGGTGACTTAGGGCCAAGCCATCTTAAATGATTAGCCTCATCCTGAAAGAAAGAGCTTTTGCACATTTTTTGCATGTGGAAGAAACCACATTTTGGAAGTAAAGGGAGTGGCACAACTGTTCCAGTCTTTTAAAGCTGCTTGAATATTTGGGTGGTACTACCAGGATTTCAAATTGCAAAGCAAGAGTAGCAATAAGCAGAGGTAAAGTAGAAAAAAAAATCTGTAGATAAGGAATAATTTGTTATATTCCTATCACATTTTTACCTTTGTTTCAGCACTGGGGGGAAAATCATCATAACCCTTTCTCAGCTTTTGTTCTCCAAAGTTGTTTATTTGGTAAGTTTGGTGGCTATATATATATTGGAGGGGAAATGAGAGAGAGAGAGAGAGAGAGAGAGAGAGAGAGAGAGAGAGAGAGAGAGAGAGAGAGAGAGAGAGAGAGAGAGAGAGAGAGAGAGAAACAGATTATGCCTGTTGCCTACTGCCAAGTGTCCCAATGTTTTTATAAACTCTAAGACCTTTTTATAAATAGGAACTCACTGATGAGCAATAGCAACCTATAGTGAAAGCCAGATTTTCTAAATTGATTAAATACAAATTGCTTTCAGACTGAATCTCCAAGCTGAACATCTACATATTCTATCAGATATTGGCCTGGATCCAAAGTACTGTGGATAGAAACAGAAAATGCATTTGTAATATTCCACAGATTACTTTTACATTTTTTTCTAATACATTGCAAATCTCATTCAGGATCATGTTTACATCAGGGACCATCAACAGGTTTGGGATGGTGACCACAATTAGAATGTTTAAAACAGAATAGCAGATTTGGAAGGGACCTTGGTGGTCATCTAGTCCAACTCCTTGCTCAGGCATTTCAGACAAATGTTTGTCCAATTTCTTCTGAAAAACCTCCATTGCTGGAACTTCTGGAAGCATATCATTTCACTGTTTGATTGTTCTAAATGTCTGGAAATTTCTCCTTAATTCTAGATTGCTTCTGTCCTTGATTAGTTTCCATCCATTGTTTCTTGTCTTGCCTTCAGGTGATTTTGAGAATAGCTTAACATGTTGTGGACACTTACAAAATGGCTACAGGGTTCTTGGTTATGCTTGCTCATGCTCAAAGTAGCTATCATAAGGATAGCTCTGAGTCAGTCTAAAGCAGGGATCTTCAAACTTGGCCCTTTTATGACTTGTGGACTTCAACTCCCAGAATTCCCTGCCAGCATGCCTGGCTGAGGAATTCTGGGAGTTGAAGTCCACAAGTCATAAAAGGGCCAAGTTTGAAGACCCCTGGTCTAAAGTTATAGTGAGTAGAAGGATACATTCAACTTATTTTATTGGTGACAATAAAGAATACACCTGCGTTCACTTTCTCCTTTTTTTAACTTCCCAGTTTAGATTACATGAACTTCCTGATGTTCTCTTATCTAACTACTAATTATGTTTGACTCTGCTTAGCTTTTCAACATCAGCCCAAACTCAGTTTCTTTGATGTGACATGAATAGAAACCAGAAATATAAAACTACATTAGCTGTTACAAAACAGCAAACAGTCCAAACACCATCTACCATTTAACTTTATCTTTTCCTAGAGCAACTGTCTAAGCAGCTCAATGAATTGCAAGGTTTCCTTGTTTCTTTTTCTATTAAAGATTATAGGGAAATATTGTGGATGCACAGGCATTCTTGAAATCCATCTAATACTAGAGGTTGGTAATTTACTTGACATATTTGAATAAGAAGTTTTTTAAACTACAGATTCAAGTGAGGCAGAAGTCCAATAGATGCTAAAGAAGGCACTTGTAGACATTTATTATTACACGATAAGAAACATTGAATGAGGAAGGCAGCACAGGATAAATTCTTCCCTACCCAAAGTTCTTCAGATGTGTTGGAATTGCAGATGTGTTGGAATTACAATTCCCAGAATTTCCCAATATGAGAAATGGGAAGTCATGGTAAATCTTAACACCATGAGTCAGATTATTGTAAGAGCTACAAAAAAACGAACACTTTAAACTTCAGGAGAGGTGCATTGTTTCCACTTAATTGGAAGTAATAAATCTATACAGTGAAAGACTATTTTATTCTACTGGTTGAAAAGCACTTCTGGACTTAATCCATAATACAGTGAACACTATGTACAAATTCCTTCCATTTTATTTTATTTTTTGCAACTGAGAAGGACAACAATTAACATTCAAAACATAAATTTAAGGACATTATCAACCCATTCCTATGCAACTAAAATGACTCTCTTTTCATGGGAGGAGAATGTTGAAATATCAAGAATTCAGATTAAGTTTTATGACACATTGGTATATCATATGTAAATAAACAGCTTCTCCAAATGACTGCCTTCCAAATGTGTTTGAACTCCCAAAATTCTCTGCATGCTGGGAATTGTAGTTTTAAAACATCTAAACACATCAGATTGGGAAAGTCTAGTCTAAACCAATGTTTTTTAACTTGAGAACTGTAAGATGTATAGACCTCATCCCAACATCATTGTGGTAGTTGAAGTCCATACATCTTAGTTTCCAGGTTGAGAAACCCTGGTATAAACTATAGGTCATATGAACTGTATGCAAAATTCAGCAAACCTTAATATTCACTTGCAGCTGTCAAGTGTCAAACTACATCCCTATTAATAGATGGGGTGACTGGAGGGATAATTTTTTTAAAGGGGCACAGTTGAGTTAATACTTCTCCTATCCAATCTTAATGTAAAGAGACAGGTGGCTTTGGAATAGTTTGAATAATGTGGTACCATTCCCCAAGGTATAAATTAAAACATTAAATCTACATTTAATAATGGTGAAGTAATAGACACACAGAACTGGAGATGTTGCACGCCCAAGTTCCACTGTAATCAGAATGAACAAGCATCTCATGGGAATGTCACTGCCTAGCTAATTACCCATTACTATTGCAAGTTCGCTCACTCTTTTTCAGTGCACATCTATGCAGTGAGTCATGTTCTCACGTGAGGGGAGAGAACAGGGAACAACATCAAGAATCCATGTCTGATATTTTGGTTAAAAAAAAATTCAAAAAAATTTCTTGAGTCACTGGAGAAAAAATGGACCATCTTTATTCTTACTCATTAGCAATCCATTCCAATAAGTGTGTTTTCCTCCAGGATTTGCTTTCTCACTCCCTCTTCAGAAGACCTTTTAATTTTGCCTTACAGCCATCCAGCATTTCTCTGTCTCTCTCTGTCTCTCTGTCTCTCTCTGTCTCTCTCTCTGTGTCTGTCTCTGTGTGTGTGTGTGTGTGTGTGTGTGTGTGTGTGTGTCTCCATTTTTTTTAGTTCTCCTTTTTTCCTAAGGTGTTCTTAAGGCACAGTTACACATAATTCAACAAATGACATCTTGCTCTTCTCTAGACAAAATGCTTTGTTTAGGCTTATTAGAACTTCATTACTTCCATGCTCTTGTAGAGGAAATTGTGAATATTCTGCTGCAGGGTGTGTGTGTGTGTTGTTGTTTTTTTAAAAAAAATGTTTCCAGCTGTTAGGCATCAATAATGCCTTAGTGTCTCCCCAGATAATAATTTTGAGCTTTTAAAATTGAGATGGTCTTAATGGCTGGGTGAGCAATCAGATAAATGAACAGAAGTGTAAGGAAGCAGAGAGTCCTGATTGAATGGGTGAGCTGTGATTAGGACAGAAAGCATGAAATGTCTATCTGAGCATCCATGCCAGTTAGGAAATTGTGGGAATTGAAATCCATACATGTTTTGGGTTGAAGTCTATACATCTTCTAAGAGTTGAAGTGCATACATTTTAAAACTGCCAAGGGTGGAAAAAAACACCAATCTAGAGAATGTTTTTACCTTGTGTAGTCTACATTCAGAGCAGTGTTAACATCAGAACTGGAGAACATTGTCAGGGCATCTTCTTAGAACAGCATACCTAAGTCACAGGTTGATAAGATTTTTCTCCAAAGAGATAACACAGAATCAGATCCACAATTCATTTACTCTTCAGTTGTGAGAATTTAAAGTTATTCCTGTTAGTTACGCCTCCAGGTGGGAAGAATATAATAGCCTTTGGATATTGGAGAGTTGATGCTTCAGAATGTTTCATAACTAGCATCATCCCAATTTAAATATAGGAGAAGATACTCTTGGATGATCTCAGCCAATTAGTCATGGATAGAGATGTGTTGTCAGGCTGTACTTTACAGAAGTTGATTTTTATTTTACCTTTTTGTCCTAGCCAACCTTTACTGAGCAGGAAAAAGAGACTTAGACCTGTTAGCTGGACTTCCACTAACAAATTCCAGGACTACAGCCAGATTTGGAAGTTTAGGGAAGGGGAGGAGTTCAAAAGTACAGAAGTAGATAACTGCTTCCACACTGTTGCCAAGAAAACTACAGGTAGTCTTTGACTTACAGCAGTTCATTTAGTGACTGTTCAGAGTTACAACAGCACTGAAAAAGTGACTTATAACCATTTTTCAGACTTACAACATTTGCAGTATCTCCTTGGTCATGTGATCAAAATTCAGACACTTGGCAACTGGTTCATATTTATGTCGGTTGCAGCATCCCAGGGTCATGTCAAAGAATGCCGACTGGTGGCCCCCAGGGGGAGGGCATTCTCTGTGGGCGCACCGGATTTATGGAACCATCTTCCGGTCGAGCTCTGGATGGCGCCTGATCTCCGCTCCTTCCGGCGCGATCTTAAAACCTACCTCTTTGAACAAGCTGGCCTGGCCTGATGGGATGGGGTCGGGTTTTATAAATTGATCTTAACCTTTTAATCTGTATTAATTTATTACGGGCATTGCTGTTTAATTACTTTTTAATTTTTGTACCTTGTTTTTTATTATGTATTGCCCTGTTCACCGCCCTGAGTCCTTCGGGAGAAGGGCGGTATACAAATTAAATTAATAAATAAATAATAAATAAATAAAATGTAAACAGTTTTTGTGACCTTCTGACAAGCAAAGTCAATGGGGAAGCCAAATTCACTTTTTTATTATAATATTTTATTAGTTTTCTAATTTTACAATTAAACATTTAAAAAGCAACGGGGTGACTGCGTTAATCAATAATTCAATAACATACACAAATCCTTAGTACAAATCTCAAATTACAACATCAGATATTTTCTCTCTTTTTCCCTTTAATATCTACTATCTCATACAAGGCTAGAGTAATTCTTATTGTTATCAACTAAGTAAAACCATCTTTGTTACATTTATCAATAATTTTTAGCTCATACATATCTTAATTGTGTTTACATTCAATCCTTATATACACTCAATTACAAAATTGTAATCTTTAATGCAATAGGGAAAAAATATTAACTATAAGACTGAACAGTAATCATATTAGCTATATAAACTATAGTTGTAATTAAATATAAATCAAACCAGATTGGAGTTTGGCTTGGCCTTATCCTTTCCTTTTAGATTTGGGTTTCTAATACACCAGTTAAGGTTAAATACAGTCCAGAAAAAGTAATATCTTTTTTAAAAAGTGGCTACAATATGCCCTCAGAATTCATGTTAGTTGCATGTTAACACTGTAAACCTAAACTTCTTTAAGAAAAATATTCTTAGAACTAGTTTGTAATAGGAATGAAGACATCAAGGCAGTTTATAAGAAGGTCTCTCTTCATTAACAATCCATAACAACTTCCCTGTAAAATTGGTTGGACTGAGAAAAAATGAAAAACATACAGATCTTCTCGTTCTAAATTCACCTTAATCATTACAGCAGAATGGACAGAAAAAAGCTGGAAGATTTCTCAGCCTTTTTCCAGAAGAATGAATTTAAGGGAATTTCTAAATGGCATCACCCTTATAGGAGTCCTACTAAAAAGCAACAGTGAGAAAAAGTTTGTTCATGTAGTTTTCCCTTTCAATTTAAGTGAAATATGGGAAATAATGGAAAGTGGACAGAGAAATGAAAGGGAGGACATTTCCAAGCACCCTGTCATCTCATCAGTAAATAAAAATAAGAAAATAATATCATATCTCTGATCAGTGCTTTTTTTGTAAAAGAAAAAGGTGCCGGAACTCACACATGTCATACAACCCACCTTGCCTACCCTACAAGGTTCCATCCAAAAAAGGTGCCGGAACTCCGTTCTGAGCGTTCTATGAGAAAAAAAGCCCTGTCTCTGATTGTCTCAAAGACAACTGGACTTTCTTGGGGGCTTTTCCTTGAAAAAATAGGGAAAAAACAAGAAAGTCCAGTTGCCTTTTGAAAAGCACCTTCGGGATAACCATGACCTGGACGATTGAGAATAATCATGATCATTTCTCTGAAATTCTCTCCTCAGCTGAAAGAATATTAGAAACAATTTCTCTTTTGTCAGACTGAATGAGAAATGATAGAAATAAAAGCAGAAAAAAATATTTCTCTCTTACTAGTATAAATAATCTTACTGCATTAAAATCCGCCAAGGATAGGAATGTAATTTCTGAAGTTCTGACAGATTCTTTCACTCTCTCTTCACTGAGCAAAGTGAAAAAGTCTGCATACTTCTCTATTGACTGAGAATTATCTTGATTCTACAGATTATCCTCAAGCCACTATAGAGAGCACAAAGGCCTTCCTTAAAATGTTAGGGGTGGGGAAAATGCTGATAGAACCTGGGGCATTTGTGGGGAAAGAATTAAACTCCCCACCTCATCTCTCAAGTGAATTTCAAGAGCCAGCCGGTCTGGGAGGTTGGATTTGTTTTTAGGAAAAGTAAACACAGCTAAAGTCAACAAGTTCCTTCCGTAGGGAGCTGTTGAGCAAATTGCCTTACAGATTAAATTCTGTGAAGTCATACTCAATCCAATGTGAACCTCTCAGCCTTTGCCCAAGAAAAGAAAAAGTATGTCTGTTAGTATACGTTTAGGTACATTTGTGCCATACACACTGAGTTTTATGGGCTTGAATGGTGCAGTAAATTAAAACCAATCTCCTCTAAATAACCCCAGCTAAGGTAGTAACAAAGAGTTTTGGGGAGACAGGAAGATGTTAATGAATAAACATGTATATGTTGTAATAGTGGTTCCCATAGAGATGGTTCTCCTCTATGTGGAATTTTACTATTTAGAAAGGTAATGGGACATGGTTTAATAGCAATTAGAATTGTACAAAATGATTTCATGTGCTTCACCAGCCACAAAAATTACTGTGGATAAAAGTTTAGTACCATTGGAAATCATTCTAAAGGCTGGAACTAAAAACGATACAATCACCACTTAGCTGTGCAATATAAGATAAGAGGGTTTCTTTAATTGAAATATAATGTGAAAATTACAGAACCTAATTGTGTATTGAAATGAAACTTTCAACCAGTGTAAATGTTTGGGTTTTTTTAATTTTCAAATGTCAATTTAAAAAAAAATTAATGGGGCAGTCATATTTGAAAATTCAGCTGAAAATCTTTGGTATATTTTGCAGTCCTTTCAAAACTCTATGAAACCAATCTAGATGTCATACAAGAAAAGAGATCAAAGGGAGACAGTGTGATAGATGTTTTCTACAAGGATGAGAGATAGATAGACTATGATAGTTGCTTCTCCCATTTCTGGAATCTTTAAAGGAAGGATTTAGGAACATGAGTACCTCAGGCCACACCTTAATCCATACCCTATACCTGCTTCTCCCATGTTGTAACCTTCACCCACTTGCTTGTAATTCTGATCAATTACGGTCCTATTTCACTCACACTAATGTTTCAGATCCCATCTCCTGCTAATATACAGTGCTAAGAAATTTATTCCACAGGAAATAGAGTTGATGATAGCAGAACCAGCCAATAAAATAAAATAAAAAATAATGAAACCCCAAAATAAAAAGTATATGTTAAAGTAGGAATGAGCAGGTTATTAGCAAAAAGTATAGTCATAGGGAAGGTAAGCTCTTGATTAATTTAAGCTTAATCTAGAAAGCTAAGTACAAAAAGGGAGGGGATTTCTTCAGATGCATTCATGATACAAAGAAGACAAGAGGAATAGGACTACTTGTGAAAATATAACATCTCAGTAAAGATAGCAAAAGTTAATAAATCTTAAAATAATTGATTAATTACTTAAATTCTGCTTTGGATCAATCTTCTCTGAGAAGAGAATATGCTGTTCCACCAGGCATTTATAGAGAGGTAGTTCGAAAGAGCAAGATTCCTTCTTGAGCTTAATAATTAATTAACTTAATAAATAATTAATAATTAACTTCAATTAAGTTCAGATCGCCAGAGCCAAATGGATTGTATCCTAAATTACTGAAAGATATTGTTGATAGACAAATACCAAACATCTGTCAATTATCTTTGAAAAATCCTGGACAAGTTCTCCAATACTATTTATTTTATTTTATTTATTTTAATTCCATTTATATCCTGCCCTTCTCCGAAGACTCAGGGCGGCTTACAAGCTTAGCAGTAGCCTTCATCCTATGTATATGCCTGCTTATTAGGGTTTTCACACACACACCCCAAGCGGCATTATTACAAAGTCAGCTTAATTGCCCCCAACAATCTGGGTCCTCATTTTACCTACCTCGGAAGGATGGAAGGCTGAGTCAACCTTGAGCCTGGTGGGATGCGAACCTGCAATAATTGTAGGCAGCTGGTGTTACTTAAGGAGGCATTAGCCCACTGCTCCACCAAGGCTCAAGTAAAGGGGAAAATGTTTTCAAAATGGGGAAAACTGGGACTTACAGAACTGTAGACTAATCATACTTATGTATGGAAAAAATTCTAAGCATTGACCTTTAGGAAATGCAACATAGTCTATATTTTTAAAAACATATATTTCCAAACTAATATTCTCAAAGGCCTAATTGGTTCCTCCTTTGTTGGATATTACTTGGTGTAGTTTGTTGTTAAATTTCCTAGATTCACTATCTTACTCTTCTTTTTGTCGCTCTTTTTTGTCAGTAATATTTTCACTATATTCTGCATTGATCAGATCCCATTTAAAGAATTGAGCCCTATTCTAAATGCCCCATTTTATGGAACATTGGGAACATAGTTTAATCTTTGAAAGCAAAGAGATACGACAGCATTTTACAAGTTCTTCCACACAAGGTCAAATCCTGTTCTCTATTGTCACTGAATACAGCACAAGTTCAATTCAAAACCTGAGCTCTGTGCAACAAGGTGGGCTTCCATTCCTGCCCATCTAGCAGATCAAAAGCCCTTCGATCTAAAGGTAACAACATTCCATGCCCCTTTGGTGTATAGCCATGCTGGTCACATTACCACAGAAATTGTCATCTGACAATCCTGGTACCCTCAGTCAAAAAACAGGAGTTGGGCACCGTGCCCTAGAGTCCCCTGACAGGGAAAACCTTACCTTTATTTTTTAGATCCAGTTGAATGTTGAACAAAATTTCTTAACAGGGCAGTATAGCAGTGGAATCTGCTATTAAGGGAAATTTTCCCTTCTCTGGTGAATTCTAACAGAGGCTAGACAGTTATGTATGGAAATGTTTTAATTTGGATTTATTAAATGTTTTCCTATACTGAACAGGGAGAGAGGGGAATCAATAAGTGATCATTTCCAGTTCTTTTTCTGGAAAATGGGGAAAAATTAACCCTCATGTTTATCTTAATCTCTCACATTTGCAACTAGAAGCCAGTTAGGCTAATATTTTATGTAGATTGGTGGAGAATTAGAAGTCCCTTTTTATTCAATCCTAATAAAATAATTGCCTTCTGAAATTTTATTTTGTCCAGTAACACTAAGTAAACTTTTAAAAAATGAAAATTAAAAATATTAGCTAAAGATACCTGAAAATCAATGGCTTTCATTTCTTAAGCATTAATTTCTCATCAGGATTTCTCATTTTTAAGGTAACACCAATAGAACCTCAGTGTATCTAAGCAGAATGAATTTTGATGACATCTTGTAGGGATCTAACTTCAGAAATTTCTTTTGCATTCATAGTGACATTTCCTTGCTAATCAAAATGATTATTAAATCATCCAAGTTGTCCACAATTATTTCATGCTCTAGACATTATTATACATCCTGGTTTTATGAAAAGCTTTGAGACCTGGGCGAGGGGCAGCAGTATTGGGGAGGACAGAATTGCAGATATTTACTAGTGGGGGGGGGACTCCATGAATTTCTTAAAAGGCATCTCTTATAACTCATAAAAATCTTACAACTGATGGTGATTAAAACACAACACTGAAGTAAAAGCAAATTCTGAAGAAAATATGTAGATGTTTTCCAGACATAAAATATGGATTCAGTGCTAAGATTTTATTCATGCAGAAACTCTCTTTATGCAGAAAGCTAGTAAAAAAAAGTTTGTCCTTTCTATACAAATTTTCTCTTACATTCATTTTCTATGTTTGTTTGTTTATTTATATGAGAAGCATCACAATTAAAATAAGGCAAACCATATGACAAAATTTATAATATAAAATACAAGATTAACATATGTACAAATTAAAGAGATCTTTCCCATAAATTAATAACGTTAATTGTTTTCTATTGCACTGCCATGAGGTCCTCAAGTATACACTGATCGGGACATAAAAGGCAGGTATACATATGTGTTGTTGTCTGCATTTTCTATGTGAATTATAGTGAAAAGACATTCACCAATAGGATGCTTCCTGTTTACAGTCAGATTGGAAAAGAGTGCCTTCGAATCAGTGGTGATCGTGGTATGGAAGGTCCCTCCAGTTTTCTTGGCAAAATTTTGTAAGTGGTTTGCCATTGCGTAGGGCTAAGAGAGAGAGTGACAGACTGGCCCATTGTCACCTAGCTTTGTGCCTA
The DNA here is from genome assembly GCF_964194415.1 of Vipera berus. Lineage (NCBI taxonomy): Eukaryota > Metazoa > Chordata > Lepidosauria > Squamata > Viperidae > Vipera > Vipera berus. The sequence continues at coordinate 116,830,935 of NC_138205.1, read as the reverse complement.
AGGCAGGAGTAGAACTCACTGTCTCCCAATTTCTAGCCTGCTTCCTTGACCATTACACCGGCTCTATCTAAACAAGACAGACCATGAGCCCATTCCTCACCACTGTTTAAACTGCTTCTTTTTTAATTTTATTATACTGTATGTAAAACCAATGTAATCAAATCCCAAATTCTCTTGAACTTCATTTTACTTTTACCTTGAAATTCCAATGTTAGATTTCTTTCTTGCCTTCCCATTTTTGTATATATTCTTAATAGCCATGCTGTTAAGCTTTCTTCTTCAGACCAAACCATCTGCAAATTTAGACATAATTCCCTTTGATTACATGTCCCTTTGAGACTAGTTAGCTCTTTGTATGGGTAAGTAGGCTTCAGACTACAGTCCAAAGTTTATTTCAGGCACCTATGGAGTTCTCCAAATCATCACACACAGTTTGAAATAATATTCTTCTAGTATGTGTTTCTTTGTGTGCTTAGGTCCTATGATATAATGATGCATAATTATTTTCTGGATTCAGTCAGTTAAAATAATATCAGCCCATGTTTTCATAAATCCACAACATTCAAGAAACCAGATATTATTAAGAAAATTTAAGCCATCAAGGAATATTGCAATTTCATCCCCACTTTCCTCTGTGGATTTGATGAGGCTATTTCACATGGTGTTCGGTTTATTATCTTTCATAATATGGAATGTAACTAGATAAATAAAGCATAAATATGGATTAATTACTAGGCTGATTGTAATGATAGCCACTTTTCTGCATGTGAAATATGATACAGGTTTTTCCTCCAGTGTCTGGTAATATTTTTTCTACTTTTACTTCTACATTTTATGTTTACATTTTATGAAAAAATGTGGATGATTGGCAGCTGGTTAAATTAAGAATGACTTTGGTAAAGGAAAAAGCTTCTATAAAACAAAAAAGTGACATATCCTACCTCTAGCATTTGAAATCTTCTTACAGAGGGTTGTCCTCTGCAATATGTCCTTAACATCGTTTTTTTTAATAGCAATTTTAAGATGTGTGGACATCTTAAAGTCCCAGAATTCCCCAGCCAGCGTGCTGGAAACCCTAGTAGTAGAAATCCTAATAGTAAAAAAAAAGCACAATTCCAGAAAAGAATACATCCAAGAATATACTAGACCAAACTAATGATGAGAATTCTGCACCACCACCACCACCACCATTGTTGTTGTTGTTGTTGTTGTTGTTGTTGTTGTTGTTGTTGTTGTTGTTGTTGTTGTTATCCCCAAAATTCTTTATTCTGTTTCCCTGGCTGCAGTTCCTCTCCTATCTCCTAGATCATTCCAATATACTTTTGGATGGAATTGGCGGGGGGGGGGGAACAGTCAACATGGCAGCCACTGCCATACAATCTAAATCCCACCCTTTTATTTTATTTTATATGATTCCCAATACATGTAAGAAGTGGCAGGGCTTTGAACTTTTTAATACCCAAACTCCTACAGACACACCTGATTTGGCCCCAGAGGAAGTCATTCTGAGCTTAACCAAATGAAGAGCAGTTCTTCTATCTTTCTGTCCAATGAATTGTTACACAATATTGTAGTCAAGAGTTCCAGAAGACAAGCCCAAAAGGAAACACTTAAAACTAATTATAATAAAATAATAACAAAAGAAATTAAGAGTCCTAATTTAATTTCAAAATGAAAATCACAGCCTTTTATACTTTATTAAAAGTATTTTTCTTAATATAAAATACAAATAAAAATAAAGACAATAAAAAAGAAAGGAAGGAAAGGAAAGGAGAAAAGTGGATAAAGTGGGGGGGAAAGAAACAAAATGCAATTACTTCTAACTTTTTTGCTGCAATAAGATACATAATATTCTATCAACTTTTTACTTGTCTAAAACAGTAAATACTAGTAATTTCTATAACCATAATCTATTTAATCATCCAAACCCAAAATCAACGTTTCTATTATTTTTCTCCTTGTAACAGAAAGTCCAACTATTTATATTATTTCTTCTAATTAATGAAGTTATTTTTTCCATCTCGGCTAGTTCTACCATCTTTTCAAGCCATTATTCCATTATTTCCATTTTTGAGCATATAGGATTCTTGCTGCCGTCAACACATATATTAACAAAAGTTCAAATTATTTTTTCATCTCTTTAACCAGTAATCCTAAAAAAACTAATTTGTGGTTTCCATTGTAAAACCACTTTAAGGATCTTTTGAATCAAAACATGGATCTGTTGCCAATATTTCTCTGTCTTAACATGCATCCACATATAATAAAAAGTACCTTCCTTACAGTTACATTTTTAACAAATATTCAAAAAGCCTATTACAACTTATATGCCACAATCAAAAAAGGATCAAAACATCACACCATATAAATGCTAAGTCTATTTCTCTGGAGAGATGTTTTTCTAGCTGGGACAACAACACTGAAAAATGGTGAAACTAAAAAAATAAAAAATTCTATCCTTAAAAATAAAGAATAAGATTTAAGCAGGTATTCATGATAAAGCTTTTATTCTTATATTATCTATTTTTGGGAGTACTTCTTTGGGGTTTTTTAAGCCTGGAACTTCAGCTCTAGACTAATTTGTCAAGTACGGGACTGGGGGCTAAAACATATAAGGAACGGTTGCTGGAATTGGGTACGTTTAGTTTAATGAAGAGAAGGACTCGGGGTGACATGATAGCTGTGCTCCAATATCGGAGGGCCTGCCACAAAGAAGTGGGGGGTCAACCTATTCTTCAAAGCACCTGAAAGCAGGAGAAGAAAAAATGGATGAAAACTACTCAAAGAGAGAATCAACCTAGAACTTAAGGAGAAATTTCCTGACATTAATTAATCAGTGGAATTTCTTGCCTCCAGAAGTTGTGGGTGCTCCAACACTGGAGGTTTTTAAGAAGAGAATGGACAACCATTTATCTGAAATGGTATAGAGTTTCCTGCCTGAGCAGGGAGTTGGACTAGAAGAACTCCCCAAGGTCCTTTCCAATACTGTTATTCTGTTATATACTTCTGTCTCCAAATAAACATATATATGCAAGCAGAGAAACGCACCACAGTCTAATACCCAGAGCACATCAAGCAAGATAGAGAATGGAGTCACCACAAACGTCCCAAATGTTGCACATTATTTACTTATTCATTCATTCATTCATTCATTCATTCATTCATTTAATTTGTATTTCTGCTTGAAAACTATTTTTAGGTGGACTTAAGATCCAGCTTCTTGTGCTTGCATATGTGTGCAAACATTGACTTACTTATAACTCTATCATGAATTAAACTAGAATAAAATATGGTTTCTGTCATTTGTAAGTTCCAAATTTTGCAAGGTTTAATAAATCAGTACTTTAGCACATTATATTCATTCATTCATTTATGGGGGGGAAGTGTTCATTCATTCATTCATTCATTCCTAGTAGATTTTAACCGTTAAGACATGTTCCAAATCATAAGTAAATAGTAGCAAGGAAGCCTGACCAAAGCAAGCAAAGTTGCCTGTAAGGAAGCAGAGGGCAAATCAACAAGTTTCTTCCTGCAACCCAGAAATACCTAAGGTAATTTTCAGAAGGGAGAAAATGAGTGTTTAGGGAGGTCAGTTATTCATTCTTCAGAATCAAGAAGCTAGTTGACCTGGTTAAGCAAATACCTACAGATGGATAACCTCCGCTGGAATTTCAAAAAGCAGGTGATCATAATGCAAAGCTTGTCTTTTTGCTGATAAATGCAATCTTTAATCATTCACCTTATTTGGATTTTCCAAACTGGAGGAGAAAAAGGAAGAACGTATGCCAAGCTGTTTCCCTCTTGAGAAACAGCTAAATGCTAAACCATTCTGAAGTATAATTGAGTTCTGTCATCTATTTTCAATGCGATCATTCTTCTCTCTTAATCTTCTATTTAAAAAAAACAACAACCAGAAAGGAACTTGGAAAGGAAAGATGGAATTACGCCTTCAGCCAGACTTATTTCAAGCCTTAGTATTTCCTTCTTGATTACCATTGAGGCAGAAAATATCAGTTCTATTGGACAATGACAGACTTGCTGAGTATAAAGAAAAGACTAACAATATATTTTTAAAATATTAAATCAAGTTACAAACTAATTTGAGAGAAACTTTTTATTTCTCTACGAGAAGCAAGAACCAATGAATTCCTCTATTTCTTCAGCCTAATAATCTTTATGGTGTAGTGGCAATTTATTCATCACATAAAAATGATGCTTATTTACAAAAAAATTACAACTGTTAATACTTATATGTTCGTTTCAGAAGTCTTATAATTGAGAACAAAAAAACATTGTGTGGGGGAAGATCATCACTAGGTGAATCATATAGGAGGACAATCTTTGGTTTAGATGTTGATGGGCAAACTCAAACTTCTGAATTCATCTTTATTCCTTTTCTTTCATCCATATGGCCTTCAAAGCGGAGAATTCAAAGAAAAGTTTTTTATCATTATTTTTGGTCTTAATATTATTAAAGGTAAACTTCTAAAAAAAACTTCTTGTGATGTTCTTCTGCTTCCTTTTTTTGCAAGTTTCTATTCCTCTTTGTTCTCATTTGGAGAAGATTTTAATTTTTGACCTTTCACCTGACCTCTGCCAGAATGCTCCATTTTATTCTAGGTTGCACTTTTTCATTTTCAAAAATAGCATCTTAATATAAACCAAGTAATGCTCTATCTAATTAATGGAATGGTCATTTCTAGATATTTTATATCTAATTTGTTCTTACTTACCCTTTTTCACCCAAATGGCAAAGCAAGTTATCTGGTTTATTCCTTTGTTTACTCCTTCTCTATTCCTGTGAAAATTCATGCTTCTGCTTCTTAAGAGTTATTATGTTTTGCCCATCCTGCATATTTATTTATACAGTGTGTGTGTGTGTGTGTGTGTGTGTGTGTGCATGTGCATATATACAGTATATATTCATATACATACATATCCCCCGCCCTCACCTGGCCTCCTCAGTGCTGCTCATTCCAGCATATAAACTTTTATTAGTCAGAGTGAAACCTACATTAAAGCAGGTGAGGGTTTGGACAGAGGGAGCTATAGAAGCATTACAAGATTGCTTTGAGTGCACAAATTGGGGCTTGTTTAAGGAAGCAGCTACTGATAACCAACATACAAATGTTGAGGAGTATGCACCACGGTGTCCTGCATATATCCAAAAGTTCACAGAAGATGTCTGTGTCCTGAAAAGCATTGTTGTGAGGGCGAATGAAAAACCGTGGCTGACCTATGAGGTCTGCAAGATGCTGAAAGCACAGAATGTGTCTTTTAAATCTGGTGACATGCTGGCACTTAGAACAGCCAGAGCAAATCTGAAAAGTGCCATAAAAGGTGCAAAGCAAAGCCCATTGCCAGAAAATTCAGAACTTTTTTCAGGACTCAACAAACACCAAGTGAATGTGGCAAGGAATCCAGGTCATTACGGATTACAAAGTGACTCCATCAAGATGCAAGGACAACACTGACTTCCTAAACAAACTGAATACATTTTTTGGTAGATTTGAGGCATCAAATAGCACTCCTGCTAGGAAAGCTATGCCCCATCCTGATGAGCAAGTGCTAAGCTTTGATGTCACCTGTGTCTGGAAAACACTGAAGAAAGTTAACATTTGGAAAGCAGCAGGCCCAGATAACATCCCTGGATATGTCCTTAGGGAATGCACAGATGAGCTGGCTTGTGTGCTCACAGATATTTTCAGTCTCTCATTGCAGTAGGCAGTGGTCCCATCATGTTTTAAGATGGCCATCATCTTGCCAGTGCCAAAAAATCCACAATTACAGGCCAGTTGAACCGACATCCACCATTATGAAATGCTTTGAGAAACTGAGGACATTATTGTATCTAGCCTCCCGCCAGCATTTGACCCGCTTCAGCTTGTCAAGGATGCTATTTCTTCCGTTCTCCATCTGAGTTTGAAGCACTTAGAGGGAAAAAATACTCATGTGAGTTGGTTGTTTGTCAACTTCAGTTAAGCGTTTAACACAATCATTCCCCAGCATCTAGTAGACAAACTGGGTCTTTTAGGCTTAAGCACTCTTTTGTGCAACTGGATTCTTGAATTTCCTACCAACAGGCCCCAATATGTGCGAGTTGGAACAAATACCTCTAATACCATTTTCTTGAGCACAGGTTCTCCTGAGGCTGCATCCTAAGTCTGCTGCTGTTCACCCTGTTGACCAATGACTGTTGTGCTAGGTTTGCCACCAACCATATTGTGAAGTTTGCAGATGATAAAACAGTAGTGGGCCTTATTCATGATGACAATGAGGGTGCTTACCGCAAGGAGGTTGAGGGGTTGGTGAACTGGTGTAAGGAAAACAGCCTAGTTTTAAATACCAGAAAATCTAAAGAGATCATTGTCGACTTCAGAAAAGGCAGGCACAGTCTCACTTCTCTGTGCATTAATGATTCACCTGTGGAGATGGTTACCAGCATCAAATTCCTGGGTGTGCAGCTTACAAGTAGGCTGGCTTGGTCGCTCAACAGTGAAGCGGGCACAGCAGTGCCTGTATTTTCTGCATTAACCTTGTGAACTCTCAAGTTTCCTCCTTCTGCTATATATTCAAGATGGACAGTATTTAATATTTATTTGTTATGTATATGTAGGGGTGTGGGTCTGTACATATGTTGTATATAGTATGTTTAGGTGTGGGTCATGTATGTGTGCTGTTGTGCCCAAAGTAAAAAAAATGACAATAAAGGTTATCTTGTCTTGTCTTGTCTCTTCTCGTCTTGTCTCATTTTGTCTCATCTTATCTTGTCTCATCTCATCTCATCTTATCTTACCTTATCTTATCTTATCATCTTATCAAGTATGTGGGTACCATGTTTTCCCGAAAATAAGACCAGGTCTTTTTTATTTTTTGCTTCCAAAAGAGGCAAGAGGTCTTATTTTTGGGGGATGTCTTACTCACCTCCAGCACTGATAGCCTCGACCAGCAGGTCTACTGGGCCAGTCTACTTTTTCTGGGGCTGAAGGAGCAGCTGCATTCTGCAGCTGCATTCCGGCCTACATTTTGGTCTTGCAGAACCAAGCAATGGATTGAATCCATAGCTTGATTCTTGGCTGCAGAGGCCTTCCAGAAAGGCCTGTAACTGAGAAATGCAGGCCTGGCTGCAGAAGAAGTGGGCCCCACGAGGAGAAGCCTGCTTGCAAGATAAGTGGGTGTGGGGCATGTGAGGCAGGCCCACCCTCACTCCCCTGCCCTAGCTTGATTTTTAGGTATGTGCCTCGCCCAAAAACTAGGACTTATTTTTTGGGGTAGGGCTTATATTAGGCCCACCCCCCAAAAAAAATCAAGCTAGGGCTTATTTTCAGGGTAGGCCATACTTTTGGGGAAACATGGTATGTCATCTACATCAGTTATCAGAGGCAGTTTAGTGGTGATGGCACCAGACTAGAAACTTGTAGACCATGAGTTCTAGTCCTGCCTTAACCAAATTGGATGTACTTTGGCCAATCCTACTGTCTCAGCTGTAGAAAGGAGGCAATGGCAAGTCACCTTTGAAATCTTACCAAGAAAACTGCAGGGACTTGTCCTGGCAAACACCAGGAGTTAATACTGATTTGAAGGAACCACAGAAACAAGCATTATAGTTACTCTAAGTTTGCTAATAATTCCCTGTGGCACTTGTAGTTTGGACTACCGAAGTACATGTATAACAAATTTTGAATTGGTTTTAAAAAGAATTAAAAATTAAAAACTAGTAAAAACTAGAAACGATTAACTAATTCCAGAAACAGGAAGTCAGACAATGAGTAGGGAGTGATTACTCTGATTTGTAGCCAATGGGAAGAAAAATGTTATAGAACTGTAAAGAGACAATTTTTATAATCATGGAGAGAGTACTAAAGAATTACTAGACAACTCATACCCTGTTGGGTCTTTGTTTCAAAAATATTTCCTTACCTCACAGGAAGAGAAGAGAAGAGCAGTAGGAGCAAGACTGCTGACTTCCTGCTGGATTTTCCATTGAGTTTACTTATGGAAATATAGCAGGAAACATCAAAAATCTTCTTCCTTCTCTTTCTCTCCCCTCCCCTCCTCTTCTCTCCCTTCCCTCCCCAAAATTGTTGCAGTGTGATGTATCATTTCACCCATTTAAAGGTCATAATAACAAGAGTATTAGTTGACAACTTAAGCATCTATGAAAAGACAGTATCAAAGATTGGAAAGATGGGCATTTGCAAAGAACAGAAGCTTTTTTGAACAAAGAGTGCCAAAATTTTGTGCAGCATTCAGCATAAGACCAGATGTGGCTTAAATGTTTCTTAGTCTAAACTCATCCACAGTAAGAGGTAATCAGTCCTAATCCTGAACCCAGTAGGACATTGATAAAATTTCTTCTTCTCTTAAAGCGAAATATATTGCCCAATTTATTACAAATAATTCAATTGATTTAATTGTCTTTAGACAACCATAGATTTTGCCAAAAAATCATATTTCATTTTTAACCATGCCTATTTTTTTTTCTTTTGCTTAAATTTGATCATGCAGTAGACATACATGGAGTGAGATATTTTTTTTTACTCTGAGATGCTTCTCCTATAAATTACGCTTCATGTTTCTTTTTTCTTTGTTTTCCTTGGCAGAAATATTAGAATCTACATCAGTTTGCTTGGGGTTTTTTACAAAAAAGAACAATCTGCATATCTAGAGATGAGCTTTCAGCTACTGTGCAAACCTGCCCCTAGTGTAATTCTATCTGCCATCACAGTATCACTAAAGAAAATAAACTGATCTCTAATTACAAAGATTATTTACCTTGTAATTAAAGTGGTGCCAGTAATTCAGATTTCTCTTAAGATAGGTTCAATCTTATCTTTAAAAAAAAAATTCTCCAGATAAATTACCAGGTTGATGGAACAGAGGAAGACAGCTCACCACTTCTCTATTAGAAGGTGCCATAGAAACAGCAGACATAGGGAATAAATGAACCAAATGAACATTTATATACCTCCCAACATACGATAATCAGATGGACATGGTCATATCAATATATTGTGCATAGTGCAGAAACTAATGTTTTTTCTTCTCTTCCACTGTCAACATGCATTATATAAAATAATAAATGTAAGATAAAAATCTAATAAATAAATTAAGTAGCTCAATGGTTAGAGACTCTGAGCTTGTTAGCTGGAAAGCTGACAGCCCAGGTTCAAGATCTGAGCCCTGCTCAACAGGGTAAGCTCCCGAAACTTGCCTCAACTCTTGCCTACCTAGCAGTTTGGAAGCATGAAAATGCAAGTAGATAAGTAGGTACCACTTGAGTGGGTAGGTAACAGTATTCCATGCACCTCAACATATAGTCATGCTGGCCACATAATCACAGAAGTGTCTTCAGACAACCCTGGCTCCCTCAGCTAAGAAACAGAGACGAGCACCATCTCCTAGAGTCAGAAATGACTGGAAAGGGAAAAACATTACCTTCACCCTTTCATTCTCTAATGAGATAAATTTAACATGCACATCATAGTTCATTGGAATACTAAAGCTGGAAATATACTAGCACCTTAGGATAATGGGAAAATATGGCTTTTGATATAAGAATAAAAAAGGTGACTGCCTAACAGTCCTTCAAAGATCATTTGAGTATTCATAGCAAATATCTTTTTCTTACCACCTAAAGGTCTATACATTGCTGGATAAACAACACTTAAATTAAGTTGATCAAATACTTATAGTGGAGTTGGGATGAGAATGGGGTCAGCTGAGAGGCTTTGCAGGAGCCCTGCCAATTTGGCAGGAAGATGAGAAGCTGCCATGGGTCTGGCGGTGGGGTGTGGCTCTGAGGAGGGAAGAAAACAGAGGAGGAAGCAAATGAAGAGATGAAGAGAGAAGGCTTGGTGGAGCTTGCCGTTCTGATCCAGCTGATCGAAGAGAGAGTAAGCAGCTGGGGTTTTCGGTTTTTTTTGTTTTTTTTTTGCTTCATTATAGGCAAGCTGGATGAAAGCGGAAGGGAAAGAGAGTGAGAGTAGTTGCTGGAGCTGTTTTCTTGAAGCAGGCCAGGCAGAGAGAGAGAAAAAGTGGGAGTAGCTTGCCGGAGCTGTTTGTTTGAAGCAGGCTAGGTAGAAAGAGATAGAGGGTGAGAGTAGCTTGTTGGAGCTGTTTGCTTGAAGCAGGCGAGAGAGAGAGAGAGAGAGAGAGAGAGAGAGAGAGAGAGAGGGGGGAGGGGGGGGAAAGGTGAAATTTTATTGTTACTTTCTCTTTCATTGCAGGCAGGCCAGACAAAGAGAGGGAGAGAGGGTAGTCTGGGGAGTTTTAATTCTTTTCCCTTGTTGGAGTAAGCTAGGCAGAGGGAGAGTTAGGAAAGATTTTGACATACATCTTTTAGTGGGAGGTAAGGGGTGTTTTTTTTAAGATCAGCTGGGGGAGCTAAAAAGGATTACATGGAGTGAGGTCAGAGAGGGATGAGGAGAGTGGACATGGGAGGCCTCTGCCAGTGCCAGAGATTGACCTCCATCATCCTGGGCAAGTTGTTGCCACAAGAGACTGACTACCATTGTTTTAGGCAAGTTGCTGTCACCAGACGCTGATTAACATCATTCTGGGCAAGTTGTTTTCATTAGAGACTGACTATCATTGCCTTAGGTAAACTTGTTGTCACCAGAGGTGGACTGCCATCATTCTGAGCATGTTGCTGCTACCATCCTTCCCTGTAAGTTTTTATTGCCTGAGATCAACCACCATTGTCCCACATGAATCACTGTCGAAAGAGAGAAAGCGACCATCACTGCCCCATGTGCATGGCTGCCGATCGTGACTGAATACCACTGTGTTACGTGCCCTATTAAGCAGGAGCGCCAATGTGAGAGACCTCCTTGGGCTGGGGGCTACTTGGAGGGGAGGTCAGGAGGGGCCGAACTTAAGCGGTCCCTACAGGGGTGGCTCTACATACTCTTAAAGAAAAATGGAGGAACTTTCTCTCTTAAATTAAAAGGAGGCCATGAACTATTTATTTATTTATTTAGTGAACCATGGTAATGCTTAGAATGCAGTATTGTAGACTAACTCTGCTGTTCGATCCTGCACTAAAATGAGGATTCAGATTGCTATAGGCAATATGCTGACTTCTAAACCACTCATAGTCTAAGTGCTATTGCTATTTATTTATTTATTTATTTAAAAATACCAGTTTAAATGTAAGAAAGCAAACAAGATAATTAAGCCAACAAAATACAAACTTGGAAATATTCCATAGGAATATCCAGTGATGGTAAAGAACAGATTTAATGAAGATTTCTTAAACAGAGTGGTTGAAGAATTCTGGACTCCAATTCATAAAGTATTCAAAAATATTCCACAATACAAAAAACAAATGTGGTTGAAATTGAAATGACTGTCTACTCTTATATTATAAATAGCTGCAGAGAGGAAAAAAAGCAAATGACAACCTTGACAGAGGAAAAATCATTCAATAAATACCAAATTCCAGAGAAAAGCAAGAAAAGGCACAGAGATACATCTGAATAAGAAATACAAGGAAACTGAGGACAACGATCAAATGGAAAGCACAGCAAGAGATTTCTTCAAAAACATTTGTGAAATTAAAGGAAACGTACACAAATACAAAACAATTAAAGATAAAAAGACCCTAAATCAATGATATGTACAAAGATAGGATCACTGAACTAGAACCTCAACATTTTTGAAAGGTGAAATTAAATGGACTCTGGAAATTATTGCTAACAAAGATGCAGAGTTTGCAAAATACCAGTAGAGCTGTTTAAAAACTTGCAAGATAATGTTGCGTTTGTGGGTAGCGGGGGGGGGGGAACCCACAGAAGACTGAAAAAAATCAATCTGTATTTCAGCAATGCCAAAAGAAGAGGTATTACTTTTGAAACTACCAAACAATTGCAGTTAGCTCATATGCTATAATAATACAGTTTAATGTTTTAAATCCTCTTTGGAATAAGAAATACTAGGGCTATAGGAACGATGATAGCAACCATGAAATAAAGAGATGACTGCTTCTTGGGAGAAAGACTGTATAAAAATTATCTAAACTATTAAAGTACAGATAAGGTTATTATTTATTTATTTATTTATCCAATTTATTGGTCTTCTGTCTTACCACAGGTTATCTCTGGGTTGTTTACAATATTAAAAAATAAATAAATAAAACTATATAAATAAAGTACTACAAAGGTATAAAAATACAAAATACAATAGCTAAAAGATGGGGAGGGAAGCAGTAGGATGAGTGGGGGTGGATAGGATCTGATATTAATCTATCAACCACCCCCAACATAAAGCCTTCCCTTGGAGCCCCAGGCAGCTGGCCAAATGCTTTTTCTACACCATTAACAAAGTATATTGTTATAAAGATTCAGACAGTGCTGGCTGATGGCCTCAAAGTGGACATGAAAGCTGCCTCCTATAGTCAGCAATGACTAGTGGAGTAAAACCCACAGGGACCCCTCTCCTTTCCTGTACAAAATTACTGTCAAAAGTGGGTCTAAATGAAGAAACAATTGTCTTGTAATGTGGTGTCTAAAGACAATTATTAAGAGTATCTTGGAGCATGGACAAATCATCCAATACAGCAGTTCAAGTGTCATTTCCTTCCAAGAGGATGACAACCATGAGTCTCCACTGGGCCCACCTCTGTGCTGTTCTTACACATTTTTCATAATTTATGCCATTCCAGCTATATACTTTGTTACTCCAGGTATCTCTTTTTCCCACTCAATATGATGAAATAAAAGCAGACTAAACATTGAAAGTATTAATATGAAGCTAAAACCTAAATATTTGGAGTTCAGAATGTGAGAGCAAAAGCTACTGGAAAAGACATAATGGTTAGAAATTTGAAGGTGATCAACAGAAAATGTGCTGGCTGGATACTATAACTAATGAAACATGGATGAATGTACAAGAATTCCAAAAAGCAGTTATTGGCAAATAATCCTGGTGAAAGGATGCCCATCAGGTCACAAAGAATAAAAAATGAACAACCACTGCCCACAGTTACTCTCTGGTCTGCTCTCTGTCCAGCTAGGAATCTGGGAACATTTGAACTTTATCCTTAGTAAGAGATAGACCCCCTTCATGGATTACTGCCTTGTCGTGGCGAAGGGGCTTGCGTAATTCAATGAAGCTATGAGCTATGCCGTGCAGGGCCACCCAAGACGGACAGGTCATAGCAGAGAGTTCTGACAAAACGTGATCCACTGGAGAAGGAAATGGCAACCCACTCCAGTATCTTTGCCATGAAAACCCTATGGACAGTACCAAAAGGCAAAACAATATGACGCTGGAAGATGAGCCCCTCAGGTCGGAAGGCGTCCAATATGCTACTGGGGAAGAGCAGAGGGCTAGTACTAGTAGCGCCAGAAAGAATGAAGCGACTGGGCCAAAGCCGAAAGGACGCTCAGCTGTGGATGTGTCTGGTGGTGAAAGGAAAGTCCGATGCTGTAAAGATTTTTTCTCCATAGGAACCTGGAATGTAAGATCCATGAATCAAGGAAAGCTGGACGTGGTCAAACAAGAGATGACAAGACTGAACATCGACATCTTAGGTATCAGCGAACTAAAATGGACAGGAATGGGTGAATTTAATTCAGATGACCATCAGGTATACTACTGCGGGCAAGAATCCCTCAGAAGAAATGGAGTAGCCTTCATAGTCAATAAAAGAGTAGGAAAAGCAATACTGGGATACAATCCTCAAAATGACAGAATGATCTCAGTTCGAATCCAAGGCAAACCATTCAATATCACAGTAGTCCAAGTCTATGCCCCAACCACCAGTGCTGAAGAGGATGAAATTGACCGGTTCTATGAAGCCCTACAGCACCTTATAGAACTAACACCAAAAAATGATGTCCTTATCATCATGGGGGATTGGAATGCTAAAGTAGGAAGCCAAAAGATAACCGGAATAACAGGCAAGTTTGGCCTTGGAGTACAAAATGAAGCAGGGCACAGGCTGATAGAATTTTGTCAAGAGAATACGATGGTCATAGCAAACACTCTTTTCCAACAACCCAAGAGACGGCTCTACACATGGACATCACCAGACGGTCATCACAGAAATCAGATTGACTATATGCTCTGCAGCCAAAGATGGAGAAGCTCTATACAGTCAGTAAAAACAAGACCAGGAGCTGACTGTGGCTCAGACCATGAGCTTCTCCTTGCAAAGTTTAAGCTTAAACTGAAGAAAGTAGGGAAAAGCACTAGGCCACTCAGGTATGAATTAAATCATATCCCTGTTGAATATACAGTAGAGGTGACAAATAGATTTAAGGAATTAGATCTGATAGACAGAGTGCCTGAAGAACTATGGACAGAGGTTCGCGACATTGTACAACAGGTAGCAACCAAAACCATCCCAAAGAAAAAGAAATGCAAGAAAGCAAAATGGCTGTCTGAGGAAGCTTTGCAAATAGCTAAGGAAAGGAGGGAAGCGAAAGGTAAGGGAGAAAAACATAGATATGCCCAATTGAATGCAGAATTCCAGAGAATAGCTAGAAGAGATAAGAATGCCTTCTTAAATGAACAGTGCAAAGAAATAGAAGAAAACAATAGAATAGGGAGGACCAGAAATCTTTTCAAGAAAATTGGAGAGATGAAGGGAACGTTTAATGCAAAAATGGGCATGATAAAGGACCAAAATGGCAGGGACCTAACAGAGGCAGAAGAGATTAAGAAGAGGTGGCAAAATTACACAGAAGAACTATACAAGAATGAGCTTAATGTCCCTGATAATCACAATGAGGTGGTCACTGACCTCGAGCCAGACATCCTAGAATGTGAAGTGAAGTGGGCCTTAGAAAAGCTGAGCAACAACAAAGCTAGTGGAGGTGACAGTATTCCAGCTGAGCTATTCAAAATCTTAAAAGACAGTGCAGTAAAAGTGCTACACTCAATTTGCCAGCAAATTTGGAAAACTCAACAGTGGCCACAGGATTGGAAAAGATCAGTTTACATTCCAATTCCAAAGAAAGGCAGTGCCAAAGAATGTTCAAACTATCGCACCATTGCACTCATTTCTCATGCTAGTAAAGTCATGCTTAAAATCCTACAAGCTAGACTTCAGCAGTATGTGGATCGAGAACTACCAGAAGTACAGGCAGGATTTCGAAGAGGCAGAGGAACTAGAGATCAAATTGCCAACATACGCTGGATCATGGAGAAAGCTAGGGAGTTCCAGAAAAACATCTACTTCTGCTTCATTGACTATGCTAAAGCCTTTGATTGTGTGGATCATAACAAACTGTGGCAAGTTCTTAAAGAGATGGGAGTACCAGACCATCTTATTTGTCTCTTGAGAAACCTATATGCGGGCCAAGAAGCAACAGTGAGAACTGGACACGGAACCACTGATTGGTTCAAAATTGGGAAAGGAGTCCGGCAAGGCTGTATACTGTCGCCCTGCCTATTTAACTTATATGCAGAGCACATCATGAGAAAGGCAGGGCTAGATGAATCAAAAGTTGGAATTAAGATTGCCGGAAGAAATATCAACAACCTAAGATATGCAGATGATACCACTCTAATGGCAGAAAGTGAAGAAGAACTAAAGAGCCTCTTGTTGCGGGTGAAGAAGGAGAGTGCAAAACTTGGGTTGAAACTTAACATTAAGAAAACCAAGATCATGGCAGAGCTCAACTATGGTTCAACCTTTGCTTTTTGTATCTGAATGCTATATGTAATCTGGTGATGACAAGGTGCTATCTTGGAATTAATTTTGAAGCTTCATGTATGAATCACCTGCTCTAATATTTGGACTTCCTTGCTTCTTTCCCATTGTCTACTTTTCACAATATATGAAGAACTCAAAAAGATGCAATTCTCTGATCCATTTTAGTTGTCTACAGTAAAGCTGTTGGACTTCTGTGGACAGTGAATGATAAAAAGATATAGTGATAGTCACCTACATTAATCAAGTCATTAGCTCAAATTATACAGGGAATGCCTAACAATTAGTCTCTTTTAAAAAGGTAAAGGTTCCCCTGCACATGCATGCTAGTCGTTTCCAACTCTAGGGGCCGGTGCTCATCTCCATTTCAAAGCTGAAGAGCCAGCACTTGTCCAAGGATGTCTCCGTGGTCATGTGGCCGGCATGACTAGATGCCAAAGGCGCACTGAACGCTGTTACCTTCCCACTGTAGTGGTCCCTATTTTTCTACTTGCATTTTTACATGCTTTTGAACTGCTAGATTGGCAGAAGCTGGGACGAGTAACAGGTGCTCACTCTGTTACGTGGCACTCAGGATTTGACCCGCCAAACTGCCGACCTTCTGATTGACAAGCTCAGCATCCTAACCCACTGAGCCACTGCGTCCCTATTAGAAGTATTCATTTTCAAGATTCTACACCACTTTTTATTAATAACAGCTTTCTTCTGCTTCTTACCTCTGCTACTTTAGACTTTCCATTAGCCAAAGAAAGGAACAGAACATATGAATCAACAATTCAACTATTCAGCTATTACTTAATTTACCTCTTAGAACCAACCTAGGAATCTTCATCCCTCCCATATCCGTAATGGTTTATGGTGGGTGAGATGGAAGGTCTTGGAAATTAACTTACTGAAGCCAAGTATCCTTCTAGGAGAAAACAGAGTTCTCCACCAAAATCAACATATTTCATATCATCTTTGATCCAACTCCAATAAATATTGATCTATTTCACTGACTGAATGTTATGCATCCCCAAAAATAACACAGAACACCTAACTCCTGTCTACAACACAGTCCTTTCAGCAGTCCCAAGAAGATTCCACACTCATTTGGACTCTGATTCAGATGATCGCCAAGTGACCTCAATGACTCTCAGAGAGCTAGCATCCATCTTTCAGAGTGCTAATGACCAGAATATCAATCCTTCCAATCCTTACCATCAGCCAGAACTGAAAAAGTTTCTTGGATGAGAAGTGAAATGTTTTCAAGGAAAAAAAAACAAGAAAGTCCAGTTGCCTTTTAAACAGCACCATTGGGACAACCATGTCCTGGATGAATGAAAATCTCTATAGACATTTAACACAGACCCTCTTAACTAAAAGGCAAGTGGATTTTCCTTTGTTACCCCAAGTTTTTCCTCTTTCCTCTCTGCCTTTTAAATAGATGGCATGTATTTGTTCCACCAGGAATAACACTAACATGGGATTAATGGTTATTTTTATCATTTGTGGCCATTGTCATTTGCAGAAGAGAGCCCCTGAACTGTTCAAGGTTTTCCTGCTTTCCACCACTTTAGATTTTTGAAATAAAAATTTACAGCTGCTTGTCAGACAGGAATGAAAGGAAAAGATCTCTTTCCTTGACTCCCAGGATAACACTGTATATCTGTGGAAGCAAATGATCTCATTCTTCAGTAGAAAGGAAATACTTTCCTCTGATGTATTTGAACAATTAAGCTGAATCTTGAATCGCTACTCAGAACAGGGTTACTTGGTTTTTCTTTTAGTTTGTTTACAAGGTAGCTAGCAATAATTAAAACAGAGATTATGGGGAAATATTAAAAAACATAACTGAAAATTAATACCACTGGGTTTTGGCTCACAATCCAGTGGCACAGAGAGGTTCCAGAGAGCTGGTGGATATATCCTTTTTTTAAAAAAAAATAGTCTTTCTTGACCTTTCCTTCCCAGGGAAGGTGTGTCAGGTGTGAGTCTGAGTTTGTTCTGAAGTTTTTTTTAAGGGAAAGGAAGGAGAGGGGTGGAGGAAGGGAAGGGAAGGACATATACCCAATGTTCCATTCAAAATCCTAGTAGAGAAAAGGAAGAAGAGGCATGCCAGTAGATACTGTAAGATTTGATGCAAAAAGAATTTATATAGTTCAGGGTGGAATGGTGAGCTTAGTGATGCTTTGCGAGGTTGATTATTTGCTTGCAGACATTTTGTTGCCCAACTAGGTAACATCTTCAATGCTAGCCCAGAGCTAGATGTTACCTAGTTAGATAAAAAAACATCTGCAAGCAAATAATCAAGTTCAGAGAGCACTAAGGACTCCACTTAACAGCATTTGAACAGAAATTAGAAAGTAATGCAGGCAGGAAACTCTAGGGATATGGATAAAGGTAAAGGTATAGGTTCCCCCGCACATGCGTGCTTGTCGTTTCCGACTCTAGGGGCCAGTGCTCATCTCCATTTCAAAGCCGAAGAGCCAGCGCTTGTCCGAGGACGTCTCCGTGGTCATGTGGCTGGCATGACTAGATTCCAAAGGCTCACGGAACGCTGTTAGCTTCCCACCGTAGTGGTCTCTATTTTTCTACTTGCATTTTTATGTGCTTTCGAACTGCTAGGTTGGCAGAAGCTGGGACACATAACAGGCGCTCATACCTCGGGTCAATTTCTGCAACCCAGGGCATTATTGCAAGTATGTAACATTTATAACAAATATACTTCTGGATTCTCATCAGTCTTCCACAGTTTATTTTATGACTTCCTTATCCCTGGTATTCTAGGGAGTTTATGGAAAGGAAGGCATATCTGAGAAATACAAAGACTTGTCTATCTGCCTCTCTCTGTGTCTGTCTCTTTCTCTCTCTCTCTCTCCCTCTTCCTCTCCCTCTCATTCTCTCTCTGACTCTTTCTGTCTCTCTGTGTGTGTTTCTCTCTTTCTCTCTCTCTCTCTCTCTCTCTCTCTCTCTTTCTCTCTCTCTCTCTCTCTCTCTCTCTGTGTGTGTGTGTGTGTGTGTGTGTGTGTGTGTGTCTCCAATGTGGATTTTTTTATTTGACAAAATAATCATTTATATATATATAAATGTATAAACATATACATATACATACATACATACATACATATTAAAGACTCTAAATCTTTTTCTTCCATCAATTTTCTAGTTTCTAAAGGCAATGCCTAACTATCTGGGTATGTATTTCTTTTTTGGGGAGGAAGGGTTAATGAGTTTTTTAAACCAGTAAATACATTACAATTGATAAGCACATCTCCATTCCTCTCACTTGGAGTTAAGAGAACAACCCCAAATGAAATATATGAACCACATAAAAACAAGATATTATTTTAGCTGTGTAAAGTGAGTAATATTTCTTAGATTATCTCACACTTTAAGTAAATTTACAAAACTTATTGTAGGGGAAAAAAATGCATGCATACCCCAGTTGTGATCTTCCACTTTATAGCATACTCCTAATTTCTTATCATATCAATTTGTGCATAATAGTGAAACAAAATTGCACTAAATATACATCATGTTTTCGTCTGCTTCTAAATAACAATTGTAGTATCTCAGTGAAGTTCTCAACAGTTCCATAGCAAAACTCTTGACACTTATCAGTGTGACAACTGTGAGCTTATTGCCAATGCAGATTCAGTACTTTAGAGTATTTTTTTTTCTTTGCTAATAACTGTTGTAACGTCTAGCATATGGACAGAATCCAATTTTACATGTAAGTGAGATAATGACTTATATCCTAAATTCTCAGAGAGTTGACAGATCAGCGGATAATGAGGCAAGTATTTCAGAATCTTCTCCACATGTGTAAAGCCTTGTTTGCATAATATTAGTTTAAAGTAAGTTTGAGATGTATCTTTTCCAATTACAAAGGTATCCAAGTACTACCTTGAAACCTTCAGGCTTACTAACCAGGAGCATCTTATACAGCCCCATCAGTTCCAGAAAATATAATGACTAGGTCTCTAAATTTTCATAATTACTATTAAAGTCAGCTCAATCCCCTTTTTTTTAGAAGTTCCTCAAATCTGGTTATGTCATCAGATCTGAGTTCCCAGGGGATAATGAGATGATGCCTTTGCTAATCTAATTCCTTGTGTGCCTTCTGATTCTTAACTTTTTAATAACTTATTTTTACATTTTTATTGTTTTATATCATTGTTTTACACCACCCAGAGTCATTTTCTGTGAGATGGGCAGCCATATAAATTGAACAGAAAAATAAAATAAATATGAATACCTCATTTTCTGGAGAGAGAAAAAAAAGCAGCATTTTAAAAAATGCTTTCAAACCTCAAAAAGGTTAAATACTGAAACTGAAGTGGTTAAAACTAGGATGACAAGATTACTTCTGTTTGCTTCTCTTTTTTTAGATTCATGGGGAGAGGCAAAGAACTGTTTTCAGTATGTGCTAAAATAATCAGTAAAAACCTTTATTGTCTTCAAGAATAGGCACAGTTTGTTACAAACGCATCATGATTACTGATCTGTTATCATTAGGAAACATTTGCAAGACATATTTAACATGCTTCCAATGTCGTACTATTCTGTCCACTCTCCTCCCTGATTTGCTAGTTGAATTTTAAAAGACAGCTTGAGTAAGGGCATTGACATGCATACAAACCACTGTCAAGATTTTAGCAGGCTGTCAGTAAGTCCCCTCTTCCAATGCTCATGAGATTACTTCAATTCTATATAAAGCACATTATCCGACTTTTTCCTGCGATAGAATGGAATGAAGGATCTCAGAACCAATTCACAGATTTTCAGTCCTGCTTCATCGTATATATTTTACTATCCTTTGGACTCCATTACCATCACTAAGAAAAAAAATTATCTTGTTAAATTTAGCTCATGCCTGTGTTTCCCTGAAAGTAAGACGAAAATAACCCCTAGCTTGATTTTTGGAGGTGGGCCTAATATAAGCCCTATGCCAAAAATAAGCCCTAGCTTTGGGGCAAGGCGCATGCTTAAAAATCAAGCTAGGGCAGGGGTTGGGGGTAGAGATGCCCCATGGGCTCCCCACCCACTTACCTGGTGACCCATGAATCAACACCTGTCTCTCCTTGCCGATCCACTTCTTCTTCAGCTCCCCCGGCCTTCATTTTGCAGTCAGAGGCCTTTCCAGAAGGTCTCTGCAGCCGAGAACTCAGCTATGTATTCAATCCATAGCTTGATTCTCAGCTGCAGAGGCCTTCTGAAAAGGCCTCTGACTGCGAAATGAAGGCCAGAGCTCCATTCTCAGCTACAGAATGAAGCTGCTCCTTTGGCTGCAGAAGAAGTGGGGCAGCTGGGTGAGGATGTCAGCGCTGCCGCCACAACATGAGTGGAAAAAGCACCCCCTGAAAATAAGACCTGGTGCCTCTTTTGGAGGCTGAAAAAAAAGACTGGGTCTTATTTTCTGGGAAACACAGTTGATATGTGAACCAAGATTATCATGTCCAAGTGGGTGTTAAACTAATCTTCAACCCAAATATTCAAATATAACATTTGCTAAATTACAGCAAACAAGGCATTGTTCTGGAAAGAAAACTACCAACAAAAGGCAAAAAGATTTCATTCTAAATCAAGCTGAGTTTCTTTGTACCCCTTCAGCATTTGATTGGATTCAACCTTATCCAAACACTTTTTGTAATGGCAATTAATGACATGTGCACAGATGGACATCTAGGCTGAAGAAATAGTAATGATGTTTTTAATTGCATGTTCAAAGACTACCTTCCAAACACACATGCAACTATCACATAAAAAGTAACTACACGACTTGATCATTGGAATCTACTTGATGACAAGATAAGACAGAAACAATTCCTTAAACAAATAATCCAAGTGGAAAACTAAGCTACAGTAAATCAGCAGAGAATTAAATGATATATAAGAGAAATATTAAGTAGTTGTGATCAGCAAGAAAAAATGCAAAATTGATGTGTGCATCTGTGTGTGTGTGTGTGTGTGTATGCATTTGTACCTTCTAATCAATTTTGGCTCTTGGTAAATGCCTGGACAAGTCCATTAAGTTTTCTTGGCAATGTATTTCAGAAGAGGTTTGCAATTGCCTTCTTTCTAGGACTGAGAAAGAGCATTTGGCCAAAACTCAACCAACTGACTTTATTCTTAGGCAAAACTAGAACTCAAGGTCTCCCAGTTTCTAGCCCAATGTCTTTAATCATTTCACCAAACTGACTTTCAACCGAATAAGTAAGCATATTATGTTTAGCTAATTAGAAACAAATCATAACCTCTTTGTATCCTTCTAAATGCTGTTGCTGAAATTGGGGAAATGTATAAATGATAAGGAGAAAGGGATCCTCTCTGCTGCCATAATTTTTACACTCTAAATTCTAAACATATCAAAATCCAAACTGCAGAAGGCAATAACCCACTTTTTCTTGCTATGTCTCCAGTGAATCCTATGCTCTACCCATTAATCCTATTGAAGACAAAACTATGCTGTACAATTTAACATAGCTTCTTCTGGATCTCCTAAATCCGTGGTGGAGAACCTATGGCACACGTGGGCACACGCGCCATCACCCCAGTCCTAGGCCTTCAGCTGGGTTTTATAAAACCTTTTCGATTTAGGCCTCTGCTTCCATATGCAAAAAAAAGGTTCAATCAATCAATTTCAACTTCTTGCGAGGGAAAAGAAAGATCTCGCAAAGTTGGAAATGATTGAACATTTTAGTCCCACCCAGTCTGTCATTACCACCGCAGCCACACCCACCCAATGGGCCACGCCCACACTATGGGCCATGCCCACCTGGCACCCGATGATACATAAGTGAGTTTTGGATTGCAGTTTGGGCACTCGGTCTCTAAAAGGTTCGCCATCACTGTCCTAAATTAACCTTCTACATTAAACCCAATGAGGAATCTTCTCCTATCACCCATGTCTAAATAAAATGGAGAAATTCAGCTTACTGTATCTGATTCTTAGTTGGACATAGGTGAAAGGGCAAAGTTCTCCATGAAAAGAAAGCACCATTAACCCAAGCAATAAATCATGTTGGATCCACCTTATTTGCTGCTTAAACAAGTAGAAGACTAAATATAGATAGGTACCATAAGATCTTCATTATTATTATTTTTTCTTTTTGCTTTCTTGGACATTGTTTACCACCTTAAATTCAACAGCAGCCATATCTGCCATCATTTGAAAAGGCTGATCGATTACCTGTGCCATTTATTTTTTAGAACCTTCATTTTAGCCAATGAACATATTTCTCTTCTAAACTTACTTATGATAACAATTGAGGCTTCAGTGTTTTAATGAGTGTTAAGTGACCTGAAACCATGAATGTAATAAATCATTCATTCTGGCTGGCACTTAACCAAAAACAAGCAAGTAATTGATTGATATGCCACTGCTTAGATTAATGTGGGGATGTTTGTTTGGATAAAGCAGGTGTTAGAGCTCACAGCATTGCAAATTAGCCAACCTGTCTTAGTTCAATAAATTAATCTCATATTGATTATTTTTGTTTTGCTTTTTTATTTCAGGAAAATGTGGTATGCAAACCATGATTAAATGACTATGTGACTAGATAAGTCCATGCATTGACATTAGTGTTGTGAACCACTTTTTTACCTGATATAATTGATAATAGAAGATAAGGAAAAACACATGAGGGAGATACAATAAAGCACACTTCAAGTTTGGATTCTGAATAGTATTTCTACAATTCCTTTTGACAGAAAGAAAGGACCATCTTCAAAGGAATATCAGGTAGACCTGGTGTATCTCAACAAAATGAAGAAGTGAAATTTGCCTCAATGAGTTTTTATTTTTTTATTTTTTATTTTTTAATTCCATTTATATCCCGCCCTTCTCCGAAGACTCAGGGTGGCTTACAAACTTAGCAGTAGTTACTTTGAATCACCTTGAATTCTTCTCCAGCTCTTGTGACAGCCATAGAAAGTTTATGAAGAAATCTTGGAAGAGTCCAAAGTGACATGATGAGGCACCTGCCTTGGTATTTAGAAGCAAGAGGTCCATTGTATTTTGTAAGCAAATTCCAAGTTCCAGCCATCAATGATGCAAAAAAAGCATTTCCTCAAAGATCTGCAAAGTCCTAGTAAAAATTTCTGCAAATCCCAGATCACCAGTTCAAACAATCCAAGACACACTTCTGAAAAATCTCTGTCTATGAATTTTATAAGTGGCCAAAAAATACCCCCTTATAAACAGTGTACAGGTAGTCCTCAACTCACAACTGTTCATTTAGTGTCCATTCGAAGTACAACTGCATTATAAAAAAGGTAACTTAGGACCATTTTTCACAATTACAACCAATGCATCTTCTCTCTGGTCATGTGATCAAAATTCTGATGCTTGTCAACTGGTTCATATTTATGGCGATTGAAGTGTCCTAGGGACATGTGCTCCCCTTTTCTTCCTTCTGACAAGCAAAGTCAATGGCAAAGCCAGATTAACTTAACAACTGTGTTACTAACTTATCAACTGTGGTGATTCACTTAACAACTGGGGCAAGAAAGGTTGTAAAATGAGGCAAAACTCACTTAACAAATTATCACTTAGCAAGAGAAATCTTGGGCTCAATTGTCATCATAAATCAAGGACTACCTGTATAGC
The DNA here is from genome assembly GCF_964194415.1 of Vipera berus. NCBI lineage: Eukaryota > Metazoa > Chordata > Lepidosauria > Squamata > Viperidae > Vipera > Vipera berus. The sequence continues at coordinate 116,806,681 of NC_138205.1, read as the reverse complement.
ATATTAACAGTACATGAAAAGTAGCCTAAAGGAATACATACATACATACATACATACATACAGTATATACATACATACATACATACAGTATATACATACATACATACATACATACAGTATATACATACATACTCTGTGCAAATATATAAAATAACAATGGTAAAATACAAATTAATAATCTTCTACATATTTACTCAGAAATAATAATAATAATAATAATAATAATAATAATAATAATAATAATAATAATAATAATAATGATGATGATGATGATGATGATAATGATAATGATAATAATAATAATAATAATAATGATAATAATAATGATGATGATGATGGAAGGGACCTTGGAGGTCAGCTAGTCCAATCTTTGCTCAGTCAGGAAACCCTATACCATTTCAGACAAATGGCTGGCCAGTCTCTTCTTAAAAACTTCTAGTGTTGGAGCATTCACAGCTTCTGGAAGCAGTTGTTCCACTGGTTAATTGTTCTAACTGTCAGGAAGTTTCTCCTTAGTTCTAGGTTGCTTCTCTCCTTGACTAGTTTCCATCCGTTGCTTCTTGTCCTGCTTTCAGGTGCTTTAGAGAATGGCTTGACTCCCTCTTCTTTGTGGCAGCCCCTGAGATATTGGAACACTGCTATCATGTCACCCCAAGTCCTTCTCTTCATTAAACTAGACATACCCAATTCCAGCAACTGTTCCTTATATGTTTTAGCCTCCAGTCCCCTAATCATCTTTGTTGCTCTTCTCTGTAATTCTTCACAAATTCAGTCAAGGTTAGATGTTGGTAGAAGTTCAGCTTTCATCTGGAGTTCTCTGCAATTTCCTGGGCAAACTATCATGGACCACAATGAGACTCATGCAAGCAAAAATTAAAGAATTGCTCCTAATTAATTAATTGGATTTATAGGACTGTTCAGCTGAAACAGTGAGACCCTGGGAAATGCACAGCAGAAAAACAAATACCCAAATAACCAGATAACAGTAAATATATACAAAATAGCAAATATAACAAATAAGAGAGCAACCAAACACAATAATGAAAATAACCAAAAGGGCACACTGGACTTCATTTTGGACCAAAACAATTTGGGAAAGAAATAGGTCTTAATGGTCTTAATCATCTTATATATTGTAAGAATATTTGGAAAACAGATATTTTTATAAATCTCACTTGACTATTTCTAGAAAAACTAGGAACATATTTAAATGTGTATGCATAAACATTCATCAGCCAAAGAATTTAATTCAACACAATATTAGAAATAGTTATTATTTTTCAGCTGAATGCATGGGAACTGATCTTGTCTCTATCTTTCTTCATAATGGTTTTGCTGGCAAAGACTAAAGAACAAGTTCAGTTGGAAGATAAATGTGATTATTTCACTTGCTGAAAGATAGCACATTCAGCAGTTTCAAAACGGCTGTCTTAAATTATTGGCAGGAGGAGAATTCCAAAACTGGATCAACTTTCATATGAAATATGAAGTACTAGAGAACCCAGCAATTACTAATGTGAATTCCCTGCCTTTCATATTAAGAAGTGGCAAGGGAACAAAAATAGGGTGATAATTGTCAACTTTGTAAGCTTTTCACATCACATGAACAGGTGGCAACTGTGGCCTGCTTAGAACAGAACATGATTCCTTTAGATTCAAATTGCAATCTAAAAAGAGGGAGGGAAGGCCAAAGATATATCAAGATGCCCTCAGTCAGGCTTCAAGAATCTCAGTTCAAAGTCTTCAGCAGCTGCATTCTTGTCATTGCAAATTTAAATCCAACATCTAAAGAGTCATTAACACTTTCTATTTGCACTTAAATATGGATAAAAAGAGGTCTCCTTTAAGTCGGGCTTAATTCCTAGAGCGCTCCTGGACACTTCATGCAGGTTTTTTTTTAATACAGATACAGTTTACTATTGCATTCTTCTGAGATTATTTTGGACTTCCCAGATTAGCCTGCAACCCATGTTTCCTGGTTGTCAACCCAACAACACCTGAGCCTGCTTAATTTCTAAGCTGAGATAATGTTAAGCAGGTGCTGCCACCTGCTGAGGTTAGATATGGATAAAACACAAACAAAAGAAGCTGGCCATTTTGAATGGTGCACACACCTTAAGACAGATCCTTTTTTTACCAACTATATTCCAAATATTCTTTGTCCCAGCAACACTTCTGCAGGTGACTGGCTGGAAATATCTGGAAAGTCAAGTTCCCCTTTAGCAAGCCCAAATTTTTGATTCACAAGATGGACATTGTTCAAGATGAAAAAGAAGATGGCATCCTCATTCCATGTACAGCTGAATCCCCTGAAAGAGATCCTTCTTTGCTATTCTATCAAACCATGAAATATGATTTCTGGGGAAGTGGGGCTTAGCTTTGTGTCTGATAAATTGCAACTGTTTCTATTGTTTATAATTAATTTTTCCTAGCTCTTATTAATGAAATTCATTATTTCATTCAAACAATGAATATATGTTGCATTATCCATGACCTCTGGGAGGATGTGCAAACCATGTGTTACAAAATGCTGGGCAATGGACGTGGTATATTCGGATCTGTCTTTTGTCACTAAGCTGAGTTGTTGAGAGTCAGCTGGCATACAAGTTTAATAAATTATTATGGTTTGTCACCCTTCACTTAGATGTTTAGATTGGATTTAGCATTTATTCATCTACTGAGTTTTTTCCAAGGACTTGGAATAGGTAGCTGCTGTTGTTTGATCATGTTCAAGGTATCATCACAGAATGTAAGCTGGTCCCAGTAAAGCCACCTTTTGCCATTGTTTGATGGTGATTTTGTCAATGCTAGTGTTATTCAAATGGTGCTCCAAATGTTTTGGGATTGCACCCAAGGTACATATAACTATTAGTATTATCTTTACTTTCTTTTGCCAACACTGATCTAGTAAACATGTTGGAAAAGAAATTGGGTTGATGATTTTTCAAAATGTCTTCACCAATTTCTCAAATACATGTGTTTTCTTAAGGCAGTGGTGGGGGATGATGGCCCCTTTATGACTTGTGGACTTCAATTCCCAGAAGTTGAAGTCCACAAGTCATAAAAGTCCAACAGAGGCAGTTCCAAAAGAGGAGAATGTTTGTAGCTTAGGATAGAACTGTGGGGTCCTTGATGCTCTCTGAGCTTGGTTGTTTTCTTGTAGATATTTCATTACCCAATTAGGTAATTTCAGTACTAGATGTGCTAGATCATGATGTCCTCCCTTGATATTTTACACTAGCAATGACCATGCAGTAAAAAAAATACGTTCACATATACATTCCTTGGTTATTTTGTAATGAATAGAGACAGGAACATTTCAATCCATCCATTTTTCAGTAATTCTCTTCTCTGAAGAAATTCTATAAGCAAATTCTCTAACATTGAACTGAATAAAAACCAGCAGAAAAACATATGCAAACAAATTGCCCAGTATTAGTTGATAGAGATTTCTTCAAAAGATGCATAAAGGCTCATGACTATATCTCAAATATTCACAATCAGGCAAGAAGATAAAAACAAGATAGACTATTCAATGCCTGTCTAGTGCACTATATTTAATTTCAGTGGTTAACCATTCTTAGGACCTACTTTAAGCAGCTGGTTACAGAACTACTCATATAATTTCATAGTTAAGTTTGTTGTTCATACTGAATGACGGAAGCTGGAATGCCAGGAAGGTGACCCCATCTTGTAGTCATTAGATCAGAGACACATTACTGACATGCTCACTGCTGTGAACTGTATAAGCTGTGATACCTATCCTGGTGATCATCAGGATAATGAGGTCAGTTGACAGTTTCAATCAAAGTGACAGGAATAGATGCGATCAGAACATGAGCAAAACAGAAAGTAGGCATATATATTAATGTTCTTGAATGAGAATGGATAACACTTGTGAAAAATGATACCTCTGATCTTCAGACACCTTCAACGTGCTCCAGGCAGATATACCACAACACAGTCATATGATTTGTCACCTTGTTGCAATTTGTAAACCAACATTTTACTTATCTTCAGTTTATTCCATCTCTTTATTAGAGGGAAAGCAATAGTAAATCTCAAAAACATCTTGAGAAAAGCAAAGGCATACTGAGGAATGGTGAAGAAAGAATAGTTATCGAAAAGGGGGAAAGTAAACTCTTTTGCTCAATCCAAGAGCACCTCCAATGAATTGCTCTCAGGTAAAATTAAAGCAATCTAGGAAATCTCCAAGCATTTACCGCTGATCTGATGCAAACCAAACTGGAACCAAGGAATCTCTGAAGACACCAGCAGCATTTAAATGTCTACCTAAGTTTAAAGTAGCTTGGTATCTCTAAATGTCAATCCTTCCAACACAAGAAATCTGACAGGAATTCTACTTTATTCATACAGAATATAATAACTGAATCTAAAAAGTGTGGCTACTGAATTAGAAGTTAATATAAATTTCTTTTTCATACAATATTTCTGGTATTTTCTAAGCTTATACTTTGGCTTATATAACCATAACTGTCTCTGCTTAATTTTCTTAAGACAATGTATCTCAACCTTGGCACATTTAAGATATTTGGACTTCCAAGTCCCAGAATTCTCCAGCTAGGGGAAGTTGAAGTCCTTTATCTTAATGTTGCCAAGGGTGGCTCTGAATACTGCACTCTATAAAAATAGCACTTGATTTTATTGTTTAGTTGTATGTGCATTACCACCCCTCCCTTATCCCTTGCTTCAGGAGCATTCAAAGCTTGCAGTATGTAATAAGCAACATAAGTACAATTTTTAAAATGTAATCATAAAGCTTTAGAATCCAAATATTACATCCTAAATTCATTCATTCACCAAGCTTCTCTAGCTGCAGCAGGAAGAAGGAGCAAGTCCATACAGCCAACTAATATGCTGTAAAGATGACTACCAGAGGACAACGGATAATATTTTAGCACTTGACTAGGAGATCTGAATACAAGGCCACCAACAGTCATTGAAGCTGCTGAGTGATTTTCAACCAGTCATTCTTCTGCCCAACCACTACAATGAATGATATATATATCCTCTTAAGTTCCAGTGGATAAATGAGATATAAATTAAGTAGCCATTCTATATTATATATGAGGCCTGAATCTTTCCAAATATGTATTTTAAATGACGATACCTTTATTTGTAGCATAGCTGCACAATCTGTGTTTTGAGGTTCACCTATGGCCAAGTTGGAGAATGAACTTCCCTCTATGTCCTCCCAGGTTTCTTTTGCTCATCACCATCAGAATTGCACATCTTCCTCTGCCTTGCCCTGCCTTGTCTTTTGTATGCGAAATGCTAGAACTGTGTATACAATCATGTGCTCAATTAAATCAATGCAAAACGTCATGGCTACATGGGTCAACTGTATGAATCCCCATTGGTGTCTACTTTGGTTAATTTTCGTGCAGCTCAGCATATTCTGTAAATCCAACTTGATACATTGAGCTTATAGCTCCTTGACTTGTATGAACTTAGAAAATGGTTTAATTTGAGAATCTAGTTAAATGTGATCTATCCCAAAGTTACATTTTATTCAGGTGACTCATACTATATATATATATATATATATATATATATATATATATATATATGTTTAAGTATTTGTCAAGGCTTTTTTTTTTTTGAATGGACCTTGCTAATTAACTCTTTCATTCCTGTTTTGGCCCGGCTCAGGGCTTATCCACAGGAACTAGTCAACTTATGACAGCTCATTATTTGTGCAAATTATTCAAATTGCTAATAAAGAATTTGGGAGGCTAAGATGATCATTTCGAACTCATTTATGTTCTCATCAGTTAGTCATACCCTTTATCTGAGATTCGAACCCGGGCTGATTGTATATCAGGAAGTGTTTTAACCTCCTGAGCCACAGGTTCTGTCTCTCTTATATTAGCTGGAAGGCAAGGCAAATGTATGTTTAAGTATTTGTCAAGGTTTTGTTTTTTTTTGAATGGACCTTGCTAATTAACTCTTTCATTCCTGTTTTGGCCTGGCTCAGGGCTTATCCACAGGAACTAGTCAACTTATGACAGCTCATTATTTGTGCAAATTATTCAAATTGCTAATAAAGAATTTGGGAGGCTAAGATGATCATATATATATATATATATATACATACATACATACATACATACATACATATATATATAAATATATATATATATATATACTCTCAGGTCAATACTGAGTGGCTGTACATTCCGGCATCCCGGGACATTCAAAATGTTCCATCTCTATCTATGGGGGGTGAGCTCTTACCCCCTGTGGATAGGGCTCGCAACTTGGGAGTCCTCCTAGATTCACGGCTTACCCTGGAAGATCATATAGTGGCCGTGACTAGGAGGGCTTTCGCCCAGGTCCGCCTGGTGCGCCAGTTGCGGCCCTATCTGGACCGGGATGCCCTGTGTACGGTCACTCATGCGCTCGTGACCTCTCGCCTTGACTACTGTAATGCTCTCTACATGGGGCTTCCCTTGAAGACCACTCGGAGGCTCCAACTGGTACAGAATGCGGCCGCGAGAGTTGTCTTGGGAGTTTCCCGGTACTCCCATGTTACACCTTTGCTCCGCGAGCTGCATTGGTTACCAGTTGTCTTCCGGGTGAGGTTCAAGGTTTTGGTTATGATCTTTAAGTCCTTACATGGCATGGGTCCGGGTTACCTCGGGGACCACCTGCTGCCGGCATCAACTCCCCTCCGCCCTGTGCGTTCCCACAGAGAGGGCCTCCTCAGGGTGCCGCCAGTCAGGGAATGCCGACTGGTGGCCCCCAGGGGGAGAGCCTTCTCTGTGGGCGCTCCGGCATTATGGAACCAACTGCCGGTGGAGCTCCAGACGGCATCAGATCTCCGAACTTTCCGTCGTGGCCTGAAGACCCACCTATTTGAATTAGCTGGTCTGGCCTGACGGGGGGTTATGGGTTTTAAATTGTCGTTTTAGAATTGTATTACTGTTTTTAACTGGGCATTGGTTTAATCTTTTTTAATTTTTGTATTGTCTTTTTTATATATGCCCTGTGAACCGCCCTGAGTCCCTACCAAGGAGAAGGGCGGTATACAAATTAAATAAAACTAAACTAAAACTAAACATGATTATTGTTTGATTTTAACCACTTAAAATGATCTGTTTTTCACTGATATCTGTTGATAGACTACATATAGGCTTATACTAATTATTTCTTCTTTTATTTATCATTAGAACATATCAAAGATAAGTCAATTCAACATCAAACTATTTCTTCTGTAATTTCCCCCCTACTAGCTCACAGTGTGCTCTTTTTTGCTTCATTTTATGACATGTTAAATAAACATTTGCAAATGCAGAGTCTTGTTTCTTTTCCTTCAATCATATCTGATTCTCAGAGACTGCCTGGAAAGTTTTCTCGGCAACTTTTTCAGAACTAGTTTGCCATTGCTTCCTTCCCAGGGTTGAAAGGGAATGACAGGCCAAAGATCACTGTCATGGAATGTTGTCTGGATTCCCCAGAGGGAGGGAGTGCATTCCAGAGTAGCAAAAGACAGTGAGGTTTAGATGGTTGAATGAGAGGAAGGGAATCAAAACAGCCCCTCCCTAGGAGTTCTCAAAAGTAATGATGTAAGTAGTTTGCTTTAATTTAGCAAGATTTCTGTCTATGGGTGAGGTACAATAAAGGAAAGAATGAAACATTATCTGGACATTTGAAGGAGCTCTACCTTAATTTATTACCAGTGTTGAATACAACTCTACAAATCCAAATGGGAATGGCAAATGGGAATGGCCTTGGGAGAAAGGGAAGAGGAGGAGGAGGAAGAGGAGGAGGAGGAGGAGGAGAAGAAGAAGAAGAAGAAGAAGAAGAAGAAGAAGAAGAAGAAATGTGAATGTGAATGTGAAAAATTAAAAATTTAAGGAAGAAAATAACCACTAATACAAACTAACACCCATGTTTTCCCAAAAATAAGACTCAGTCTTATATATATTTTTCCGTCCAAAAGAAGCACCTGGTCTTATTTTCAGGGGATGTCTTACCCACTTCCCTTAGGACTGCCTCAGCCAGGCCTAAATGCCGCAACACCTGTCGTGCTGCTGCCTGAGTTCTTCTAGAGCCACTAGCAGCTGCACGCCATGTGGCACATTGTACCACTTCTGCTGCTCACACCAGAAACTGCTTGGTTTATTGCATCAATCACGCCACTGCTGCTGCCCATAGCAGGAAGTCGTGTGGCTCGCCGCACCATTGTGCTGCTGCCACCATTTGTGTAGGACACTGTGTGGCTTTTTGCACTGGTGCCACTGGTGCCGCAAGCAGCAACAGTGGCACGATCAGTGCAATGAGCCACAAGTGGCAGCACTGGCATGATCAGCATGATGAGCCATGCAGTATCTTGCCATGAGCGGCAGCAGTGGCTGATGCTCCATGTGGCATGCAGTCACAAGTGGCCGCAGAAGAACTTGGGCAGTGGTGAAACAGATGTTGGGGTGTGGGAAGTCTGGCTGCAGCAGTCCTAAGGTAAGCTGTGCGGGGTACGTGGAGCAGCTCCACACACACCCCACCCTAGCTTGATTTTTACATGTGCGCCTTGCCCCCAAACTGGGGTTTAGTTTGGGGGTAGGGTTTATATTAGGCACAAGCATAAATTTCAACCTAGGGCTTATTTTCGAGATAGGTCTTATTTTGGGGAAATAGAAATAGACAAAGAAATTAAAGAAAAAGCAAACAGCAAAAAGTTCAATAGAAGAACAAAAGTGGAAGGAAAATAAAACAGAAAGAAACAAGATATAAAGATATTTAGAAGTGGATTTTTGCAGCAGTTATCAGTATTAGTATATTTCAACTTATCTCTCTCCAAAGTTTCATCATACTACTCTTTTTTCTATAATATATCCTGCCGATCTTCAAAACCATAAATCACATACAGAAAGTTTTTTTATTCCCCTGTTTGGTCTATCCCTTGGAAATTCCTGGTTTTCTCCAATGCAAGCGCAGAGGTCAGCATTGTTAATTACTAGATTCAACTGCAATGCCTCTTTGCTGAGTTTTCTCCCCGGAAATCTAGCCTGGGCTTATTGCTCAATTCACCCTCTGGTTAAAGCTTTACTGAGAAAAGCCTAGGCTGCTACAGATCTCAGCCAATGTGTGACCTTAGAGCCTTGGAAAAGCTCATTTTATTTTTTTTAAATCATTTTTTGCAATGTCACAAGCAGATAACACAGTAGAATATTTATCACTTGCCAAACCATGTAGCAAAATGGTGAAACCAAAGTAGCCTAATTATTGTACAAGCTAAGCTGCTTGCAAATGCTTCTTTGTGAGACAAAGCTGACAGAACTGACATACAGGGAAATTAAGCTGGGCTAATTCACAGGAATTATGCGTACCACCTGCTCTGTGTCTATTGTATCAATGATTATCACTGCAAACGACATGAAACTTCAGACGTAATGTGATGAAAGTTTGTGGGAGAACTGCTCTTTGGTTCAAGGAAATGTTGTAAAATAAAAATGCAAACAGAATTGAATCCAGTTATTCACTGCATCCCATTCTGTTTCATTTCTTGGTTTTAATAAATAAATCATGCTTCTCATAAAAGTAGCTTTTTCCAAGAAGCTAGAGAAATTATCTATCAATTATACCCATCAAGTTCATTAGCAGGAAAAAGTATTTAAAGGTGGATATAGAACTGGATCACAACTGAACAAAATATATCTTTATTCTGAGTCAACTAACCAAAACAGAAATATACAGATCACTTCCCTTCAATTCTGCCTAGAATCTTACATTCATCAGATAGGGTGTTTTAACCTGTGATTCATTTTAATTGCTTGTCAACACCTTTTCTTCCAATTATACAGGACCTATAGATCACCATGTACATCCATCAGCTAGTCCTTAAGTTACAACTATAATGAAACTTGCCTGTTATTGCTGTAAGTCATAATGATCATAAAACAGATTGTCACCAACCCAATTTTACGAAGATTTTTGCAGTAGTCATTGCATAAAGCAAACATTGTGGTCATAAAACGAACACAAAGGTGGTTAAGCAAATGCTGCAGTTGTTAAGAGAACCCATTGTTTACTGTGGCATGGGTTTGTCAAAAAGCAGAAGTTCTGGTTATCCACAAAACTGTCATAAACCATAGTTGCTTAATAGTGGGACACCGCATAGAACTATAAAAAGGTAAAGGTAAAGGTTCCCCCACACATGCGTGCTAGTCGTTTCCAACTCAAGGGGCCGGTGCTCATCTCCGTTTCAAAGCCAAAGAGCCAGCACTTGTCTGAGGATGTCTCCGTGGTCATGTGGCTGGCATGGCTAGACTCCAAAGGCACACAGAACACTGTTACCTTCCCACTGTAGTGGTCCTATTTTTCTACTTACATTTTAATGTGCTTTTGAATTGCTAGGTTGGCAGAAGCTGGGACGAGTAACAGGCGCTCACTCTGTTACACAGCACTTGGGATTCGACCCGCCAAACTGCTGACCTTCTGATCGATAAGCTCAGCATCCTAACCTACTGAGCCACCGTGTCATATTTATATAAATATATATAACTGTGCTGATGTCGCTGAGAACCTGAACTGAGGTCATGTGATCATAGGGGTGGGATCGACCATCAAAACTTCAGATCCAGATTGTAACTTGCCTTTTTTAGTTAGGTTGAAATTTTCAATGATTGCAAAGCCACTGGTTGTAACCTGAGGACTATCTGTATGGTGCTGCACCCTAGAATTTGCCATGAGTACATGAACTAACTTAACACTGTGAGTTTTCATAGTATGAAACATCTATTCATAGTAGAGCCATGGAGGCACAGTGGTTAGAATGCAGTAGTGGAAGCTACTTCAGCTGACTGCCGACTGCCAGCAGTTTGGCAGTTCGATTCTCACCAGCTCAATGTTGACTCAGCCTTCCATCCTTCTGAGATTGGTAAAATGAGGGACAATATGCTGACTCTGTAAACTGCTTAAAGAGGATTATAAAGCACTGTGAAGCAGTATATAAGTCTACGTGCTATTGCTATAGTATGAAATATGCATAGTGAATCTGATCATATATCTCTTTGAGGTATAATCATAATTCAGTCTGCTCTGCTTTGAAGGGCTAACATGAGGCTAACAAGCTTCTACATGAGGCTATGCAGCAACAGAATAGAAGAGAGTTGGAAGGGACCTTGGAGGTCTTCTAGTCCAGCCCCCTGCTTAACCAGGAGAACCTATACCATTTCAGACAAGTGACTGTCTAGTCTCTTCTTAAAAACCTCCAGTGATGGAGCACCCATGATTTCTGAAGGCAAGCTGTTCCACTGGTTAATTGTCCTAACTGTTAGGATGTTTCTCCTTATTTCCAGGTTGCTTCTCTCCTTGATTAGTTTCAAACCATTGTTTCCTGTTATTCCCTCTGATGCTTTGGAGAAAAGTTTGACGCCCTCTTCTTTGTGGTAGCCCCTCAAATACTGGTATACTATCATGTTTCCCATTTCTTCTTTTCTTTAGGCTAGCCAAACCCAAGTCCTGCAACCGTTCATCATATGTTTTAGTCTCCAGGTGTTTGATCATTTTAGTTGCTCTTCACTGAATTTTCTGCAAAGTCTCAACATCTTTTTTGTAGTGTGGTGATCAAAATTGGTTACAGTATTCCAGGTGTGGTCTTACTAGAGTTTTATAAAACGTTACTAATACAAACATAAGACTGCTTTAAGGAATAGCAGAGAGATGCTATGCCTGTGTGGGGTCCACCACTCTTTTTCTGAACCATGTTCCAAGTTTGCATAACCCTGTTGCCTGGGTGATTATCATCTCTTTTTTCCTCCTTCCTTTCCTGACTCATCTTTGACTTGTTTCCTGGCTCAGAAACTTGACTGTTGTTTGACTCAACTGTTTATCCAGCTTCCAATTGATAGCAACGTATAGCTTTAAGAACATTAATATAAGATTATGAAAACATAGAAGTCAAGACCCTTATTTTATTTATTTTTTTAGCCCTGTTTGTTTTCTCATGCCTACCTGATGTTTGTGGGAGAACAAAGGGTTGTTAAAGATTTGAGGATCTGTACTCTCTGAGTAAACCTGCATATTTATTTTAGCTAGGTCTTGTATTACTGATTTTGAAATTCTTCCCAAATCCCCAGATATATGATGCTTCAGGTTGATAAAGAGATGACATTAATCTTACTTCATATTCTCTATATTAATTCCCTTTGAGGCAAAGGATCTATTTCCATGTTGTTGTTGTTGTTGTTGTCGTCGTCGTTGTCATCATCATCATCTTTGAATTCTCCTTTATCGGTCTCTCATTTGTTAAGGAACTCAAATGCTGTTTTGTTATCCCCTAGCTTCAAGTTTATTCTCCTGAGTCTCTTTAAAATGGATTCCCAGATTAAGATCAGCGGTCCTGACAATCTCTTCATTCAGAGACCATTTGAAAAGGACTGTGAAAGATTTAAATGCTCCATAATTTCCTTGGGAATATCTCTCAGGGGTGAAATGGTATCAGCTGCACATCCTGGATATGTGATCTGTCTAGGAGGTTCACTAGTTCAAACCTGATTAGTCAGGTTTTTTTAGAACAATGGAATCCACCAACTTTTTGCCTTACTGAAAATATGCAATTCATAAAATTTCCTGAGATAAAGAGAACATACAAAATACGTTGTTGGAGGCAGTAGTAGTCACTGAATTCACCCAAACCTGTTAGCCTGGATTAGGAAATGGATAAGTTGGTGGTTTTTGTCTGTATTTTCATTTTTTAAAAGTGACCTTTAAAACAGTGTGTCTCTCACTTTCCCTCCTTGTTCACACAAATGAGACAGTCACAGAGAATGGAGGGGTTTTTTTTCCTTCCAACACTTTACCTGAATTCTCATTTTCTGGATGTGTTGGCTCCTAACAGATCCTGTGAGCCACATTTAGTACATTTCAGCCAATAGCTACCACACCTGTTCTAATTTAGATATTTTGTGAGCAGGAGTGTCTGCAGAGTGGATCAAAAAGAGATCTAGGATGGCACCCAAGCTCTACCCATTTCTAAAATGGTGGCCACAGTTGTGTGACCCACCCTCTTTTTAGGTATATACTTGCATCAAGATAGAGCGTTATCATGCAGCCACCATCTTGGCTTTGTTGATTTTCCCCACCCATCCAATTCCCCTGCTTATTTATAAACTACTAAAAATTCTGATGTCTGTTTTTTTTTTGTAATCTTCAATTGGGTGAAATTGGAGGGCATATGGCAACAACTATTGAATCAAAGGAACTCAAATGGGTATTGCAGGACCCATAACTCCTGTGGGAATGAAATTTGCAAAAAGATGTGGCCACTTTAGCACTACCAATGCATTGGAACCGTCAGATGTGGTCACATGATTCTCATTTTCAATACTCCCTTACACAGCTTCCCAGAAGTCAGTGGGGAAGACAGCAGGAACTCTAAAGTCAATTGTGATTGCTCACACTCCCTGTAAACTTCCCAATCAAGTAAGTCTTCTCCACCTACAGCCCCTCTCTCTGTCCTTCTGTGCTTGCACTCCACTGGCCATTCACACAACTTCTCTCTACTTCCTTTATCCACCAACAGTCATTTATCTGGAGGGAGGGAGGGAGGGAGGGAGGGAGGGAGGGAAGGAGGAAGGAAGGAAGGAAGGAAGGAAGGAAGGAAGGAAGGAAGGAAGGAAGGAAGGAAGGAAGGAAGGAATTTTTAATACTCCCTGCCACCTTTCCACAAAGAAATTTAATGGAGAAGCCAACAGGAACTGAGAAGTCATTTTCTCTTTCTGCCCACCCTTGAGCTTTCAGTTTCTAAGGACATATCTCTTAAATTATGACTTAAAGGGTCAGGGCTTGTCTAGTGAATAATTTAAAAAAAGGATAATTGATATCAGAAAATGAGAAGGATAAGAAGGATCCCCCTTTTCACCAGAATAATATGTACTTCCATTCTTTCTTAAACATTTCTGCTTTTGAGAGGACGTTGCATTCTACATCATTCTTTACTCATTTTCTGTGCACCACTTAAAATGTCTGGCAAATTCATATATGATGAAATGCCAATAATTTAAATAATTCTTCATTAGCAGAAAAAAATATCTGAAAACCTCTGGCAATTACTTTATTGTCACCAAATGTGAGAGATATTTTTTAGCCATTCAACCAAAATAAATGTGAAATGCATAATAGAAATGTTTTTTAATCGTATAAAAGTACATATGTTCACCATGCAATGCATTTATCTGGATGCATTACGATCAGATAAGGCAACATGTTTAAATCCTGGCAACCTAAAAATATTATTAGTTTTCTAATTTTACATTTAAGTATTTAGAAAGCAATGTGCTGGCTGGGTTAATTGATAGTTCAATAACATACATAAATCTTTAGTATAAATCTCAAGTTACAACATCAAATATTTCTTTTTCCCTTAATATTTACTATCTCATATTAGGCTAATGCAGTTCTTATTATATCAACTAAGTAAAAACATTATTATTACATTTATCAATAAATTTTAGCTTATACATATCTTAATTGCATTTACATTCAATTCTTATAGACAATCAATGTCCTGTTATTAGTTTTTTCCCAATCTTTAATTTCTCATCAATATTCAAATTAACATTTGATATTTATAATTTCCAAACTCTACATAACCAAAGTTTCCCTTATCTCAATTCATAACAAAATCTTATCTTATCCATTTGTAAAGTCTTGTTCTATTTTCTAAAAGTTATCTATTTTCCACTATATTAAATCATCTAATTAATAATACAGTATCCCCTTCAATAAATCAAAACCATTCTCTCTCTCTCTCTCTCTCTCTCTCTCTCTCTCTCTCTCTCTGTGTGTGTGTGTGTGTGTGTGTGTGTGTATAGAGTGCTTTTTTTGTAAAAGAATATATATATATTTGCTGCTCAAAAATAAAGGGAACACTTAAACAACACAATGTACTGTATTTAATAGTAGGATGTCTTATTGAGCAGTATATATATAACCATTATATATATATCTTTAGTCATTCGTTTTTTTCCCCACATAGAATTGGAGGTATCAGGGCAACGTTTCGACGAAATCTCATCCGTCATCCTCAGGCTGGTGGCTTCAGCTTCGTTCTTCTGGAAGAAGTGTGTGGTAGTGGCTGTTTTTTTCTTTTTTAAACTGCCAGAGGGGGTGTGTTCTGTGGGTGGAGGTGTGCTCTGATTGGATGGGGGGTTAGCTGTGTTCTGATTGGGTGGGAGTGTGTTTTGAATGGGGGCTTAACATATATATATGTTAAATGTTTGTTAAGTATTTAGAATGCACTTGCTTAAGTCCCAAACATGGGACAAATCTTATTTCCTGTTTCAGCCTAACCCAAGGCCATCTACAGGCAGTAGCCACAACAGTGGCAGCTCATATTTGTGTAAATTTGTCTCCCTTTATTGTTTGTTAGCAAGCCAAAAAATTTACACACACACACACAGACACACACACACACAGAGAGAGATATGTGTGTGTGTGTGTGTGTGTGTGTGTGTGTGTCTGTGTCTGTGTCTGTGTCTGTGTCTGTCTGTGTCTGTGTGTGTTTTCGTAGATTTTCATGGGTATAGGTATGTAGGTCTTGGCATATTCGGGTCTTTTCCTGTGTAGGATTGAGGGTGTCTTGCGACGCTTCGCTCGCACAAGCACGAAACCGAAGACACCAGCCTGAAGATGACGAGTAGGACCTCGTCAAAACGTCGCCAAGACACCCTCAATCCTCCACGGGAAAAGACCTGAATACGCCAAGACCTACGTGTGTGTGTGTGTGTGTGTGTGTGTGTGTGTGTGTGTGTTTTAATTTGGGTCTAATATTTGAATATTAAACAAATAAAATCCTTATATTCAGCTGATTTCTAAATATTTTAAATTAAATGACCAAAATTCTCCTTATCTCAACTTCTCCCTTTTTCCCTTTTGATACCAAAATCTATTTGTCTTGTTATACATCTTACCTATTCAATTATAATATTTTATTTTCTTAAAAAATTCTATTTTCCACCATATTCAACCCTCTGATTAGTAATATGAAATCCCCTCTAATAAATCAAAACCCTAATTCTCTTCAGCCTTACTCTGGTTTTCTTCCTTTGCCAACTGGCCTTCCATGTCAGTGCTTTTTGAATCCAAATATCTTAAAATTTCCAAGGTTGAGAAACATTGAGATAAGACATTCAGTGGCTAGAAATAAAGAAAAAAAGGGGGGTGAATGTGTGATCCCATTTAAAAGTCAGTGCTGTTTTGCTAATAAAGTGATTTCTGATTTTATCAACAGTTTGAGATGGGAGATATTCTAACTACCTTTGGGGAGGGGGAGTTCACTTTCAGATTAACTGCTAACCTGCCACAAAAGTTGGGATGCCGCAATAAGGATAAAGTTATTGATTACAAATCCTTAAAGAAGGGGAGGGTTGTAAGAGAAGGATGGCAGAACCTGGGAACAGAGTGAAAAATGAAATCAGCCTAGAATCATTACAAAGCCACAAACAAAGTCCAATTTCCCTTAAGTGCTTTTGGAACTTATCTTACTTCAAGCAGGTTAGATAAGAAGATTCCTTTGCATAGCTTTTAGCAATAAATCAATTTAATTGAACCTTTACATGTGGATCTGGTCTTTCTCTTCTGATAGGGTTAAATTTGATGGCTTAAATGGTGTCTTCTTGCTCTATAATTCTATGACTATGCAAGGAGTTGATTGCACATCAGCTGGGCTGTTGAAATCAACAATTTCAAATAGGAATTGTATTACAGTTATTATTGTAATTAAGGCTTGCAATTATGGACTTCTGGTTTGCCATGCAGCTGCTATGGATGGTTGGGAGACTTGCTCTCTCTTCCCCCGTCCAGTTTTGCATCGCTGGGGAGGCCTGAAAAGGGCTGAAAGTTGCCCCAAAGAGGCGACCAGAAAGGAAGGGTGCTTGATGGATCACAGGAGAGCCACAACTCTCCCATTAGACCTGGAGATCCCTCCAAACCAGCGGATGAAAGGACCAGCCAAGTCACATTTTCTACCAGGAAACTCTTAAAGCAGTGTGGAAGAGACTGGGTGAGATCTACCTCTTTTACACCCTAATTACTTTCTGTACCTCCTTAAGCTATTAAGCATTCTTTCCCCTGCGGTGAGAGAAGGGGGACTTTAGCCCTTCCTCCAGAAAGAGCGGCGACTAAATACCCAGGGGGTTTTAAACATTGAAAAAGTAACTGAATCCCAATTGGAACTTTATTTCTTAAAGCATGTGGACTGAAAGATTTTTTATTTTTTATTTTTCATTATTTACTTCTGTTGGAAATCTGGGCTTCTTATGAAAAAAAAAGAAAAAAACTGAAAAAGATTAAGATAACTTTGGGACTCAAAGGGAAACTTTAAAAGGGGCCTGGCTGACTGCCCAGGGAAATAGATAAGATACATAACCTTGAGAGCTTTGAAACAACAGCTGTGAAAGGCTCTGTGTTCCCTAACTAGAAAAAAAATTCTTTCTCTTGGATTTTCTAAGTGCAAAGCCTTTAGTTTAAAATGCCAATATGGAAGAAGGCAAGGAACAAAATTTCTTTATGGATGAATATCAAACTCTTGCTACGTTGGAAATACTAATTCAAACTCTTACCATTACCAATGAAATACTAAGAGGCTATGTGAAGGAGCAATAAGACAGCCCAGATATGAAAGCCCAAACTTTGACCACATAACCTTGATACATAACCTTGAGAGCTTTGAAACCACAGCTGTAAAAGGCTCTATGTTCCCTAACTAGAAAAAATAATCTCTCTCTCGAATTTTCTAAGTGCAAAGCTTTTAGTTTAAAATACCAATATGGAAGAAGGCAAGGAACAAAATTTCTTTATGGATGAAGATCAAACTCTCACTATGTTATAAATACTAATTCAAACTCTTACCACTACCAATGAAATACTAAGAGGCTATGTGAAGGAACAAGAAGACAGCCCAGATATGAAAGCCCAAACTTTGACCACAACTAAAGAACCATCTATATAATTTAACTTATAATAATACTTTTTCCAGACACGCAACAAGGCACTTCTAAGAATATGAGATTTGAGAGCCCTATTCACCTTTTTATCATAAAGCAAATATGCATGCCATCCATATACCAAATCCCAACCCTCAAGGTGAAGTATTCTCTTATTAGTTAAATTAAGCCAATCACTCACCCATGTCAAGACCACCGCATCATAATACAGTTTCAAATTCGGCGCCTTGAGTCCCCCTCTTTCCCTAGCATCTTGTAAAATCTTAAATTTAACTCTTGGTTTTTTCCCTGCCCAAATAAATTTATTAATACCCTTCTGCCATTCATCAAGATTGGCATCCTTTTTCAATATAGGTATCATTTGAAACAAAAAGAGAAACTTTGGCAGAACATTCATTTTAACAACTGCGATTCTTCCCAATAAAGATAATTGTATTTTTTTCCAATTATTTAAATCCCTTTGTATCTTCAACCATAATGTTTCATTGTTATTCTTATATAATTTTACATTTGAAGCTGCAATATACACTCCCAAATACTTAACCTTTTTCACTTTCAAAACCTGTTAATTTAATTAACATTTCCCTTTCACTCATAGATATATTCTTAGATAATATCTTAGTCTTATTACTATTCACCTTAAACCCAGAAACCTTACCATACTGAGTTATAATTTCCATCAAATCTATAACCGATTGTATCGGTTGAGATACTGTCACAACCAAGTCATCAGCAAAAGGTCTCAGTCTATAATCATTCTGTTTTATTTTAATTCCCTTTATCATAGAGGACTCTCAAATTTTAATTAATAAAATCTCTAACGTTAGAACAAACAATAATGGTGATAGGGGGCATCCCTGTCTTGTACCTTTTTCAATTTTAAACGTCTCTGTTAGCCCCCCCCCCATTAATTATAATTTGTGCAGTTTGTTGTTGATATATAGCTTTAATAGAATGTAGGAATCCTTCTCCAAAATTCATTTCCTCAACAACTCTCAATAAGAATTGCCAATTCAATTGATCAAAAGCTTTCTCTGGATCTAAAAATATCAATGCTGCAGGGACTTGGTTGTTCTTATCCAAGTATTCAAGCAAATTTACAATTTGTCTTACATTATATTTCATATACCTTCCAGATATAAATCCCGATTGATCACTATGAATCATTTGTTTTAAAACTTGCATTAATCTATTAGCCAATACTTTAGCAAAAATCTTATAATCTGTATTCAAAAGCGATATAGGTCTATAATTTTTAGGTTGAGTAAGGTCTTGATCCTCCTTTGGAATCAATGATACAAAAGCTGTCCTCCAAGATGGAGGAACTGCTCCTCCAGTCTGAATTTCATTAAACAAGATCTTTAAAAGTTCAATCATTTCAACCAACAACATTTTATAATAAATTGCTGTTAATCCATCTGTTCCAGGGGCCTTGCCCACTTTCAACTGTTTAATAGCTAAAGAGATTTCCTCTGTTGTTATTAAGCGATTTATCTCAAGTTGTTGTTCTTTTGAAAGTCTTGGAAAATGAGCTTCCTGTAAATACTTATCTATATCTAAAGCTTGTATGTTTTCTCTAGAATATAATTTCGAATAAAAATCTAAAAAACTCCTCTTAATCAGCTTTTGTTGATAGACTTCTTTTCCTTTATATTCTATTTTATCTATAGTACGTGATTTCTGTTTCTTCCTTAATTGGTAAGCCAACCACCTACCAGGCTTATTAGCGTTACAAAAAGTATTATGTCTAGTATAACGCAAATTAGTTGCTACTTGGTCAGCCAATAGCATACTAAATTGTTCTTTCAATAAATGTGTCAAAATCCTTAAATTATTATCCAATGGATTCAAAATAATGTCTTTCTCCTTAGATTTAATCTCTTCCTCAAGATCTATACATTTTTGCATTTGCTTACGCCTATAAGCATTGTTCATATAAATCAAGACCCCTCTCATATAAGCTTTACTGGCGTCCCAAACCATTCCCATCGATGTACCTTTATGCATATTTATAACAAAAAATTCTTTCACATGTTTTCTACATTTCTGCAGGAACACCTCATTTGTAAATAAATTTTCATTCAGTCTCCAGGATCTTCTACTACCATCTTCAGCAAAAAACTCCAACCAAACAGGACTATGATCCGACAATGTCCTAGGAAAAATCTTAACGTTCTTAACCCTAGAGAAAAGATCAGTAGTAATTAAAATAAAGTCAATCCTAGAGAAAGATTTATGTCTATCCAAAAAAAAGTAAAATCTTTGTCTTTCATATTCCTTTCCCGCCATACATCTCTTAGTTCCAGATCCTCCTTCAAATCAAAAAAAGCTTTAGGCAATTTTGAATAAGAAAAGTTTTTGAAGGATCCCTTCTTGTCTTCAGATAGGTCCAAAACTCCATTCCAGTCCCCCATCATAATAACAGATTTGTAACCCAATTCAATTAGTTTCTGATGTAAAAATTTGAAAAACTTTTGCTGTTGTTGATTTGGAGCATATAATCCAATAAGAAGAACTTTCTTTCCTTGTAGCATTAATTCAATACTAACATATCTCCTTTGTTTGTCTGATTCAATTAATCTAGCCGAAAAATCTTTTCTTAAATAAATGACCACTCCAGCCTTCTTGTCCAGGGCAAAAGATGCAAAATGTGTTCCCAATCAGGAATTAGCCAGATACTTTTGGTCTTTTAATGCAATATGTGTCTCTTGTAAACAAACAATGTCATTATTATGTTGTTTCAAATAATAAAATACTTTCTTTTCTGTGGTGAATTTAAGCCATTAACATTCCATCTCTGGTGACCATGAGCCTTTGGAACATAGCCTGAAGATCACCTGTTGCTCTCTTTGGACGTGCTCCTATCACAGGCTCTGAAACAGCCGCATCTTGTGTAGTTAGACCCGATACAAGCTTCTGTTTTTGCTCTTTTTCCATACGCTTGTATGCAGCCCTAGTCATCCTCTGTTCTTTCGGGTCCTCCTTTAACACCAAACTCTGCTCCATAGTCTCAGCCTGCCGCATCTCCTCAAGAAGCAATGACATTGCCCCTTCACTCAATTGTTTGTCTTCTTGTCTTACTTCTATTCTTTTAACTCAAGGAGACGGTGGTGAGCCTGCTTTAAGGACCTTAGTATAAAAATCTTTTGCTTTTAAAATTGTATTCAACCTGTACCTCGTCCCTGCATAATTCACCACAATTCCATTGGGTATTTCCCATCTAAACTGAATTTGTCGCTTCTTAAGCTCATCGGACAGAAAAGCGAAATCTTTCTTTTTTCTAAGAATTTTTGGAGGTATCTCCTTTAAAATTATAATATCTTGGCCTGCAATTTGAAATCTTTCCCAATAAAAAGCCTGGATAATAGAATTTCTGGTTGATCTCCTGGAAAAGTAAATCACTATATCTCTAGGTAAATTTTTCTGTCTAGCAATCCAGGAATTAACCCTAAATGTCTTATCCATTTCTTTAAGTAATTCTTCAGGTTCACATTTCAAGACAGGAGCCACTGCTTGTACCACTTCCCATTCCAAATCTTCTTTAGGATTCTCTTTAAGGCCTCTGATGCGCAATGCAAACTCCATGTTTCTATATTGTGAGATGATGACTTCATCTTCTGTTCTATCAATTTTAACCTCTGCTCTATCTATTTTCTGTTCAGCACTGATGATTTTATTTTCCAGATTCTCCACATACTCCATAACTGAATCCACACGAACATCCAGGCGTTCAATATGTGCAGCCAAGCCCTGAAGTGCAAGCACTATATGCTCCCTCATCTGTTTGTTTTGATTAACAAATTCTTCCTTTGTTTCCTTTATTTCTTGCTGTAATACTTGTGTCAATACTTGTGTTGACTGCATCACAACTTGCTGTATGTCTGCCAATGTAAATGCAGGTGGGGGGGAAAGGTGGTTGTACTATAGGTTTCGTTGTAGTCTGCCCTGCAGCTTGTGGTAAAGGTGAAGAAATAACACTTTTAGAGATTGTAGGGCCTCCCCCACGCCTCGCAGCCATCTCTTAGGTTTTGATTTCCTCTTTCTCCCAGCAGAATCAAAGTTCAAAAAGAAAAAAAAAGAAAGGAGAAGGGAGAAAAAATAAAAGTTTTTCTCCCAAAGTTCCTTATCCTTCAATAAAAAAAGGACAAGCTTTCAAATACACAAAATCCGGTACTGGGTAGAATCAGTTGCAGATTGTATCTCTTGCTATGTTGCAAAATATAACAATTTTCCAAAACAGTCAATTCACACAAGAAAGCAACATTCCAGCGCCATTTTTATTCCATTTCCATCAGCTTAAAACTTGAAGAAGAAAATGAATCTGAGTTAAAGTTAAAATCCAACTTGAAAATTCAAATCCTCCTGCTTCGCTCTGCCTGCTTCTCAAAGAAAAAAAATAGTCACAGTCCCATCTAAGCAGCAGATGTAGTTGCCGCGTCTAATTCCACTCCTTTATGGAGTGAAAGCGTCCTGGGAGCGGAGAAAGCCTGGGCTCCGAGAGAACTCACTCCGTTAGCCCCGAAACTCGTTGGGGGAGTCACAGAGGAGCTCTACCTCTACCCAAACAACTCACCTCTCCCTCTTCTCCCGAGGGAGAGACTTCGGCACCACGGGACAGCTGATTTTCACTGCCTCTGGGCACTCTAACTCATCCCAAGATCGGGCGGCTTCAGAAATGCCGCCATTCGGCACTTTCCAGGCTAACAAGCTCAGCATCTTTTACAGCTGAGCCATTGCATCCTTCCACCCTGTGATAGGATCCAGTTTTATGACCTTTTTTGTGATGGTCATCAAGCAAATGCTGCAATCATTAAGTAAAGTTTGCTATCGGCCAATTTTTCCCAAAAAATTGAAGTAAACACTGGTTTCCAGCAAAATCATTGTAAACTGCAGTCATATGAACACATGGCACTGCAAATAGCTGTATATATGAACCAGTTGCAAATGCCCAAAATATGGTCGCATGATCATGGGAGAATGACATTGGAACTTTAAAACAAGGATGTGAGTAGCCTTTTAGCAATCCATCGTATCTTCAAATGGTCACTAAAAAGAATTAGTACCATTGGTTAGAGGTATACTCTGAGATGACATAATAACTGGGCTTACTACAGTTGTCATATTTATGCTGATATAGTTTATTATTTATTTTCCTGGGCTCCAAGATCACCGCAGACAGGGACTGCAGCCAAGAAATTGAAAGACGCTTGCTCCTAGGGAGGAAAGCCATGGAAAATCTAGACAGCACACTAAAAAAAAGAGACAACATCCTGCCAACAAAAGTGCATATAGTCAAGGCTATGGTCTTCCCAGATGCAATGTATGGCTGTGAAACTTGGACCATAAGAAAGGCTGAGCACCAAAGAATTGAAGTCTTTGAACTATGGTGCTGAAGAAAACTCCTGTGAGTCCCTTGGACTGCAAGGCAATCAAACAGGTCAGTCCTAGAGGAGATCAACCCTGACTGCTCTTTAGAAGGCCAGATCCTGAAGTTGAAACTGAAATACTTTGGCCACCTAATGAGAAGGAAGGACTCACTGGAGAAGAGCCTAATGCTGGGAAAGGTTGAGGGCAAGAGAAGAAGGGGATGACAGAGAATGAGGTGGCTGGATGGAGTCACTGAAGCAGTAGATGTGAGCCTAAATGGACTCCAGAAGATGGTAGAGGACAGGAAGGCCTGGAGGAACGTTGTCCATGGGGTCGCGATGGGCCAGACACGACTTTGCAACTAACAACAACAACAACAACAGTTTATTGTCACAGAGAATCCCTCAAGAAACTTCTGAGAAATTCTGTGATCCTGAATCTTTTTTAAAAAATGACATTTAAGCCAAGAACAAATTTTGGGGCTAAATTATAGACAGGGGAGCACCCAGCCTAATTAAATCTTGTTTATGTGTTTGTTTATTTTTCAAGTGGTATGCTACCCACTCATAAAAATCACACAATTAGCATTACATAAAAGTAATATATTTAGATAAAAAAATCTAAGAGAAAAAGTTATTTTTGCTGACCTACCAAACTGTGAAACCTCTAGATAATTTCAATATCTTTTTTATCACTTCCAGATCAAGGACAGACTACAGTAATCAACCCATCACCTTTGGGAGAAAATAACTCACATCTCTGAAGTATTTCTAGTACTGAGAAGGTAAGTTTTCATTCAACAACAGTTCAAATTATCATCTTCATCATTCAAAGTTTCATAGAAAGGAGAGTTGTGCTCTAAGAGCATCCATTCAGTTTTACATAGAATTCCCATGACAACACATATTATATTCCTGGATTTTATTTTCTGTTCTTGTGAACATTTAGTGAGAAAAGTGAGTAGTAGTGGAATGAACCATTAAACCTCTCCAGAAATTCTGCTCAACTAAAATTGTTGATAACTGGTTGCAAATTTTCTACTGTTTTGTAGAAAGAAGCATGCAAACAACACATCACAAAAGGTAGACAGGATCAAACCTGCTTAGTGCTTAGACAGGAGTTTCTCAAAAAATCGCAGAGTTGAAAATAAAACCTGTAGACCAGGATAGAAAATCCTGCAGGATGTAATCTAACCCTCTTTAAATCCCTGTTCTGTCCTTTAGCCATTCAAGTGGTTGGCCACCACAGCTTAAGTTTTTATTTTCAAACTAATGCCTAATTGGTGCATCAAAAATCAATGGTCAGACATTACACAAGCCCCTTGTTTCTAAGTCTTTTGAAATGGTATATCTCTTGTTTAAACAATAATATTCATAGTATCTTGTGAAATATTGGTAGATCTATTTTTATTTTTAAAATCCTTGAGCTCTAATTGATTGAACTGGCATTAGGTTTGCTTCATGTTTCCATCATACTACATTCCTCAACTTCAATAATCTAAATTCCTTGATTAGAGAATCTGGACAACTTCTCAAAGAATACGTGAGATCAGTGGTGGGATTCGCACCAGTTCGGTAGAACTGGTAGCTAATTTTTTGATGACTTTGGCAAACCAACTGAATTCTATCACTGGATAGTGCCCACTGAATCCCTAGCCCTTTTTCACAAGGCCCAAAATGTCCCACCAGAAATGCATGGACGCCACTTCCAGAAGTCCAAATGCTGCTTCCAGAAGTCCATTCTGGGCCTCAGAGGAGGCCCAGAAAGGATGGGTGAATGCCATTTCTGGAAGTCCAGACGCCGCTTCCGGGAGTAGATTCTAAGCCTTGGAGGCCTGGACAAAGCCTTCCAGGCCCAGAATGGCCTGCCAGAGGTCCGTGGATGCCACTTCCAGAAGTCCATTCCGGGCCTCAGAGACCCAGGCCCAGAACGGACTTCTAGAAGCGGCATCCATGCAGAGAACCTGTTGTTCACATACTTGAATCCCACCACTGGATGAGATGATATCTAGACTCGTCTTATGTTATCCTCTTTTTGTTTCTCCAGTTTCTCTCTCTTCTCTACATTGCCTCTGTCTTGTGCTAACTGTGTTTTAAATTATCCTTGTGCAACTTTCCCTTCATTGTTATTTCTTGTGTATGTTTGTTTTCTAATCTTTAGATCATTGCTACATCTTGTGCCAGTGAGTACCACATGACAAATTATACAGTCTGGAATCTACTGCCAATCACTTTCATTAACTTGCCCAAGAGAAGAAAGCTTGATGAGAAAACCACATTTTCAGACCTTCACCGCCATCTGGTTTTTGTTATTATCACCTGCTGTGTATTAGTCTACATTTATAAGTGCATTCTATCATTTACAGACTGACTTATCCATCTTTTTTGGCAAGAGATGAAGCTTGAAGAAGAAACAAACATATTAATAGAGTGAGTTTTTCCCAGCACAGAAATTCAAAAGGTGCAGGGTTTTTTTAATACAAATAGGGAGGCAGGGAATTGTGTAGACCATAAAGAAGGCGACATCAAGTCTATACAAATCTCTTCCTTCCCTTTGATCAGAGCTTCTTGTAGAAGCATTAAATATTACTGAAGAGGTGTGTGTTTGTGTGTGAGAGAGAGATTGCACACACTTGGCTGTACTTGTACTGTTTTAATCTAATTTATTTGCAATGACTCTTTAATTCTGCATTGTGCAAAAGCTTGGTTTATTCTCTGCCGGCCAGAGCAACAACAAGCTTTAATTCACCTCCCCTTGCTTGGACTTGTCACTTTTATTGATTCTGATTGGCTGTAAAGCTTGCAAACTGCAGAAGCTCCAGGGGTTTTTTTGACAGCAAACGCAGCCCCAGGCAAACCCAAGTAATCTCCTGCTTAGATGCCTGCTCCTAAAGTGCCTCCTGCTTTCCTTCACTGCCATTCTCTTTCTCTCTCCTATCCTCCACTTAATACGTTTTGCATTAATGGTGTGTGGTAAATAGATTTTTAATTAGGAGGAACAAATGAAAGAAGCAAGCAAATTGCCTTGCATTTGATATATTGTTGCTTCAGCACGTGCACTTGCTCCAAGGAGAAGGTTAGAGATACGTTCCAGTCGTCTACAGAGTTCAACTCAGGACACAATAGGTACAATCAGATTTAGGTTGTGGTCCCTCCCGAACTTCTCCCCTCTCTATCAGAAGCCAGGAAATCTTTAGTTGGTAATGAAAGGATATTACAGGTAGTCTTCAACTTATGACCACAATTGAACTCTGGGATAAGTCAAGGACTACCTGTATTCAGGGCCAGCTCAATATCTATAAGCAAGCCGCAATATCTCCTTAAATTTGTATGGATTCAGAAGCTAAACAGTATCAGAGATGGTTATTACTTCAGTGAGAGATGCCCTGCAGTGGGTTACACCCAGTGGTGGGATTCAAATATGTGAACAACCAGTGCTGCTTCCAGAAGTCCATTCTGGGCCTGGGCAACAAAAAATTAGCTCCTGAAGCAACTTCATTTTTTCCCTCACATATCCTTCTGGATGTAGTTAGGAAATTATTTCCTTGACCAAATGTAACCTGCCTTACAGATATCTGATCTTTGGGTTATGCTTAGTGCACTGTGTACAGCCTAAGAGGATGTACAACTTCTAATATGGTGTGTAAAGTCTAACCCAGACATAGGCAATGACACCTGACTTTTTTACAACCACAATGTACTGCAGATTCATTTGCTTTCCAATTTCATCCTAAGATCTTTCCTATAAATGCTGTAACCAAGTCAGGTATCTTGCAGGTTTTGTATATAGATGACCTCCAAGGTCCCTTCCAACACCACCACCACCACCACCATCATCATCATCATCATCATCATCATCATCATCATCATCATTATTATTATTATTATTATTATTATTATTATTATTATTATTATTATTATTATTATTATTATTATTATTATTATAAAACTTTTATTCATAAAATATGAAAGTCAAATGAACACTCAAATTGACTGGCACTCAAATTAAACAAGAAACTCAGTCAAATGAACACTCAAATTGACGGCCCCTAGAGTCGGAAATGACTAGCACACATGTGCGGGGGAACCTTTACCTTTACCTGTAATGGTTGACACAGACTGCATCCTAGGTATCAACCATGTATCCCCTTAAAATATAAGATGTTCCGAGTAGCGCAGTTTTTTGTAGCTTTGCTGAAGTTATTGCAGGAAGTTGCAATTTCTTGATGTGTTTTGTAAAGTTTTTGGACATAGTTCCCAGTGCCCCGATGACAATGGGTATCACTGTTACGCATTTCATCCATAATCGTGCAGTTTCAATGACCAGGTCGCGGTATTTCATAATTTTTTCCAGTTCTTTTTCTTCGACTCTGGCATCTCATGGTACAGCGATATCAATCAGCTGTATGCTTCGGTTCTCTACAACTGTGATATCTGGCATGTTGTGTTCCAAATGGCGATTTGTCTGTATTCAGAAGTCCCACAAGATCTTCACCCTCTCATTCTCGACAACTTTTTCCACCCTTGTTCCCATGACTTTTCGGACACAGGCAAGTCGTATTTTTTACACAATGCCCAGTGGATTAGTTTAGCAACTCAGTCATGTCTAGCTTTGTAATCAGTTTGTGCGATTTTGCTGCACTCACATATTAAATGTGAAACAGTTTCAGCTTTGTTGTTGCAAAGTCGGCAATTGGATTGTCAGTAGATTTTTGTATCTTCACTTTCATGGCATTAGTTTGTAGTGTTTGTTCTTGAGCAGCCAGTATTAAGCCTTCCGTTTCTTTCTTGATGGTTCCCATCTTAAACCATGCCCATGTCAAGTTGTTATCACATTTTCCTTCAATGTTTTTCAAATGTTGTCCATGCAAAGCTTTGGTTTTCCATCTATTTAATCTATCATCCAGCCGTTTTTCCTTATATTTTGCCTTTGTTTCTGTTATTTTGATAATGCTCTCTGTTTTCACAGCCAGCAGCAATTTTTCTGTACTTTGATTCACATAGTCATTCAAACTTCATTTTTCTTCTTCTACAGTTTGGTGGATTTGCAGTAGCCCTCTGCCCCCTGTTCTTCTTGGCAGGTACAATCTGTTGATGTCACTTCGTGGATGTAGAGCATGGTGCATGTACAAAAGTTTACACGTTTTCCGGTCTAGGTGTTCCAATTCGGCCAATGTCCGGTTGATAATTCCAGCTGGGTAGCGTATCACTGGGACTGCCCATGTATTAATGGCT
The DNA here is from genome assembly GCF_964194415.1 of Vipera berus. NCBI lineage: Eukaryota > Metazoa > Chordata > Lepidosauria > Squamata > Viperidae > Vipera > Vipera berus. The sequence continues at coordinate 116,778,111 of NC_138205.1, read as the reverse complement.
TTAATTATATTTCCACCATTCAGCTTTGATTTTAGTATTTTGCGGACTCTTCTGATGTATTCCTTTTGTGTTGACTCTTTGACTTTTCCATTCAAGATGTTATCTGCTTCCAATATTCCTAGGTATTTGTAACCATCATCCTTTGCTAGTGCTTTCATAATACTTCCGTTTCCCAGTTCTATTCCTTCTATTTTTCCCACTTTTCCTCTTTGCATGGATAATATAGCACATTTTCCAAGTCCAAAGTCCATTCTGATGTCACTGCTAAACAGTTGAACTGCGTTGAGTATTGATTCATGTTCAGTGTGGCTTTTTGCATACAGTTTTTAGTCATCCATGTATAGTAGATGGTTTATCTTGCCATGCTGGGTTGAGATATGGTATCCCAGTTTTGTGTTTCATAATATTATTGTCAATGGAAATAATGCAAAGTTGAACAGGAGTGGTGAAAGTGAGTCCCCTTGGAAGATTCCTCATCTGATGTTGATTTCACCAATGTTCTCCCCATTTGCTGTTAGACCTGTTTTCCATTTTTGCATATTTGCTTTCAAAAATGTACAGATCTTTTTGCTGATTCCAAATTTTTCCAGACATGCATTAATCCACCTGTGGGGTAATGAGTCAAATACTTTCTTGTAATCAATCCATGCCATATTTAAATTTGTTTTTTGTCGTTTTGCATTTTTAAGTATCATTTTGTTAATGAGCAGCTGATCTTTTGTTCCTCTTGATTTTTTATAATTTCCTTTTTGTTCTGCTGGATACAAATTGTTTTCCATCAGATGACATCAGATGATTGAATACTGAATTTGCCAGTATTCTTATAAAAGGTTTGAACGTTGTTGGCAGACAAGTAATTGAGTGGTAGTTGCTTGGTTCTGTGCTCTTTCCAGGGTCTTTCATTATCAAGTATGTTCAACCAGTTGTTAACCATTCTTCACTTGTGGCATTTTTAAGCATTTCATCAAACTGACTGGCCATGCGGTGATGCAGGCTGGTGAGGTGTTTCAACCAGTATCCATGCAGCTCATCCCGGCCAGGTGCACTCCAGTTCTTGACCTTCTTTACTTGTTTTGCAACCATATCAGTGGTTATTACAATATTCTCCATTTTGTTTTGTGTTGCTTGTTTTTTTATATCTTTGATCCAGGAGGCAGTTTTATTATGTTCCACTGGGTTTTCCAAAAGTTTAAGGTTTTCTTTACATGGTAGAACAGTAGTTTGGACTTTATTTTCATCAAGTGACTGATAGAAGAGGTGCTGGTTTCTTCTGAACTGGACGTTTTCACGATATTGTTTTATTTGTCCTTCATATCTTTCTTTGCTGTTGTTATTACACGCTGTTTTAGGTTTTCCATGATTTCTATTATTGTTGTTTCCTCCAGGTTATATTTTTTGTATAAACTATTTTTCAGTTTTTAGTTCTTTAGTTTTCCTTCTTTCAAGTATTTCAATTTGCTGACATCTCCTCTTAGTTTTTTTGTTTTATTTTCAAGTCGAATTTTGATGTTCCAGTGGGTTTCTTTTTTGTCATTTTATAACCCAATTCTGCAGTTATTTATTTATTTATTTATTTATTTATTTATTTATTTATTTATTTATTTATTTATTTATTTATTTATTAGATTTATATACCGCCCTTCTCCCGAGGGACTCAGGGCAGTGTACAGGGCAATTAAAATATAACATACAAAAGTTAAAAATAGATTAAATTAAATTTAGCCCCAAACAAAATAAATTAAATTATGAAATTTAAAACCCCAATCCCTCAGTCCAGGCCGGCAAACTCAAATAACCAGGTTTTCAGGTCACAGCGAAAAGAGCGAAGGTCGGGAGCCATCCGGAGCTCCACAGGCAGCTGATTCCAAAGGGCAGGCGCATCCACAGAGAATGCTCTCCCCCTAAGGGTCGCCAGCCAGCACTCCCTAACTGACAGCACTCTGAGGAGACCCTCTCTGTGGGAGCGCACGGGGCGATGGGAAGTTGACGCCAGCAGCAGGTGCTCCCGTAAATAATAATAGTTATAATGGCGGCTGTACTGTACATTAGTTGGTTTGTTTCATACAGTGTGCTGGATGGGATGGAAGTTAAAATGTTGTTCACAGCATTTAGTAGATCTTTCACTCCTTTGCTATGCACTTCATGGATGGCAGGCAGTCTTTTTGTTTCTGTGTTTTCTTTGATGTGGTTTTCAATCTTTTCTTTCAGCATTTTTGCTAGATTACTTAGCTCTACACTTTTGAGTTGTTGCACAGGGGAATCTTCATCCTGTGTGGTGGCTTCTTCTGCTGTTGGTCAGTTTGTTGGTCAGTTTGTTCAGGTATTGGAACAATTTCTTCAGCCTGTTCTTCATCACTGCTTGTTATTTTCTTTTTTAGCCAATGTTCCTACATGTTGAATTTCCACATCTGTAAAAACTTTATTACGGATGATAAAATGTCTTTGATCCATTAATCATTGTTCGATTGTGTCACTTTCCAGATGCTTTTCTTTCCACAGTTGCATCATTCTTTTTTGAAATCACCTGGCTGTTGGTTCCACCTAGTAGTAGCATTGGATGATTTCTCAATTTTCTTTGGTTGTCCAGGTTTTGCGCTTTTGTTCCAGTCACTTTACAGTTGTATGCTCTGGTTCCCCAGCAGTAGCAACTGAGCCCTGTGGCTCATTTTTTGACAGAGGTCCAGGAGCCATAGAATCTGACACGGTCCTTGTTGACCCGGGCGATGACCGATCCAGTATGGATTTTTTTTATTATTTCTTCTCATAATTGGTGATGGGAGGTGCCTGGGTTGGTTCACGGTGACTAAGCCACTACCAATCAGAAGACCAGTAAACCCATAACCATAGGGACCGCACCCAATAGATGTCCAGGCCCAGCCACAAGATGATGATGATGATGATTGTTGTTGTTGTTATTGTTGTTGTTGTTGTTATTATTAACTTAGCATGGAAGAATTACTACATATTATTCTTGATTTTGGGTCTGTGAGTAAGCCAGAAAGGGAGCTTAGACCAATATCATATCTGAAATATTGAGACAAGAAGAAACGCTTTGATTAATCAAAAGAGAAAATCTGGAGGAAGACTGAGAGGAAGGATAGATTAGAATGGGAAACAAGAGAGAAAGACAAGAAGGGGGGACTTTAGGGGATAGATATATTTGAATAAGTGTCTGTTCTTCAGGAGGGGCACATTCACCTCTTGGGTTCACTTAAAGTCATCTGCACCCATGGAAGCATCTGGGTGTCTTTAGACCAGTCACCTTCCCTTTCATAGAGTTACTAATTGGAGATAATACGGAAACTCTAATTTAAACCAATGTATCTCAGGGACGTGGTGGCTCAGTGGGTTAGGACGCTGAGCTTGTCGATCAGAAGGTCGGCAGTTTGGTAGGTCGAATCCCAAGTGTCACGTAACAAAGTGAGTGCCTGTTACTCGTCCCAGCTTCTGCCAACCTAGCAGTTCGAAAGCACGTAAAAATGCAAGTAGAAAAATAGGGACCACTACGGTGGGAACATAACACCGTTCTGTGCCCCTTTGGCATCTAGTCATGCCGGCCACATGACCACGGAGACGTTCTTGGACAAGCACTGGCTCTTCGGCTTTGAAACAGAGATGAGCACCGGCCCCGAGAGTCAGAAACGACTAGCACGCATGTGCGGGGGAACCTTTACCTTTCCCTATCTCAAGCTTGGGAATTTTAAGATATCTAGATTTGAACTCTATGAACTCTCCCATGTTGTTTGGGGAATTCAGGGAGTTGACGTCTACATATCTTAAAGTTGCTAAGGTTGAGAAACAATTATTTAAACCACCCGGAGAAGAAGTATAAAATGAAACAATAAAAATTTAAAAATTAAGATATATTCCATGCCTATCATCTAAAGGATGAACCCGTGACCTTTCTTGATATAAACCTGTCAATGTTCCTAAGTTTCCATCTTTTAAAAGAGAAAAGAAATGGGTCTAGGAAATATATCTCCCGTTCAGGACGTATAGAGAGAATAATAACTTGTCAGGGTGGATTTGCCACTTGAGATGGTCCTTTTTTCAAAGTTGATTCTAACACAAAGCCATTTTTTAGCTTGGTGTTGAACAGTTTATTAGTAAAAGTTGCTCTTGCACATCGGTCCTCAACATGTTGCCTCATTTTGTTCTCTCCAAGGTATCTTAGTACTTTCTTGGTATTCCTCAGAAGTTCAATTTTTTTGCCAAAATTAGAGCATGTGATAGGATTCATAGCCTCTGGCTAATGAGGCATCACAGCTGTCAATGCCAGCACCGTACCGCAGTTGAGCTTCAGTAAGGCAATAAGCAGATTTTATCTGATTTTTACTAGCCTGAGAAATCAGTTATTTTAAATAAAGAAGTTGAACCTTGAATCCCAACAAGCAAAAATGTGTACATCTGTTGCCTTGTTGCCTAAAAGTCTCACTAATGTAAACAAATACCTACTGCAATGCCCTGAGGTACCTGATAGACCAAGTGGTTACTGAGCTCTGCTAGGTGGGAGAGAACATTTAGGAGTAATAGTTTCAATTGCCTAGGTCATCTCCCTGTTCCACTGGTCAGCCATGGCTTCAATCCTATTTCACTAGTGGTTTGCTCCTGTTTTGCTTTTCTTCACAATAGCAATTCTTATTCTACACTTGAAATCAAATGCAAGATAACCTTAGAATGCAGTGCAATGGTTAACATGTATATAATCTGAAAAAGCAGAGATATTGATATAAATACAAAAAACAGGCTGGTTAAGGAAATAGTCTTCCCTATAATGATGTGAAAGATGGACACTAAGAATGGCTGATGGGGAAAAAATTGACATCTTTGAATTGTGATGTTGACGTAAATTATTGTGCATGTCATGGACACCCAGAGCAACAGAATCATATAAAACCAAAAACATCACTAGAAACCAAAATCACAAGACTATGTCTGATTTACTTTGGCCATGTATGAGTGCAAATTCATTGGAGAAGTCAATGATGCTAGGAATGGTTAGTGTACGAAGAAGGGGCAAGCAAAGAATTTGCTGACTTGATACAAAGATGAACATGCAGCAGCTGAAAGGAGCTGAGAAAGAAGAAAGGTAGCTTGGACATCACTTGCCTATAAAGCAGGGGTCTTCAAACTTAGCCTTTTTATGACTTGTGGACTCCAACTCCCAGAATTCCTCAGCCAGCATGCCTGGATGAGGAATTCTGGGAGTTGACATCCAGAAGTCATAAAAGGGCCACGTTTGAAGACCCCTGCTATAAAGTAGCCAAAAGTTGGACATGACTGAATGATTAAAAATACTACTACCTGTTTTTTCCTTAGATGTATTTACCTAATTGCTATTTACAACTGAGTCCAACTGAAAAAGGTAGAAAATAAAGCCAAGTGATTAACAACTTAATCCTACTGTATCAAATACAAATCCCCTTATACCACCTTTTGGTAAGAATGCAAAAGTTATGAAGAAGAAAGATTGAAATATAGGTATGCAATAGTTTTACTATAGACTTTATCATGGTTTATTAAGTCCTCATAGACTTAAATATAAAAATAAAAGAATTTCTAATAAGCTCTTGAGCAAGGGGACTTAACATCTGCCAGATGGTCATTCCCAGGGCTAGAGACAGAAGCTCAGTGCAGTGCTGATGCCTGAAGCAAACAGATGGGAAAATCAAGATCACTGCTCTTTAAAGTTTATGCAGGGTAAATGTCAGACACACCAAATACAGTTCATCATCATCGTCATCATCTTGATTTTAAGGAGTTTTGCAAACTGATAGGAAGTTATATTATTCCACCCAGTCATACCTACAGTTGTTGCTGTTTTAGTCATTTATATCATGCCTTTGTTCTCTCAGCCACTAAATACAAAATACAATACGATTAAAGCAGCTAAAAGAATAAAGATAATTAATATAAAACAGATCCTGAAGTTGACACTCAAATACTTTGGCCACCTAATGAGAAGGAAGGACTCACTGGAGAAGAGCCTAATGCTAGGAAAGGTTGAGGGCAAGAGAAGAAGAATGAGGTGGCTGGATGGAGTCACTGAAGCAGTAGGCGTGAGCCTAAATGGACTCCAGAAGATGGTAGAGGACAGGAAGGCCTGGAGGAACGTTGTCCATGGGGTTGCGATGGGTTGGACATAACTTCGCCACTAACAACAACAACAACAAAGACTGTTGATTGCTTTGGAAAGGTCCAGCTCAATAAGAAGGACCTAATTTCTTTCCTAATAATGGAAAGAGCAACAGGTGAGCATCATTTGGAAGAGAATATGTTTCAGCTTTAGACCAACTTGTATTGTTCTTTAAATCCTTCTAATCCAACTGAATTTTAGAATTAATTTTCATAAGGGGACCCAGAATTCTGCTTGCCCATCAGCAGAATAATTCACCAAATCCAGAAACAAACAGGATCAAATCTGCTATACTGGGAAAAGCCAGCAAAAAATTAGATTGACTTCAGAAATGGAACACAATCTAGCCAGGGGCTATGGAGAGAATAAAATCCAGGGGGGGGGGAATAAATTTTCTAATGCATCCCTATAAAAAAGGTAATGGAGCATATATCTCTACCATCATGACCTTCCTATGATTTATTGCAACCTCGACTATCAGTATTCTACCCTCTTTATCGTTATAGATTTGTTTTGCTATCAATTTTGGGTTTACATATAATGCCACTCCTCTCTTTTTCTTATGTCGGTCTAAGGAAACGAATAAATTCCCTATTTTTTGTTGTACTAACAAGTATTTTTGTTGTTCCTTTATGTGGACTTCTTGTATTGCAACGATATCCAATTGTTGATGAATAAGCCTATTGAAAAATTTCCGCCTTTTCACTGGCGAGTTCAGTCCATTAATATTTACAGACATAATACTACACTCACCTCCCTTCATCTTACTTATTTCTGGTTTTTGTAGATCTCGTGATTCGGGGCTCTCTCTCTTCCTTGTCTCTGGCTCCATGTTTCTCTGTTAAATCTCCAGATTTATTCCTTCTATCCTCTGTTGCTAAGACCTTCCCATCCATTGCTACTCGTATAGTATCTCTTTCTCTTACCTCCCTTCCATCTTGATCTTCTGATTCTGCTTCCTCTTGGCTATGAAAGTGGAGTTTGTAAAAATCTTCTGCCTTCTCTATCGTGTCCAGTCTATACCTTCTATCCTGCCATGTGACTAGAATACCCTCTGGAGTTAGCCATCTAAAGTTTACATTTTCCCTAATTAATTTAGATGTTAAGAATTGGTAGCCACGTCTCAGATCCCTCATCCTTTTAGGTATCTGTTTAAGGATAGTAATTGGTTGACCCCAAAATTCTAATGGTTCCTCTCTAGATCTATGCAAAAGCTCATCCCGAATTGATTTTTTAACTAGTCTTACATGTACTTCTTTTGGGAGGTTGTGCCTTCTCGCATAATTAGTTTGGACCCTGTATGTTTCATCAATTTCCGCCAACATTTCCTCCTTCCCTACACCGAGTGCCTTTGCCATTAGTTCTGCCATCATAACCAACAAATCTTCCCCCCTTTTTTCTTGAACATTTTGGAAGCGTAGATAATGAGCAGCCTTTTCTGCTTCCAGAAAAATGACTGTTGTCTCTAACTCCTTATTAGCCTGAAGGAGTGTTTCATTTAAATCATCTACTCTCTTCTCCTCTTTTTCCATTCTAGCTTCCATATCTTGAAGTCTTTGTTCATTTTTAACTAATTGTTGTTGAATCCCTTCAAATTTATCATCTATCGCTTGAATTTTCCCCTTAAGTTCACCAGTATCGTTTCTTATTTGGCCTATTTCTCTCTTCATCTCCTCGTGATTTTTGGCCATTGCCTCGTGTAAGTTTTGCAAAAGGGCATGTAGGTCTTTAAAAGAATTTGAGTTAGATCTTTCCCTTTGCAACATATCCTCTATAGATTTCTGATTGGAGGGACTTGAGGACATCCCTTGTCCCTGTGTTGCCGCCTTTTTGCCAGCGCTAGGCTTAGTTACTCCCGAAATACTTGTCATGTTTTCCCGGTTGTAAAACGCGTTTTATCAATATGTAATACCCTTAATCCTATATGAACCTTTTAGCTCTATAACAAAAAGTATGTATAACAGTTACAACCAGATACTTATTACCAACTAAGCAATTTATATAATAGAATTGTGTAATATATATGTCTGAATATATTCAAAGTCACGTTCTTTTTTTTTTTAACCTGTTTCCAGCGCAGGGATTAACACCTTTTTTGTCTTTCTCTACTGTCAAAGACCAATAGGTGTCCCACTATACAGACCTCCAATTACTAAATTGCTATGTCAAATGGCCGCCCGCAACAAGTAAAGTTTCAAAAGTTTCAAAAATTTCAAAAGTTCAAAATTTACCAGGATAAACCAGGCTGGTCACTTTCCACGCCCGATGTTCAAGAGTTCAGTCTCCAAGGCTCCAAGATCAGACTTTGACCTGTTGTATTTTATCCCCAGCTAGAATGCAGTCATATGGTTTTCCGGTTTCCTCTTCTTGCCGTTCTCGCCTAACGCCTCCCTCGGGACTTCTATCGCCGCTTGTACCCTCTCCGTGAGGCACCCACTTCAAACCAGTACCTCTTTCTCAAGCGCTTCCTATTATTTCCAAAAGTAAATATTCGGATATACTTTCCGTCAACTCCGCTCTACCGTTGTCCCGCTAAGTTCGTGCTAGCTCCGTCCCTCTGTCAGATCTTCATGTTGGCCATTACTGGCCTCCTTCTCCCCGGTTCGCTCGCATCAGACTTTCTCCGGATCTTCAACACGAACCGCCGCTCATGAAGGTTCTCCGGGCTGCCTGCAACTTCGGATGTCCCTACAGGACCTCCTGAAGCTCCGCAAAGCCCCCGCGAACACTGGGTGAGAGGTTGTGTGTGAGGAGAACTCCGTTCACACAGCCGCCCGCTCTGACAGCTAGCTCCGCCCCCCCGCTCTGACGCCCAAAAGGCATTTAGTTTAGTTTAGTTTATTAATATTTCTATACCGCCCTTCTCCCGAAGGACTCAGGGCGGTGTACAGGGCAAGAATAAAACATAAAGTTACAAAAATTAAAAAGTTATTAAATACATGCCCATAAAAAAACAATAAATACATTAATAAAACCCCCAATAAAATGATAATAAAAACCCCAGCAATCCCACCCTCAGGCCAGGCCGGCTTGTTCGAACAGGTATGTTTACAGATCGCGGCGAAAGGAGCGAAGATCTGGCGCCGTCCGGAGCTCAACCGGTAACTGGTTCCATAGCTCCGGAGCGCCCACAGAGAAAGATCTCCCCCTGGGGGCCACCAGTCTACATTCTCTGACCGGTGGCACCCTGAGGAGTCCCTCTCTGTGGGAACGCACAGGGTGAAGGGAAGTTGACGCCGGCAGCAGGTGTTCCCTAAGGTACTCCGGCCCCCTGCCATGTAGGGCTTTAAATACCATAACTAGTACCTTGAATCTCATTTGATAATGTTAAATGGTCATTTTTGCATCAACAACTTAGCTTCATGGATATGGGTGAAAAATTTATAAATATAATTAGGGCAATTTATACTAACCAGGAAGCAAAAATAATTATTAATGGGGAAGCATCTAGGAAGTTTCAAATTCAAAAGGGAACACGGCAAGGTTGCCCCTTATCACCATTGCTGTTTATATTGACACTTGAAGTATTAACGAGAATTATTAGAATTGACCCACAGATAAAAGGATTAGCTATTAAAAAGGAAACTTTTAAACTTCAAGCATTTGCAGACGATCTGGTTTTTATTATGGAGGATCCATATCAGACGGGACCAAAACTATTGGAAGAACTATCTAAATATGGTGAGGTTGCCGGACTGCGAATAAACAGAAATAAGACCAAGATGATTGTTAAAAATATGACTAATAAACAAAAAGAACATTTGGCTGGAATCATGGATATAGAAATAGTCAAGAAAATAAAATACCTAGGGAGTAATATTACGGCTAGATGCACCTCACTCAAAAAAGATAATTATGATAATGTAGTGAATCAAATAAAAGGTGATCTGGAAAGATGGGGAAATCTAAAACTCTCATTATTGGGGAGAATCGCTGTCATCAAGATGAATATCCTGCCCAAAATTTTGTTTTTGTTCCAGAATATCCCAATACAACTCGACTCTAAGTTTTTCCGAAATTTGAATAAATTATCATTAAATTTTGTTTGGCAGGGGAAAAAATCAAGAATCAAATTGAAATATTTACAGGACACAAAGGAAAATGGGGGTTTTGGATTGCCAGACTGGGAATTATATTACTACGCCGCGGCTCTGAATTGGATTAGAGAATGTGTAATTTTGAAAAATAGAAGACTATTAACTTTAGAGGGTCACGATTTGCAATATGGCTGGCATACTTTTTTATGGACGGAGAAACAAGGTCTTTTTTCACACTTTCAAAAACATCGGATTAGACAAGCATTACTTAATACCTGGAAAAAAATTAGATCTCACAATTATACTAAAGTACCGGTCTGGCTATCCACCCTTGAAGCGATTGTTTACCCAAATCTATTTGATGTGGGTAACATAATTTCGTACAAGGATATTATGAATGAGGAGGGGGAATTGAAACTTAGAAATGAACTAGAATCACAAGGTATAAAACTCGACTGGTGGGCCTACTTACAAATCCAATCAAGATTTAGGAAGGATAAAAAAGAATGGGGGATATATACCTCTGAAACAGCATTGGATAAAATATTATTGGGCCCAGACACCAAACAGATAAAGAAATTATACAAATTGCTTTTGGGATACAAGCTGTTTGAAGAGCAAGTGAAGGATCCCATGTTGATTTGGGCTAACAATTTAGGACATAACATTGATTTAGGTACTTGGCAAACACTCTGGGACAGAAATAAAAGAATAACACTGGCCTCATCTTATAAAGAAAATTTATTTAAAATGTTTTATCGATGGCATCTTCCCCCAGCCCGTTTAGCAAAAATGTATACAACAGCATCTCCCAAATGTTGGAAGTGCTCTGAAGAGATAGGCACATATTTCCATACGTGGTGGTCTTGCAGTAAAACACAAAAATTTTGGAAAATGATTTGGATTTGGCTGAAAGAAATACTAAAACAAGATATTGAGTTTAGTCCAGAATTTTTCTTATTGGGAATTACGAAAGAGAAATACCCTAAAGATGTGCTATATTTGATGATCCATATTACCACAGCAGCTAGAATGTCATTTGCGCAAAAATGGAAAAAGAATGAGATCCCAGGAGAAAATGAGGTTATTAGGAAAATTTGGGATTGCGCAGAAATGGACAAACTAACTTTGGAACTAAAGAATAAAGATCAATCAGATTACTATAGAATTTGGAACAAATTGTATCTTTGGAGGGATAAAAAGAAAGGTCTCTATTAGGTTTTACAGACTAGCTCACTGTTTTAAATATTGTGTTATTTCACCGATTTGTAATTTAAGTGTATTTAAGTGTATTTTTGATGTACATATATGCATGTATATATATATATTTGAACATTGTAGACAAGAAGGCTTGTCAGCCCGCTGGTACTGTGTCCAATGTTTTTAAACAATAAATTTAATAAATTAAAATTAAAAAAAAAGGTAATGGACAATTATTCAGAAACCTGCCAAATCCATTTTAAGTCTCTTACCACAGCACATTAAGAACACCATGGATTTCCCAATGCACACATAAAATACACACACACAAACTCAACACAAAGGGAGAACAAAAATATCAAAAAGGGAGTGAAAGATGCAATGTATTGTTTTGCTACATCACCCAAGTGATGCTGTTTCTCATAGTCTGGAGACTGTGGGATCTGGATGGGTAGACTCGCCTACAGAAAAGCTGTGAATTTTAGAATCACAGAATGATGGATATGTTTCATTTTTAGTTCTTGATGAGGCTGCCTTGCACAATCTTTATGGACCTGTGGCTTTAGAAGCAGGTGGCAGTAGGGACTGGGAGAGCATTAGCAGAACCTATCTAGTTGGAAAGATGCATCTGTAATTTGGTTAGGAGGCCCTGCACATAGTCACTCATTCCTTTGCAACTTCTCATTTGGTGTTTGCTTGAAAACTTGAATAGTCAAGAACTACATATGCTTCTGATTGTGGATTTTTTTTAAAAAAAATGACACATATCTTTATATGAGCAGTCAAACTGACATATGGTATCTAACTCAGGAGCCTAATAATTGCACTTGTTCTCATCTTGCTAAAGAGGACATCCTACAGTTTGCCTGACGTACTACCTCTTCCTCCATCCATTGGCTACACTATGTAAGACCAATGGGATTTCTTTCCTCTAATATATACAATTCCGAGCACATGTATTCCCCTCCTTTCAAATTTTCTGAATGCTTGCATCTTGCCTTCTACCCACTCTCAACCACCCTTGCCCACTCTCTCCCCACAGGACATAACGGGCCTGGGTGCAAGCCACGGTGGCAGAGTGGCTTGGCCTTACACCTGCAACCCCATAGAGGTGAGAGCTCTATGGGGTATGCTTCACCCAGAGTACGTTCTGGACCACCCCCGGAAGCAGAGTCACAACCCATTGTGAGAGGATGAGGAATGACCTGCTTCTGGGGGTTCGCCCGGCCAAGTGGCAGTGGCAGGGCGACGAACCAGAAACGCACCTACCCGACTCGACCCTCCTACAAATTCACCATCCAGGGGACTGCCTTCCCGGAACCCCTTGTGACTATGCTCGTTCAATATTCCAGCACAGTACTACACGCCCTCAGGGGTTCCCCACTCTCCTGGGTGCGACCCGCCTGCATCACATCCAATCTCGATGACGGGCCCAACCACTGGGCCTCTGAGAGATGGCTGGGCAGGGTCAGGGGCCTCCAGCATAAGCCCAACAAGAGGCCCCTGATTAAGTTCTTAGCTAAGTTTTTTGTGGGGTTAGGGAGGGGGGAGGGAGAAGACTATGGTTGCGCAGGAAAGGCACGCCTTCCAGCCACCATAACGCATGCCAGGCCCACGACCATTCGCGACGGCGTACAACGAGGACCAGTCGCCGATACCACCCAGTGGCGTACTGAGAAACATCCCATCCCTAGGATGGTGGGGAATGGCAGAAGGTGCACAGACAGAGGGCCATATCGTCACCGGGAGTGTCATCTCCGCTCTGTAAAAGCGGTGAGACGCTCCGACCCTCTGTTCTCCCCCGGAAGACCCGGGAGCAAAGGTGCGCCCCCTCCCATGCTAAGGCTGGTCTACCTGAATGCAAGGTCCGTAGCTAACAAAGCTCACCTCATTCGTGACCTAGTGGAGAGCAAGCATGCGGACCTGGCTTGCATCACGGAAACCTGGCTGGGCCCAGAGGGTGGTGTTCCTCTGGTTGACCTCTGCCCGCCAGGTTTCCAGGTGCTGCACCAGCCTCGGGCTCATGGGAGGGGTGGGGGAGTGGCAGTTATCATCAGGGAATCCCTTAGCCCGCGAGAGACCACCGTCCCTCAGATGGTCGGGTGTGAGTCTCTCCTACTGAGATACGGCCCAGGGGCGCAGTTGGGCCTGCTGCTGGCGTACCTACCACCTAATCGTGCAGCGGCGGCCCTGCCCGAGCTACTCGATGCCCTCTCAGGGTTGGTGGTTGAATTCCCAAGACTCATGGTCTTGGGCGACTTTAATCTACCGTCCCTGGGAGGATCGTCCGAACTGGCTCGGGAGTTCATGGCTTCCATGGCGGCCATGGACCTGTCGCAAATAATTTCTGGACCGACTCATGAGAGAGGCCACACCCCAGACTTGGTGTTCTTGTCTGGACGGTGGCGTGATGATATCGGTGGGGGTACCACAACTGTTACGCCCCTGTCATGGACCGATCACCACCTCCTGCGACTAGACTTCCCCCTTGCCACCCCCCACCGTGGGTGCACGGTGCCAGTCAGATGGTACCGCCCTAGGCGCCTAATGGACCCTGATAAGTTCCAGGCAGCGCTTAGGGACACGCATGCACTCCCTGCTCACAGCTCGGCGGATGCCTTAGTGGAAGCCTGGGAAAAGGCAGCCACGGAGGCTCTGGACCGAGTTGTACCCTTGCGGCCTCTGACCAGGCGCAGATCCCAGCGAGCCCCATGGTTCACCGAGGAGCTCCGGGAGATGAAGCGTCGGAGACGGGGCCTAGAGAGCCGTTGGAGATCCAGCCGATCCGAATCCGACCGATTGCGACTAAGAAACCTCACCAGGTCTTATCTCGCTGCGATAAGGGTGGCAAAATCCAACTATTTTTCCACCCTCATCGCGTCCGCAGATAATCGCCCAGCTGCCTTGTTCAGGGTGACTCGCTCCCTATTAAACCAAGAGGTGAGGGAGGAACCCTTGCAGGGTCGAGCCGAGGAATTCGGTCAATATCTGCTGGATAAAATTGCTCGGATTCGAACTGGCCTGGACTCCAACTGGGCTGAGATGGAAGAACAAGACATGGACAGTCTTGTTGACGTCATCTGGGAAGAATTTGATCCTGTAACTCCTAAGGAAGTGGACAGGATTATGAGAAGGTTGAGCTCCTCCACATGCTTACTGGACCCGTGCCCTTCCTGGCTGGCCTATGCAGCTCGAGAGGGGACACGTGGCTGGTTCCTAGCGGTCATCTCTGCTTCTCTGAGGGAGGGTCACTTCCCCACTGCCTTGAAGGAGGCGGTGGTGAGACCTCTCCTCAAGAAGCCCACCTTGGACCCATCCTCTTTGAATAACTTTCGTCCAGTCTCCAATCTTCGCTTCCTCGCGAAGGTTGTTGAGAGCGTGGTGGCGCACCAACTTCCTCAGATCCTGGATGAAGCGGTTTATCTAGACCCGTACCAATCGGGTTTCAGGCCGGGCTACAGCACGGAGACGGCATTGGTCGCTCTGATGAATGATCTCTGGAGAGCCCGGGACAGGGGCCATTCCTCTGTCCTAGTCTTATTAGACCTCTCGGCGGCTTTCGATACCATCGACCATGGTATCTTGCTGCGACGCCTCAGGGGACTGGGAGTGGGAGGCACGGTTCTGCGTTGGTTCTCCTCCTTTCTCCAGGGTCGCTCGCAGTCGGTGCTGACAGGGGGACAGAGGTCGACCCCGAGGCCTCTCGCTTGCGGAGTCCCTCAGGGGTCGGTCCTCTCGCCTCTCCTGTTCAACATCTACATGAAACCGCTGGGTGAGATCATTCGCAGTTTTGGAGTAGGGTACCATCAGTATGCTGATGACACCCAGCTTTTCATCTCAACTCCAAACAATATCAGTGATGCCCTAGACGTGATGTCCCGCTGCCTGAAAGCGGTCCGGGAATGGATGGGGAGGAACAGGCTTCAACTGAACCCGGACAAGACTGAATGGCTGTACGTTCCGGCAAACCAGGATATTCAGAATGTCCCATCGCTTAACATCGGGGACATGTTACTACCCCCTGTTGATAGGGCCCGCAACCTGGGTGTCCTCCTAGACTCGCAGCTCTCCCTAGAAGACCACATAGGAGCTGTGACCAAGGGGGCCTTCTCCCGGGTACGACTAGTTCGCCAACTACGGCCTTATCTGGACCTGGATTCCTTACGTACAGTCACCCATGCCCTTGTGACCTCTCGCCTAGACTATTGCAACGCTCTCTACATGGGGCTGCCCTTGAGATCCACTCGGAAGCTTCAGCTGGTGCAAAGTGCGGCGGCACGGACACTCTTGGGAGCCTCCCGATACTCCCATATCACACCTCTCCTCCGTGCGCTGCACTGGCTTCCGGTTGCCTTCCGTGTGAAGTTCAAGGTGCTAACAATGACATACAAAGCCCTACATGGCATGGGTCCGGACTACCTACGGGAGCACCTTCTGCCGATGTCAGCACCCCACCGTCCTGTGCGCTCCCACAGAGAGGGCCTCCTCAGGGTGCCACCGCTCAAGGAATGTCGGCTGGTGGCCCCCAGGGGGAGGGCATTCTCAGTGGGTGCGCCAGCCCTCTGGAACAGCTTACCAACCGAAATCCGGATGGCCCCTGACCTCCGTACCTTCCGACGCGACTTAAAGACTTTCCTGTTCCAGCAGTCCGGCCTGGCATGATAGCGTTAATTGGGGTCCCAGTTTGTTTTCAATATTGTTTTTATTACTTTTTATTGTTCATCTGTAGACCTTTCTTCCTCTGTACACCGCCCCGAGTCCCTCGGGAGAAGGGCGGTTTATAAAAACTAATAAATAAATAAATAAATAAATATGTTTTGCATGGAATGCTATCACAGCTTCAGATGAATCTGACAAGTATATAAAGTGTGTGGAAGAAAGACACCAATATTTGGTGGTGGTGGTTGTTTTTTTCATTTATTTCATAAACATTGTCATCCAGCATGAGGTGTCGCAGCAAAGCATCCTGCGGTTCTCCAAGTACAGTCAAAGCAGACAGCAGACACACACACATGGGAGAAGGGAGGCAAAGCAATGTTTGAAAGCAAAATAATTTTCTCTCAAAAGTAACCATCTTTTCTCTTCGTCCACTTTTCCAGCAATCAAGTACATTCAGCCTGAGCTGGAAATCAGACAAGGGAAATTTGTAAAGGGTTTAATCAATTCCAGCCTGATTGACTCACCTAATCCATTCATTGCTTTGGAGACTAAAGAAGCTCTGCAGAATGTCACAGATCTATCCTCCCACGAATGCTCCAGAGCCCTACATTTTATACATGGATTTTTTGTTTCTTGCTTTAGCTGACAGACATGGAAAAATGCATGCAGCCATGCCAGACAGCTCCCTGGTGGCCACACATAAGCAGATGTGAGAAGATCACATGGGTTACTGCTGAGGTCAGCATTAATAGAAGCTGGAAATTAAAAACTGAAGTTCATACAGCAAAGCAAGGGGTGGGGACAACCAAGGATTTCACAATGTCACTGGTCAAATCCAGGAATTCAGAGATGGCCAAGGGCTGTGAAGATGATATTCTTAAATAGCAGTGGTATTTTGGTGAGACGTTTGAGTCACCCAGCATGTAACAAACCAACTCCTTACGTTTCTGTTCCTTCAATGTGCCTTCCAGCAAGGTCTTGCTATGCTTAAGGAGATGGATGAAGCACCCCCCCCCCAAAATAATTTAGAATAGTATTTTTCATACTTGGCAGATTTAAAATAAGTGGACTTCAACTGCTAGAATTCACGTCAATTTCATATAGGCTGCTAAGAAGCTCTGTTCTGTGCTTGCTATCTCATTTTGAACTTCTTGCAACTCAATTTGACATTTTCATTGAAAGTGAAACTATCATGTTATCTCAGGAACCAGACATATCAGTACTCTGTAGAGTTCTTTTCTTACTTTCTTCTTAGATTGTTTGCAAGGGAAAATGGGGTCTATTATCGGCCTTAGAAGTAGGACCATATTTTTGTGCTCTGCACATACGATCCAGCTATGTAACTCAGTCTTTGGGTTGAAAAGATTAACTGATTTGAATTCTGCCAGCAGACTAGAGCCACAGATTGCTCTTTCTAGAATTCCCAGGTATTAAGGACACTAGGTTAGTATAGTATGGAAGCGAGAGTATTAGGTGGATAATGCAGACATCAGATTTCCTCATGGTATTAGGAAGGCTTTTGAAGGGAGAGAGAAAACTTTAGCACTGCTGATCTAAATTATTATATTTTCTACTCAGTTCCAACTACTCTAGGAAACATTCTACCTTGAACTTATTTATGAAATGCACAAAGTCAACATTTTCTAGAGACTGGAATACACTGAGTTGCTAATATAAAGTCATGCACCCCATTCAAAGCCAGCATTCTGTGTGTAAATAGATATTTATTTTGGGTTTCTAAATCCACCCCAAATTCTGGCATTTGTCTTGTAATCACAGCTTCTGCAGAAATGATAGGATTTCTCCTGAGAAGTGGTTCCAGATGGGAACACTTACCCAACACCAATATGAAATCAGAACCCAAACAATCAGATGTGCTTGCCACACTGGAACCATAATATTTGGAAGTCAAATTCCACCTTGTCATCAATTTGCACCAGGAAGATGGTAGGGCTGATTGTCTACTGAATGGTAATAAATCCCTCCAAACCATAACAAGAGTACAGAGAATGACCACAGCTTGAAAATCATCCATGGCAATATGCAAAATATAGAGGATAAAGACAGTAACAATATCTGTGTGATGACATTCGTGGTATACCATGCTAGGCACAGAACAAAATGTGGCAGGCATCATAGGTCAAAATAAAATAAATGCTAAGATCAGCACTGGATTTACAAGAATTCATCCTGAGTAACTAAAAATCCCTATGTGTTTGTTTAACACTGTTGTTTATCTCTCCAATTAATTTCAGAATATTAGCTTAGTTGATGAAAAGCATGATAGAAGTCATAGTTAAGAAAGACCTTCTCATGGGTATCATAATCTGTAGAAATAAAGATAAATTTATTGAAGATAAAAGATAAATATATATGTTAGATTATGTTAGGAAGGAAGGAAGGAAGGAAGGAAGGAAGGAAGGAAGGGAGGGAGGGAGGGAGGGAGGGAGGGAGGGAGGGAGGGAGGGAGTCAACTCAATTCCAATGTTATTTTTTTTCCAATTCCTGCATCCATTTCTCCATATTAAAATAACACACAGTTTTCTCTTTTAACAAGAAAATTAATTCTCTCTGATGTGTATTATGCAACCTGAATTACATCAACTAAATTTCATAAGTGAGTGGCATATCAAGAGCATATTCAGGCTAGTTTCCCATGTTATTTGGGTGCTGCCAACCACCCATGTATCATATTTACTAGATTGTATTTCCTGAAATCCAGGCCATAGGGATGATCCCAAGACATCATTATCAACCAAACTTCTCCTTTGGTTCTTGAAAATCTTGAAAGACTGGATAGAAACTCCAGATATTATAGACAAAGGAATTTAGCCAGTTCCTCATTCTGTAGGCTAGAAGATTGTCTCTGAAAGCACAGTCCTTGCTTCCAGGGTAGCATGATCTTAACACAACTCCTCCTCTTTTGTCTGTCACACAATACTAAAACTCAACAAGTGCTTCAAGGTCCTAAAAAATTGCAGGCATTTGAAAACCAGACCTTTTTCCTTTTTTTTTGTTCCTTCTTCTATGCATCAACTGTGGATAAAACATGCTCCCCGGAAGTCATCTTGTTTGATGGGTATTCCCATTGTCATCAAAATAGCTTTCTGTTACAAAACCTTTTCTATTTCATGATTTAAATTTAAATTTTGCCTGAATTCTCTTTCTTTAATGCAGCCTTTATTTAAGAACATCCAGCCTTTGTTTAGATATCTCCAATGAAGATAGTTCCATCCTACACTTAAGACTTGGTTTTTATCTTGGAGGAGCCACTTGAAACAGCTACTAAACTGTTGGAGAAAATAAAAAAGCTTGGAGAACTGGCAGGTTTGAAAATAAATAGAGAAAAGACTAAAGTATTAACAAAATACTTAACAGACAAACAGAAAACTCAACTTACAAATAATTAAAAAGTTAAATATCTAGTAATCTACTTAACAGCAAGATGTATAACACTGAAAGAAGATAATTATGAAAGATTGTTGAAACAAATAAAATTGGACTTAGAAAAGTGGAAAAATCTTCAACTGTCGCTGTTAGGAAGAATAGCTACAGTCAAAATGAACATTTTACCGAAAATACTCTTCCTATTTCAAATGATCCCTGTAAAATTGGGAAAGGTCTTCTTTGATGATCTAAATGCAACAATATTGAGACTTATCTGGCAAGGGAAGAAAGCACGAATTAAAGTGAAAAAGTTATAAGAAGCAAAAAATAATGGAGGATTTGGACTGGAGACTATATTATCAAGCAGCCATTTTATCATGGCTTAAAGAATGGATTACGCTGAGAAATAAAAGACTATTATATCTAGAGGGGCATGACCTACAAAATGGTTGGCATGCCTTTCCATGGTACGAGAAAAATGAAACATATAGATACTTCCAAAACCACTTTATAAGGAATGTACTCCTTTCAGAGTGGGAAACAATAAAGCAGAAAATTTATATTAAACTACCTTTCAACAATGGAAGCTTTTGCTTACCCAAACTTAATTAACTATGACAAAGTCGTTACTTACAAAGATATCTTAGATAAGGAAGGAAAATTGAAAGACAGACAAGACTTACAATGACAAGGTATTGACGTAGCATGGTGGCCATATTTACAAATTCAAACAAGATATAGAAAAGATCAAAGACAATGGGATTTTATAAAGAACAAACAGAATTTGGTTAAATATTATTAAAAACAGATGAAAACCTGATTAAGAAACCTTACAGATTTCTGCTAAACTTGAAGATGGAAGAACAAGTAAAAGAAACAATGACAACATGGGCAAAAAACTTTGGATATTCTATAGATCTGGAAGACTGGCAAAAATTATGGGATAGAAATATTAAATTGACTAAAGCTGTTTCATATAAAGAAAATTTGTATAAAATGTTTTATAGATGGCTTATGACACCAGTAAGACTAGCCAAAATGTTCAAAACTAATTTGAATAATTGTTGGAAATATAAACAAAGGCCAGGTACTTACTACCATATCTGGTGGGTATGCCCTAAAGCGAAAAAGTTCTGGCTTAAGATACATACATGGCTGGAAAAGATGATTAAAATACAGATAGAACTTAAACCAGAACTGTTTTTGTTAGGAATATTAGGAGCTAAGTATGAGAAGGAGAATGAGTATCTAACATTGCATGTATTGACAGCAGCGAGAATAGTATTTGCCCAATACTGGAAAAGTGAAAACTTACCAACTGAAGAGATTTTAATCAAGAAAATTTTAGAGTGTGCAGAAATGGATAGATTAACCTTAGAGATTAAAGAGAAAGAGGATTCAATTTATTTTAAAACATGGGATAAATTTTACCAACGGTTAGAAAAACAAACTAGTGAGAAATGAATGTGATGTGTTATTTTGAATATATATTAATAAGAAGAATGATATGTATTGACCAACTGATACTGTTTATGATTATCATTTAGCATATACATTACAGCTATTCACTATTATATTAATTAGCGTTACTGAACATATGCACCCGAACAATAGTCTGTTTGAAAGCTTGAAAATGTTACTAGAGGGCAACCCTAATGTTGTTCCCAACCCTGTCCCAACCCCAATCCTGATCCTAACCCCATCCTGAATCTTAATCCCTATCCTCTCCAACCCCCTCCCCAACCTTATAAAATTCAATAAAAACCTTTATAATAAAAAAAGATTCATCATGTGACCAAGGTCTTTTTCCAAGATCAGCAAATGCTTTCTCAAATTTTTCCACACAAAGGGAAGATACTATGTTCCTGCCACAATTAAGTTCTTTCAGGCCAAACGCTAGCACGGCTTCTTTACAGATCCTTGCTCAGATCCTCAACTTGATGTTTCACCCTATTGGAAAAAATTCAATCCAAATTTATTAGAGTAATTCCCCAGATGCTGCATTGTGTCTCAAATGCACTTCTGAGCCTGGAGGCAGGATTGATAATTTGATAAATTGAAGCAAGAATCTGTATAGCTTCTTTGAACCTTTGGCTAAAGCTTAATTTCTTTCTGCAAGACCTTGCTTTATTAATCCTCTAAGACAATTTTCCTCTTCATGGATCAAGGCTGTTGAGTCCAACCTTGCCAAACTCAATAATCAATATTCAAGTTGGACTACAACTGAGCAAAACAAGCTTTGCGACAAAGGGTAGAGGACATTGAGAGGGAAGCAGACTTGGAGAAAGCTCTGTTGGTTTTGTCTCCAGACTGTATTTTATATTATTAGATAGTTATCTTAGCCAGTTGTAGACAGCAAATCAACAGAAAGCATTTTTGCTTGCACAGTGCCATGCGTTTCTATCGGCTGTCTTGCACAGCAAGTATAAAAAGATATCATTGACAAAAGATTCTGTTCCTGTGGCTCAGGAGAGGTGGAGATCATTGGACACATAATCCTTCTATGCTCTTTTTATAGAGATATTCCAAAAAATATCCTCCCAATAATCAATAGGTATCCTGGCCTTTCCGACACTACTCATCTCCAGTGGCTGCTTAAGAACAAACAGACTGTGATTACAATGCAAGTAGCTAGATTCTGCGCAGCAGCACTGGGGATTCATCAGAAACATGTGATTAATCCAATATACCTATTTTATACAGCTAATGCAGCAAACCCTTTTGCATTACTATTCTTTTGCATTTTAATATTTAATGACCATGAGCCTCACAGTTTAAGGACTGATATTATGGTATAGTTTTGCTGTGTTTGCTCATGTGTAACTGACAGATTGGATGCCAAATTGTGATTTTAATATAGATTTTATCTGTTATTTATTATTTTATTTTAGATTTTTTTTTACCAGATATTGCCTGAGTGTTTTTAACTTGTTCTGGTCTCTGGTCTTTGAACTGCAGTAAACTTATTTGACTATGATTTTTAGAATTTATCCAAATTTCTATTTTGTGTGAATTCACTTTAATGCATTTGAAATACCTAAAAGCTACATTTGATTATAAATAAATCCACTGTTTGACTTTCTTTGCATTTGGCAAAAACTGATTTTTAAACATATGCATTTTTTAAAGATCTGATCCCCATGAGTTTTCTCAGTTCCAGTATCCCAAACTAATTATGAATTTAAGAGGCACGAAGGAGGCAAAAGTTTACTTCAGGCATGTGGATAGAATGAGGGAGAATGCAAAGCTTTCTCATGTTCTTTCTCACATTAAATAATTGAATAAATGACCTGCAGCTACATCAGTACATTGGATGATTTCATAGAGTCGGCATTCATTATAAATATGCTTCAGTCCTGAAAATATTTAATTAAGCTAAATAGAGGCCAAAAGGCAAAAATAAGACAGTTTTAAAGTTGTTGTGGTTTTTTTTTAATGACTAATGGAGTTTTGCTTTCATGCAACAAAATAGTTCAGCCTTTTCCAAACAACAATTTCTTCAGAATAGAATCCCATGCTGAAAGGAATTCTGGGAATTGTAGTCTCAGTATGTCAGGAGGACATGAATCAAGAAAATCTGTAACCTTCTGATTTGTTACTTCACAACTTTCATTTGAGGACAGTTAGTTCAGTTCTTGCCTCAGTACTGAAGCCTGAGCAATAGACAAATGAAACCTCAGAAGGGATAGCAGGATTTCATTTAATTTATATGGTCTGTGTGCAGGCTGGATTTGGCTTTTTCTGGGAAACAAGCACTGGGTTTGGTGGCCTAGCCCAGGGGTAGGCAACCTTGGCTCTCTTTTATGACTCGTGGACTTCAACTCCCAGAATTCCTGAGCCAGCCATGCTGACTCTATGATATTACTGATAGCCCTCAACTTCTAGCCCACGTTGGGACTGGAACTTCCATTGCTAAATGAGGCAGTCATTAAGTGAGTCATCATGTGACTCCAGCCAGTTTTCTGATATTTCTGCAGCAATTGTTAAGTAATTCATGCAATCATTAATCCAGCTTTGACTTTGTTTGTTGCAGGCTGCCTGGGAAATTCACATATGACGATCACATAATCCCAGGACATTGCAAATATTGTAAATATATATACACTGCCCAAACATCCAGTTTATGATTATATGATTGCAAGAAGGCTGTGAGAGTCATAAGTAGGATGGTAGAACAAAAGTCAGGTTTTTTAGTGCTATTGTAACTTAAAATAGTTGCTGAATGAATAATTGTAAGTCGAGGTAATAATTGTAAGTCGAGGTAAATCTATCCTTGTAATTGTAAGTTTTCCTTGCAACTTCCATATCTTTTCTTCCAAGTATGTGAATTAAGAGAAAGATCAAGAGTGAAGGTAGGGTAGCCAATCTGAAGAAGTACACTTTTTCTATTCCTCCCTTGCTTCAAAAAGTGTCTTTTATGTACTTGTAGAACTTTATAGAGATTTCTAATGGAAGCTGTTACTAACTGTGTAGTTCATCCTTTCTTCAGAATATAGACCAGTGTTTTCTAAACTTGGCAACTTTAAGACGTGTGGACTTCAGTTTCCCAGAATTCCCCAGTCAGCATGCTGTGCACACCTCTTAAAGTTACCAAGTTTTAAAAATACTGACTTAAGCCATTTGAATATTAATAAATGTTTTACCATGTAGCACTAAATATTACAGGGACGCGGTGGCTCAGTGGGTTAGGACGCTGAGCTTGTCGATCAGAAGGTCAGCAGTTTGGCGGGTCGAATCCTGAGTGCCGCGTAACAGAGTGAGCGCCTGTTACACGTCCCAGCTTCTGTCAACCTAGCAGTTCGAAAGCACATAAAAATGCAAGTAGAAAAATAGGGACCACTACGGTGGGAAGGTAACAGCGTTCTGTGCGCCTTTGGCATCTAGTCATGCCGGCCACATGACCACGAAGACGTCCTCGGACAAGCGCTGGCTCTTCGGCTTTGAAACGGAGATGAGCACCGGCCCCCTAGAGTTGGAAACGACTAGCACGCATGTATGGGGGAAACTTTACCTTAACCTTTTACTAAATATTTAGTAGGCACTAAGAGCCAATAAGGACATTAAAAATAGTTTCTATATTGTATTCATAGTTAGGCTTCAACATTAAATTGGCCAGAGTAGCTAGAAGTAGCTGAAGCTGTGGCTTGATGTCTGGTCTGTTTTAAAACTGTGTTTTTATATTTAATTTACAATCACATTTATAATCTTGTATTTCCTTGTTGTTTAATATAAATGCACCCTACCTCCTAGATATCAGAATTTTGCCCATGGAGTGTTGCTAAGCATAGTCATGTGTGCTTGTCCTAGTTCTGCAAACCCATCATAAAATGTCTGGAGACTGAAGTCCTCTGGTATCCTAAAGAATCTCATCTTGATAAGAGAGAGAAAATTTATAACTTGCAAATGGAATGGAACAAAATTTCTCAGAGATTTTTCTCCCACAGATTCAATCCTGTAAAAAAATATAATTAATAAGTGTTATTCTAGCATTACCAGTATTACTACTCATTCATTTGGTCAAGAATACATTTGCACCATCAGCAAACCATTTATATTGTACTTTCCCTCTTTGCCCAGACATGATTAAACACTTCTGAGACAAGATTTGACTTAGGCTTGAGTCTAAATGACAATCACTTGGGTGAAATGCAATTAGGGCTGTCCAGTCCTGATGGCCATTTAATGAGTTGTAGGCTCAGAGGAAGAGACTTGGCACCTCTTGTCTAAAAGAGGGAAAATCTAATGCACCATAACAATAGCATGATAAATAATTAAAGCAGGGAACGATTCTGCTTTAGTGACCTGAGCACCTCTCTCCTCAACTGCAAAATAAGCACTGTCAGATGGAGAGACAGCAATGGAAAAACTTGCATATAATTCAAAGAAGAGGAGGGTCCTCCCTCACTCTCTAGAAGGGGGCTTCTGTAGGCCTGCAAATGGAAGTCAACATGTGTTTTTGCCCAGTGAAGCATCAAGGAATGTGATATTCAGAAGAAACCATGGCTTTAGCACTGAAATAATCTCCAGTGAACCCAATGAGGACAAAAGTCTGTTCTAGACATAAGATTTTCTTTAATTCATAAAAATAAGTGTATATTTAAGATGGAAGGGAAGGGAAGGGAGGGAAGAAGGAAGGAAGGAAGGAAGGAAGGAAGGAAGGAAGGAAGGAAGGAAGGAAGGAAGGAAGGAGGGAGGGAGGGAGGGAAGGAAGGAAGGAAGGAAGGAAGGAAGGAAGGAAGGAAGGAAGGAAGGAAGGAAGGAAGGAAGGAGGGTGGGTGGGTGATCAGCATGGGCCTGTATTGGATAAGATGCTGCAATGGCCTATAAATATCCTTAACTTAATCCAAAGCAACTAAAGGTGAGCACATCTAGGTCAAGGTGGGAGTTGCTTTAGAGGCACATTTGAGAATTTCTTATGTCATTCATGAACCATCCAAGGGAACAAGGGAAATAATGTCATCCAGAGAACAGCTTTGACAGGAGGAATAATAGGAGTGTCCACCATTGAGCAGAAAGTAAGTCAATTAGCCTTGAGTTGCAGTCTTCCAGGAATCAAGGAGGGAAGTGAATTCTACATTGACGGCATTTTTTCTCCAACCCTCCCTTCCTGTTTGGGGAGAGTGGGACAAAATATATATTTTAGAGCCAAGCAACACCCTCCTCCCCGTCTAGTTAATAGAAATTCTGTGAAGGCTGAAGCAGTTGCATAAGCCAAGTGGGCTGGGAGGAGGCGGGGGGGGGATCAGGGGGCATAGGATGAAGCATCCCCAAGAAAAAGTGCAGGATGTCCCATCTAGTGTCAGTTATAGAAGCAAAATATTTTTCTAATACCTGAGCATGCCCAGAGGAACACCTCTACAAGCAGCTGTGAAAGAGAGTTCTTTTTTTCTTTTTCTTAAAAAAAAACTTCAGTGTTTGTGGGGTGATCTCATTAGCACAGCCTCAGCTCCCTCTAAACAGCCTGGTTTGCATATTGAAGCAATTGAATGTGAATGGAGATTTTTATATTTTATTTTATTTTATTTTTAGGAAAAGAGGTAGAGGAAGAGAAGGACTCGGCAGTCACTACGTCCTGACTGACATTTCTATCTGGGCTCTTGTGTTTACAAGAGAATAACGAAACTGCTCCAAAGCCCCTACTGGGCCTGATTATTATGCAGAGGCTTCTTAAATTATATATAATTGATATCCATTTTCCCTCCAGCTAACCAATGGCAGCTCTCAGGAGTAATGCTAATTCTCACGCAGCTCACCAATCAAGCAAATACAGCAATTGCTATCTTTCACTCTGTGTAATCATTGTTTAAAAGTCCTCAGACTGACATTTCTTCATTTCTTTCTCTATTTTTATCAGAAACACAAATGAATATAGTGTGGTTGTTTTATTAGTTATGCCAGGTAGGCATCACTGGATCAAAGAAAAATAAAGTGAAGAGAGGAAATTTAAGAAGTGTTAAGGGAAAGAAAGACACATGCAGGTTTATAGTAACTCTCTCGTAGGGGCATGCGATGTATTTATGTGCACACTTAAAGGCAAGAATAGTCAAGAGATAGCTTGTGGAAATTTGGCAATGCACATGTTTCTTGATGTGGAATCATCCTCTTTCTAGGTTCTTTTTACCTCAGGAGAAAAAATAAATGCACATTGGCTAGTAGGGACAGGTGGAAATGTAACCGTAGCCTGTATGCATGGCAGTTCCAGGTACTGGTATATAACTGAAATTGGTGGGATTCTGGAACACAACAAATATGCAAAACTTTCTTTCTCCATTCAAAAATTATGACTTTTACACACCCCATTTGTTTTCTTGCAAAGTTGACATTAGATATTGCAAGATAGCAATAGCACTTAGATTTATATACCGCTTCATAGTGCTTTATAACACTCTCTAAGCATGCTGCAAATATGCTGTTTAGGAAGACAGCATATCATCTCCAACATTCCAGTCCTCATTTTACTGACCTTGGAAGGATGAAAGGCTGAGTCAACTCTGAGTGGATCAGGATCAAACTCCTAGCAGTAGGCAGAGTTATCCTCTGTTTTGAGTCCATTACTGTTCAGCTTGATGACCCATGACTGCTGTGCTAAGTCTGCTATATTGTGAAGTATGTGGATGACATGGCAGCAATGGGTCTTATCTGGGATGATAATGAAGATGCTTATAGGGAGGAGGTGAAGGGTGGACTAGTGCAATAAAAAAACCTGGTTTTGAATGTTAATAAAACAAAGGAGATCATTGTTGATTTTAGAAAGAGCCAGCATAGTCATACTCCATTTTTTATCACACCTGCAGCTGTGGAGGTGGTCAATAGTATTAAGGAGCTGGGGGTTCAGATAACTAACAGTCTGGCTTGGTCTCTTCATACATTATCTTTAGTGAAGCGTGCAAACCAGTGTTTGCATTTCTTGTGTTGAATGGTAGAGCACATCTTTCTTCTTCTGTCCTGGCTACTTTTTACAGAGGCACGATTGAGCATTTTTAACAATAAACTGCATCACTGTTTGGTTTGGTGGTAGCAGAGTCTCAGATAGAAAGTCCATACAGAACAGCTGAGAAGATTACAGGAAGGTCGCTTCCCCTTGTTCAGCATACTGCTTACAAGCACTATGTGCTTACACTTTGAAGCATTGTTAGAGACCCCACACACCCACTTCATTGTCTGTTTCTGTTGCTCCTCTGGGAGGAGGTTTTGAAGTATTTATAGCAGGACTACCAGATTCTGTAACAGCTTTGTCCTTATGCCATCCATCTGGTAAATTCACAGGATTCTTTTTTTTCCCACCATGCATATGTATACATTCAAACCAAACTGTGATGTTTCTCTGTGAAATGGTATTTTTTTGAGAGCTGCATGCAACAAAATTTCATTTTAATGTATGCTGATTAGTGTACATTTAAAGTGGCAATAAAGTTTTTATTCTATTCTATTCTAAATGTTGCCATCTGTGGGGCCTCGAAGATGTTGTCTTGATGTCAGTCAAGAGTATAGACTGAGTGAGCTGTTTCCCTTAAATAGTGCTGGTCCTATGGCCAGACCAAGGGAAGTCCAGCAAAATAACCATTTTGAGTGAGGTTTATTTGACTGAGCCTTTCTCAGTGTAATGGAACATCCTGGAAAAGCACCTCACCTTAGGCTTTCTACAGCCTTATTAAAATACTTTGAAAAAGTGAATCAAAGACATTGACAAGTACCACAAATTACCTAAGGCATCAGCTACTGTACAGCACAGGGAAATATTGTTTGACTATGGTAATTTTCTATTAAAATGCACCAAATATATCTAAAATACTATAAAATTACCTAATGAATTTAATTAAATCATAGTTTAATTTAATTTAGTTATACAATTTTAAGAGCCACTTTGATACAGTAGTTAAGGCATCAGTCTAGAAACCAGCAGTCTGTGAATTGTAGTCCCACCTTAGATACAAGGTCAGCTGGGTGACCTTGAGCCAGCCCTAGGAAGGAGACAATGGCAAACCACTTCTGAAAAACATTACCAAGAAAACAGCAGATATTTATCCAGGCAGTCTCCAAGAATCGGATATGATTGAATAGAAGAAGACAAATATGATTTTATAATGACCCAGAGATGATGATGATGATGATGATGATGATGATGATGATGATGATTAATAATAATATTATATTGATAATATAGATGGAATTACATTCCATAAATGTCTTTTTACTATGCATATTCTAGCAAAGGAAGTAATTGCTCTGTAACCAAAATCAAACAGTGAGGAAAACAGCAATTTCATATGTTCAGAATTAATAAAGCAGCTATTTAATACATTCAGAACTTAGTTACCCTATTCTGCTATCAAACCAAATAACACTGCTGAAATTACATCTTAATCACTATGATCATAAATGCATAAGTAAATCACTTAATTACTGTGATCTTAGACAGTGTTTTCTTGGGTACATCATAAAATATAAAAGCTTGCTCAAAATCAGCCACTAGTTTGGGGCCGGTGGTAGAATCTGAACAGTCTTGCCATCCTACATGAGGTTTAAATCAATGTATGTACTATAAGCAGTAACTCCAGGTACTATTCCTATGCTAAGACTTAAACTCACCTAACAATTCTTTCTTTCCCCTGTAAAATTAGTGTGAGCAGTACTAAAACCTCCAATATCAGACATCAAATTACAATTCTTATAATGCTGGGGAAGCGGGGGGGGGGGGGAGAGAGAGAGACACCATAGTTTAATTAACATAAAACCAATAAGTGTTGTAGCATGGAGGTACCAAAAGCAATAATGAAGTAGCCTTCCCAAAGCTTGGTATTCTCCAGACATGTGGATTAACTCCTGGAATTCTCACCAATGGCCATAGTGGCTGGGAGGTTCTTGGAATCAACAATACATTTCAGAAGCAGTCTAGAAAAGCTGTCATAGCAGAATCTAAAGCTTAAAAATCTGCTTTTTCCTCCTATTCTTATTTTCTTCTCTTTATAACATAAAATAATTTTAAAGTACTGTTGTTGTTTTCATTCTGTTGCATCATTAAAAAAAGCTGAAAGGTGGCTTTTGTGATGTTTTAAGTCAGAAAGATGGTTTGCAAAGGTGAAGTTATTTGTCTTTCCCCCCCAATGTGCTAATGTTCACTCCTGGGCTTTTACAGAGATTGTGTCATAGGCAAATCTGACAGTCAGCAGCACCAGACTGCTCAAACCCATTCACTAATCCTCAAAATCATCTAACCTCCAGTTGCGTTTCATTTTCAATCCATTCCCAGAAGAGCACAAAGAAAATCTATTTCACTGCAAATATAGGAGCAGGAAGTCTTGACATTTTTAAAATTGCAACCACTACAGGTCACCCTGTAAGTTTATGGGAAGATGTACAATTAAATTTTTTCACAGGAATTAAGTAATTAATTAATTCAGTAAATTTATATAATCACCCATCTTACTGAATGTTAACTATGGTTCAACTATATGGCATACATTATTGTACAACCAACAATAATTACAATAGTGTAATAACTATTAAAACAATTAAACAAAAAAAGAGAACAAAGATGGCAAGAGAGTAGCAATCAACCTAAACACAACACAGCTACTTGTGCACAGTACATTATGCTTGCACAATGTCTTTATAGAATGCAAAAGCACCATGCCTGACTTTTACCTTCCATTAGCCACAAGCCAAAACCTTTAGTAGGGTGGCATGAAGCCAGGTCAGATAATTGCCTTTTCCCATGAAAAACATGGCTCAGCTAAATGTTGTAGTATTTGCTGTTCATCTTACTGGTACATCAGAAGTGGAGTGAGCAGCTTTGTGCTTTGCTTGATGAAGCACTGACGCATTTATTGAAGTAGGCCCCCACCAGTTGCTAAAGTCAAAGGGATACTTCAGCTGTCAAGTGGCTCCTTTGGAGTTTTGGGCAAGGTGAAGCTTCCAATCAAAGCACATCAATCTCACTTCGATGCTTCAGTAAGGCAAAGCACTTCAATAGAAGATGAAATGTCACACAGTATCAGAGTGGTGTCTCGAACTTTCCTAACATCCCTTCTTAAGACTGGTATCTACAGGACTGCCGTGATGTGCTTTGTTCCCTAATATTGAGGGAAGGACTATAGATATTAGTTTTGCCTATTATGTCATATATTCCAACACGCCCATTGCCTGATCATTGAACTTAGCTGCTTGCAGAGTATCTCTACACAAAAAGAGCAATTCATACAAAGCTCAACATAATCTGCTCAGCTTAGATGCCCATTTCATGCCTGTGTTGCCTGCATATACTGTATGTCAACGCTTCGAGGAAGGGCAAAATAAGAAACCAAAGTCACACATGTTAATAGTACTTTTATTACAAGGTTACACCTACAGAATTTTGCATGTCTGAATGTGCTTTCCCCCATAATGGGCTCTAAGAATAAATTTGAGGAACAAGAGGAATAGCTGCAAACCAGACAACAGTCAGATAAAAGAAATCTGACTCCATGGCAGAATTGTAACTTGAGAAAAAGTCTCAGGCTTAACCTTTCCTAGTTCCCTCGTAAGTAAAAGCAAGGAGAGGGAAGGCATTTCCAGACTTGCCAGATTCTGTTGCTCCAACCCTATAATAAAAGTAGTATTAATGTTCATAACTTTGATTTCCTACTCTGGTCTACCTTGGAGGGCTGACAGCCACTCTCTTCCTTTATCTTCACGAGAAAGAGGGAAAGGATTTTCTGAGATCCTTTCTCAGGTTACAGTTCTGGCCTGGACTCAGATCTCTTATTTGATTTATGTCTTGGTTGTAGCTTTTTCCTCAAAGTTATCCCTTCTGTGCATTACAACACAAAAATGTGATTCTTATAAGTGCTGATTCATTACACAGTCAGCCAGATCCAGTTCAGACTGGATTTGGCATGTTTATCCACTTCTTGGGTTCTTCCTAAGGTTCTGGGAAAGGTAGATGTAGATGTCCAATGGTATTAGAGATATTGTGGCAGGATGTAAGCTGTTCTGAGTAAAGCTGTTTTTTTGCAATTGAGTTTGTCAATTGACTGCAATTCAGCTTGTCAGTATCAATGATGTTCAAATGCTGCTCCAGTTGCTTTGGGTTTGCACCCAAGGCACTTATTACTATTAGTGAAACCTTTGTTTTCTTTCACCACAGTTGCTGTATTTCTATTTGCAGATTTTTGTATATAAATATGTATGTATGTATATATGTATGTATGTATGTATGTATGTATGTATGTATGTATATGTATATGTATATCACTAATTACATGTCCATGTACACACCTATGGAGATGTTCATCATCATCCTTGCAGAAGGGGAAATGGAGGATATACACAAGAAATCAAAAAGAAAAACCAAAACAAGGGATTATTTAATAATAGATATATTATTTAGATCTAGTCTCTACCTGCATATGTAGAGTATGAAGTTTTCAAATGCCTCACTGGTCACCTATACTAGAAAGATGCTTATTTATTTGCTGCCTGTCTTTTTCAGTTGATACTTAGACTCAGGGCTTTCTTTGAGTAGCTGCTTCCGTGATTGCACGTGGATGGTACCGGACTCACAAATGAAGCAACAGCATGAAAAATGACCGGGGGACATGATTATAGTGAGAAGTAATTGAAGGTGCTGAAAGCTCTAGGCCAGAATAAATTTCAGCCTGCCACTCACACACTATGCACTGTGTGTATCTTCATTACCCTTCATTGGTACACACCAAAAGTTTGCAGCAAACATCAGGAAGTCTCACCAGCAGACAGGTAAAACAGACCAAACAGAAGAGAGTGGGTCTGCCAGAATAAATGTTTAATGACTCAATAAAGAAGCAGAAGAGGGAACTGGGGATGCAGAGAGAAAGGATTACTGCTCCTGTGTGAGGTCAGTCCAATTCTAGTTTGCAATTTGATGATAGAAACCAGCCACAAAGCCAGTCTCTTCTCTATTATGCAAGCACTGTGCTTATGTTCCCCTGTAGTCTACTGGATCGATAGTGGGGAAGTACCCAATGCTACATACACTAGATTTAAAAATAAATCTGTAGCTGCCATTAGATACAAAACCAACATAGCAACCAGGGCCATCAGACCATGAAGAAATGCACTTCAGCCAGAACTTTTTAAACACAGGAATCATAAAGACATCATCTCTCATTGCCTTGATTTCCTATGATGAAGGTTTTTTGCAAAGATGTCTCAGCCACTGGGATAGCTGATATTATATCAGGGAAAACTGTAATTCCCAAATAAATACAACCTTCCTAAAAAGTAATGCACAGAATTCGACATAATAACCAGAGTGCAGTCTAATCAGTGCAGAATAGACTGGAATAAAGTTGAATCAGAAATCTAAAACCATGTCACAGTTAAAAGCTGAATGGGGCAACCTCAAAGCCAGCTAGGAACAAGTCTTTAATACAAGAATAGAGCAGCTGTTCCAACCAAGAAAAAAGAAGCTGCATTTTTTTCATTCATTGTTAGAAATCAGTGTATGAAAACTATCTTGATCACTGTTTATTTTGCTAAAGTTTTCATTTTCTTTCTTTCATGGTATACAGTTAAGAATTGCCAACTACTGGTATGAATTTATGAAGTCCATTTCCTATTCTTGGGCCATTGTTGCAAGAGAAGATGGTTCCTGTCAGCCTTTTCCACAATACGCACAACAGGTCAGTGGTGCAAAGAATTTAGAATACTTTATTTGACTAAACACACAAGGAATTTGTCTCCGTTGCAGTAACTCTCAATGAACATGCAAAGCAACAGAATAATCATAATCATAATATAATACCAATAAGAGTGGGTAGTAGAGATGAAAAGGATAATAATAATATTACAGCCATACAACATGGGTAAATATAAAGTAAAGGTAAAGGTTCCCCTGCACATGCGTGCTAGTCGTTTCTGACTCTAGGGGCTGGTGCTCATCTCCGTTTCAAAGCCGAAGAGCCAGCGCTTGTCCAAGGACGTCTCCGTGGTCATGTGGCTGGCATAACTAGACGCCAAAGGCGCACGAAACACTGTTACCTTCCCACCATAGTGGTCCCTATTTTTCTACTTGCATTTTTACGTGCTTTCGAACCTAAAACAATACTGTGAAGTTCAAGCATTTAGAAAAGTGATGGCATGAGCAAAAAAACCTTGTCCCTGCTCTAATTGTTTTGGCATGCAATGCCCTATGGCGGCGTCCCAAGGAAAGGAGTTGAAAAGGTTTATATCCAGGAGGTGAGGGATTTGTAGATATTGTCTCAGCCCTCTTTAGGTCCCGCAAAATATATAGGTTTTCAATGGAACAATTGAAAATGCAGCAATTGCTGGTTGCAATTGTTCTTTCTGCTCTTCTAAATATCTGTTGAAATCTGTACCTGTCCTGTTTAGTTGCTGTACCAAACCATACAGTTATAGAATGACAGATTCAATAATTCGTCTGTAGAACTGTATCAGCAGCTCCTTGGGCAATCCGAGCTTTCTGAGTTGATGTAGGAAAGACATTCTTTGTTGTGCTTTTTTAGTGATGGTTCTAATGTTAGGTATCCATTTCAAATCCCGGGAGCTTATAGAATCCAGAAACTTGAAGGATTCTACTGCTGATACTGTGCTGTCAAATTTAATAAGAAGCTAGAGTAGGGGAGCTTTTCCCAAATCCTCTCTCATCTCTAATATAACAGTTTTCAAGTTAGGTTTCTTTAATTTCTTGGGAAGCGTTCAAGTGCTACAACTTTGTTTTCAAAGCAGTAGAGGTCAGTGCAAAAAAATTATGGAAGGCATCGCTCAAGAGAATTGGATGTCACTTATTTATTTATTTATTTATTTATTTATTTATTTATTTATTTATTTATTTATTTATTTATTTAATTTTAATCCCATTTATATCCTGCCCTTCTCCGAAGACTCAGGGCGGCTTACAGTTTAAAGCACAAATCAATGTGCTTAGCAATAGCCTTCATTCTATGTATATGCCTGCTTATTAGGGCTTTCGCCCCCCCCCAGCGGCATTATTACAAAGTCAGCTTATTGCCCCCAACAATCTGGGTCCTCATTTTACCTACCTCGGAAGGATGGAAGGCTGAGTCAGCCTTGAGCCTGGTGGGATGCGAACCTGCACTAATTGCAGGCAGCTGGTGTTACTTAAGGAGGCATTAGCCCACTGCTCCACCAAGGCCCATTATTTATCCATCAAAGCAGATATGAAAACTAGGGATGCTTCTGATTTTTTGTTTAGGGCTGTCTTTTCTACACTTCAATATTTCAGGGATTAGGTTTAGGTCTAGAGCTTCTTTGAGGGCCAAGATCTGGAAGGGTATACTCCATCCTAGGGCCTGCAAATTTTGTCCAAAGCCAAATTTAAGTTGTATGTCCTTGGGAACTGATATTGCCAGATAATGCATATTCCTAATTCTCAACCTTTGAAAATACAATTGATGGGAAGATAATAATAAGTCCAAAAAAGCTGAACGCCGTTCCCCAAAAAAATTCATTTGGCTATTTTTTATTTTTTTAAGAGAACAATGTGAACACTTTGATTTTATGATACCTTGTTTTTAACTCCTGCTGTAACCTGGAATGTTTTGTGGCCTTCCTGTACTGCTCTTGTAATTATTTAATTGATATTCTCTATCTGTTTTTATCTCATGTTTTTAATTATGTTTTGGCTACATTGCAGTCCTAACTCAGAGCTTAAAAGCAGACACACTTAAAGTGTGATAAAGATACACCTAACAGTGGTGGAATACATTTTTAACAGCCCACAAAGAAGTCATGAGCATTTGAGAAGGCAAAGTATGGAAACTAGAATCAAGGGATTACAAACACCCTTATGGTTAGGATTGGCAATCCTTGGATTCGTCACCCATCAGTCCATTTATTGTTGTCAGAGCAGAAAGCAATGTGTGTAGTGAGGTCTACACATATTGCCAGGGACAAGGAAGGAAGAAGTAGAATTCTTTACTTAGAGCATGCTAAATCAGGAGTTTGCATTCCACAGCACCACTGAGTTTTATTTGGAACTGTGAATACTTCAAATATGATCGGGCTTCTCCATTAGCTCTGCCTATCTCATCAGAGAGAACAACGATCTATCGGTAATGTAGCTTTGAAAACAGCTTTCAAAGTAGTTGTTAATTTTATTTATTTTATTTATTTAGTTGCATTTGTATACCGCCCTTTCCCTGAGGACTCAGGGCGGTTTACAGGGAATTAAAAATCAAAACATACAAAAGTTAAAACTAGTTAAAAAGTATTAAATTCACCCTGTACACTAAAAACCCCAAATTAAGATTTTCTCCTCAGCCTGGGCCCGA
Source organism: Vipera berus (assembly GCF_964194415.1). NCBI lineage: Eukaryota > Metazoa > Chordata > Lepidosauria > Squamata > Viperidae > Vipera > Vipera berus. The sequence continues at coordinate 116,741,920 of NC_138205.1, read as the reverse complement.
GAGCTCAAAGAGCCAGGTCTTCAGGCCCCGGCGGAATGATCGGAGGTCGGGAGCAGTCCTCAACTCCACCGGCAGCTGGTTCCAGAGGGCAGGCGCTCTCACTGAGAAGGCCCTATCCCTGGGTGTCACCCGCCGGCAATCTCTCACCGGCGGAACCCTGAGCAGACCCTCCCTGTGGGAGCGCACTGGGCGAAGGGCGTTTGATGCCGGCAGCAGGTGTTCCCTCAAATAACCCGGACCCAGGCCATGTAGGGCTTTATAGGTAATAACCAGCACCTTGAATTTCACCCGGAGGGCAACCGGAAGCCAATGCAGCTCGCGGAGTAGAGGTGTTACATGGGAGTATCGGGAAACCCCCATTACAACTCGCGCAGCCGCATTCTGCACCAGTTGAAGCCTCCGAGTGGTCTTCAAGGGCAGCCCCATGTAGAGAGCGTTACAGTAGTCCAAACGGGAGGTCACAAGCGCATGAGTGACTGTGCGTAGGGCGTCTCGGTCCAGATAGGGACGCAACTGGCCCACCAGGCGAACCTGTGCAAAAGCCCCCCTGGTCACGGCTCCTATGTGATCTTCAAAATTGAGCCGTGAATCCAGGAGGACGCCCAAGTTGCGAGCCCTATCAACGGGGGGTAACACCTCACCCCCCATCGTTAGAGGTGGAATAACTTGGTTAACCCGAGACGCCGATATGCACAGCCACTCAGTCTTGGCGGGATTGAGACGAAGCCTGTTTCTCCCCATCCAGACCTGAACCGCCTCCAGGCACCGGGACATCACGGAGAGGGCATCACTGGGTTGGTTCGGGGTGGAAAGAAAAAGTTGGGTATCATCAGCGTACTGGTGATACCCCACCCCAAAACCACGAATGATCTCGCCCAGCGGCTTCATATAGATGTTGAACAGGAGAGGCGAGAGAACCGACCCCTGAGGGACTCCACAAATAAGAGACCTCGGGGCGGATCTCTGCCCTCCTGTCAACACCGACTGCGAGCGGCCCTGGAGGTAGGAGGAGAACCACCGTAGAACGGTGCCTCCCACTCCCAACCCCCTGAGACGCCGCAGCAGGATACCATGGTCGATGGTATCGAAAGCCGCTGAGAGATCTAATAGGACCAGGACAGAGGAGCAACCCCTGTCCCTAGCCCTCCAGAGATCATTCACCAGCGCGACCAATGCCGTCTCCGTGCTGTGTCCGGGCCTGAAGCCCGATTGGTACGGGTCCAGATAATCAGTTTCCTCCAGGAACAGAGGGAGCTGATGCGCCACCACACTCTCAACAACCTTCGCCAGAAAGCGAAGGTTGGAGACTGGACGATAGTTGTTTAAAACAGCCGGGTCCAAAGTAGGCTTCTTGAGGAGGGGTCTCACCACCGCCTCCTTCAAGGCGGCAGGGAAGACACCCTCCTTCAAAGAAGCAGTTATTACTGCATGGAACCAGCCTCGTGTTCCCTCCCGAGCCGCATAAGCTAGCCAGGAGGGGCACGGATCCAACAAACAGGTGGTGGAGCTCAGTCTCCCCATGATCCTGTCCACATCATCAGGGGAAACAGGGTCGAACTCAGTCCAGATAACATGCTCAAGACCGCCTGATTCCTCCACATCAGACTCTGCCCAGTCAGAGTCCAAGCCGGTCCGGATCCGAGCGATTTTGTCCGTCAGATGATGACTGAACTCCTCGGCTCGTCCCTGCAAGGGATCCTCCCTCACCTCCTGGTTAAGGAGGGAGCGAGTCACCCTAAACAGGGCGGCCGGGCGATTATCTGCGAACGCGACAAGGGCGGCAAAGTAGTTAGACTTCGCCGTCCTTATCGCCGCAAGATAAGACCTTATAAAGGTTCTTAACTGCAATCGGTCGGATTCGGATCGGCTGGATCTCCAACCGCTCTTTAGACCTCGTCTCCGACGCTTCATCTCCCGGAGCTCCACAGAAAACCATGGAGCCCAGCGGGATCTGCGCCGAGTCAGAGGTCGCATGGGTACAACACAGTCGAGTGCCCTGGTGGCAGCCGTTTCCCAGGCCTCCACCAGAGCATCGACTGGGCTGTGGGTAAGGGTGATAGGTATCGGCCCAAGCGCCCTCTGGAACCGGTCCGGGTCCATTAGGTGCCTGGGGCGGAACCACCTGGTCGGTTCCGCCGCCCAGCAGCGGGGGATGGCATGACGGAAAACCAGCCTCAGGAGGTGATGATCTGACCATGACAGAGGGGTGATAGACGGAGAACCCCCTCCCAGATCATCCAACCACTGTCCAGACAGGAACACCAGGTCGAGGGTATGATCCCCCTCGTGAGTAGGGCCCTCAATAACCTGGGTCAGGCCCATGGCTGTCATGGAAGCCATGAACTCCCGAGCTAACTCCGACGACCCCCCCCCAGTGATGGCAGGTTGAAGTCACCCAGGACTATAAGCCTGGGGAACTCCACCGCCAACCCTGAGAGGGTGTCGAGCAGCTCAGGCAGGGCTGTTGCCACACAGCTGGGCGCCAGGTATGTGAGCAGCAAGCCCAACTGAACCCGAGGACCACATCTCAAGAGGAGGGATTCACTCCCGGCCATCTGGACAATGGTGGCCTCCCGGGGACACAAAGTCTCCCGAATAACCACTGCCACCCCACCACCCCTGCCCTGAGCCCGTGGCTGGTGAAGCACCCGGAAACCTGGCGGGCATAACTCGGTGAGAGGCACCCCTCCCTCCAAACCCAACCAAGTTTCCGTGATGCACGCTAGATCCGCACATTCCTCCTCGATCAGATCACGGATGAGGGGAGCTTTGTTAACTACGGATCTAGCGTTAAAATAGACCAACCTGAGCTCAGGGGCCTGATCACCCTCATCCCCTGGTAGGAGGGTGCTAACCGGAGGGTCGGAGCGCGCCACCGCTCGGAGATAGCGGGGGCGCGATCCCAGATGTTGATATGGCCCTCCGCGCAAACACCTGCTGCCATTCCCTATCGCCGTGGGGATTTGAAGCCCTACCCCCACATTCCCAGAACCAGCAGCCACCTCCCCCGACCCCATCCCGTCAGGACCTCTAACAGGACCAGACTGAGTGCCGGTTAAAGATTCCCTCCCTACCCCCCCCTCCCTCCCCCTCCCTAACCTCTTAAAATAACCGGCTAAAAATTTTATCAGGGGCCTCTTAGCATGTCTTGACTCGAGGCCCCTATCTAAGCCCAGCCACCTCTCGGAATCCCAAAGCTTGGGATCGTCATTAAGGGGAGTATGGAAACAGGCGACAGGTCGCGCCCATGAGGCAGGAACTGCCCTAAGGGCATACAAGTCTGCTTCGGAGTAATAATAAATCATACTGTGCTGGGATAGTCTTTTAGGGCAGATGTTGTGTCCAAAGGATCGCTCAATGATGGTGTATGGATGGTAAAAAAGTCCAGTAGGCACATCTCCTAGTCTGCAAAGCCATCTCAGCTCTCACCTGAGATGGAAATCCAAGGGACAACCTCAGTCGTCCTCTCACTCCGGCTGAGGAGTCCAATCAGGAGCAGAGAGAGAAAAGGGGATCCTGAGCCAGGGCCACCCCAACTGGTCTCTCACACCAGTGAGGTGGTTACTGGCCAGTCCAGAACCGTCCTCCCACCACGGTCCGGTCCCAGCCACACTGGACTATCAATAGGAGGGATCTTAATTCCCATCAGGCGTGGAGCTAGCCATAATGCCTGCCTGTCAGCAGGAAAAGTAAGAACAGGCAGGCCAGTCCTCTGTCAATCCTCGCATCTCCGGCCAGCGCCACCAGTCCGGGAGGGGGGGGGGAAGAAGAGGAACATTCTTTCCCAAGCACCCATCCGCCAGTCCAGACAATCTTCTAACGGCGGAGAGAGGCAATCCCAGCAGATGTATTAAGTCCGGGAATTCGCCAACATGTCCGCCGGGGCCGATGACCAGGCCCACCATCTGCAGCCACCATCCGGGAGGAGAAAAAGGCTCCGCGCCGCCAAAAACGGCGCCAGCCAGCTGATGATCGTAAGAAGATCTCTGACCTGTATCAGGCTAGAAATTGGGAGTTCATGAATTCTCGTCCTACCTTAGCCACCAAGTCAGCTGGGTGACCTTGGGCTAGTCATTTCCTCTCACCCTTAGAAAGGAAGCAATGGCAAACTATTTCTGAAAAACTTTTCCAAGAAAACTGTAGAGACTTGTCAAGGAAGTCTCTGAGAATTAGAAACAATTGAAGGAGGTGGGGATGTAGCTTTGGATATCTAAACAATCCTGTTGATAACCTTGGCTTCCCAAATTATTTGTCCCTGAAGAGTGAACTGATATTCATAAAGGTCAGTGATTTAATTTCTGATTTCAAAAGGCTGGTCAAGATCCACATTACAACCTCCTTCACACTGGTTCAAAAATTGACTAGCTTTTCTACCGTTATTGTTTGAAAACTCAAATTAGCCATGTTAAAGATCTGGGTTAAGGGTTTCAAGACCCAGTGTGGTGTGATAGTTAAGCAGCTGAACCAGGACTTGGAAGATCCAAAGTTCAGGTGTCCCTACTTAATATGAAAAATATCTGGCTAACATTTGTCATTCTTTCTTTGAAACTGCCTACTACTTCACAAGGTTGCTCTTGTGAAATAAAAAGGGAGATGACCCTTATGAAGCCTACTTTGATCTCCTGACTTAAATAAGGGCTATAGATCCAAATAAATAAATAAATAAATAAATAAATAAATAAGTTAAATTGTTCTATGGATTCTCTAAAGAAATATTGTGGTTCTACTTCTTATTTCCAGCAGCCGTAGGTCCCCTGAGATGTACAGTACACATACTTTTTAACTCATAACTCTTTTTTTTCCAAAGATATACCCTAGCCCATGCTGTCTCATCTTCAAAATCAAGCATAGGTGTTCTGCAAGGTTATGAAATGTACACTGCAATTTATATACTATAGAAAGCAGAGGTATGATACAGCAATTAATGGATGGAATGTAATCAAATACTATGTTAGGAATATTCATGTATTTCATGAATATTTTCTACCCAGTCATGTGTGTTGTTGTTGTTCCCCTTTTGATGTATTTGTTCTTAAAAATAACCTGAATTAATTTAGCAGACCTGGATAGTTTTGAAGAGGTTCTTTTCTGATACTCAAAGACATGCATGATTTGGCTTGTATCCTGTTGATATTCTTTTTTTTTTAAATGGTTTCAAACTTCAAGAGGAAGCTTGACAGCTTATTGTACTGTGATCAATAGCCTGAGTGTGTGCTCCAGCACGCACAGTGGAATTGGCTTAGATTGTTGGCCCAGGTGGATCTCACTTGTGGATTCTTTACTCCCAATCCAGCTAAAGAGGAAAAACAGATGAGAACATAGAAACCAAGAATGTATTTCCAAATATTTCCATATTTACAAGTCTTGTTATGTCCAATAAGGACAGGAACATACCCAATACCACTGAACGTTTCACCACAAGAATTTTATTGCAAACATAAATAAGCAATGTCAATAAATTGAGAAGGAAGGAAGGAAGGAAGGAAGGAAGGAAGGAAGGAAGGAAGGAAGGAAGGAAGGAAGGAAGGAAGGAAGGAAGGAAGGAAGGAAGGAAGGAAGGAAGGAAGGAAGGAAGGAAGGAAATCACTACCAAGAAGTCTGATTACTCTCACCCTTCTCTACTTTCATCCCAGGCTCAAATACCAGGTACCTGTTAGGAGACTTACTTTTAAACTTGTTCCTATTGCTACTGTTTCTCTGGCAGTAATTTATACTGAGGATCAGTATAAACTATGTTCAAGTTTTGTTTCCATTTGATATTTTATGTAACGGTTGAATGAAAAATAATGCCTCCAATGTTACAAGTTGCCAAGGGATGGCAGTACTGACATGTTGGAAGCTGTGATATGTTACACCACAACACTTAAGACTTTGGTTAAATGGCTGAGTTTAGAAACACAAGAAGGAAATTCTGGAGCAATATAACAGTGCTAGGCCTCAAAGCTCACAAGCCATGCAAGAAGCCAACTATAAAGTTGGACGCACCACACTTATTATTTTCTCCCATACTGAAGGAATATTTTGTGGGCATCTATTTAATTCAAAGTAAGAGGTGGAAAGGATTTCAAGACCTGATCAAAGAGTCAAAATGCAGAGCTCTTTTTTGACATCCGCAAGAAGATTGGCAGACCTATGCAACCAGTGGCAGTAATTATGTGTAAAAGTACATAAGAGCTCCTTTCAAAGGTTATTTCCTGTTACATTTATTGAAATGCCTTACTGAATGTTATCGAGATATTACTTTTCATTCCACCTTTGTATTTTTGGATTTTCAGTTTGTGGAGTTCAGAACCCAATCCCAGACTTATGTAAATAAAATTCAAAATTTCCAATACAAACTATTTGAGGCCAGTAATGGACACCCACGTGCAGACCACAATGTGAACCACTAAGATGGAGAAGATATTATGTATAATAAGAAATTAATTGGAAAGTATTGCTGCTCAACCTCCATTTTTTTTCCCAGTGGAGCTTAAAACTGAGAGTTTCCTTGGGTTTGGGTAATGTGAAGGGAGGATACATCCTGGAATATGCCTTTACTTAAAACTTGTTTTAGCCACATGTCTTAGATAATTAATCTGGTTCAGCTGAGCATACAAAATATGATCTAACAGAATAAATGCAGCCCATTAGCAATTTAGTCTGAGCTCCTGGATACCTCACAAGTCTACTTTTTGGGTAGCAAAGCTCATTACAAGGAAACTCCTTGAGTGGATGTTTGAGTTGCAATCCAGCTCTCATAGCTAAAGGGGATCCTGCTCTTGGAAACCAGTTAGAGATATATTTTTTCTCCTTTCCCTGCAGGAATTCTAAGCAACTGTCATTCTGGTTTCTCCATCCACAAATTTTATGGAGACCTTTGAAAGGTCATTCATGCACAACTCTAGCTAATTCTGATTTTAAAATGCAGCAGAAAATTCCTCTGAAGGTTTTCAATTTGGTGGGTGTTTCTTTACCTGAGGCACTTCAGTTGTTACTTCTGAACTCAAAAAGCTGGATGCAACTTAGCACGCAGTCAGTAAGGAACAGGTATTTGCGTGCAAGCGTGCACCTGAAATGCAAAAGAAAAAAAAGAAATATACTGAGTTTTGAATTATCAAATTCAGGAATCCAAGTTAAATCATTTTTCCCCAAGTCAGCTCTATTGCTAAGCATGTAATTATCCAGGGGAGAAGAGGATAGTTATTAAATTTTTAATCCTTTTTGGTGGCTATAATTGCTTTCTTGAATCTAAATTAATTCCATTTTTGTAGAAATCATAAAAATGCATTCCTAAGGAGTTCAGGACTTCAAGCTAGGCAACAAACAAAATCATACTATGGAAACCACTTTAGGTTGGACTCTTCTGGAACAGTTTGTTTTTTAAAGATAATCTGTGCAAATTTTGGTTATTTTAATTTATATAGCATCAAAAACCCTTTCAGTCATTGTTTAAAAGAGTTTATTGTTTGGGTATTCATGCTACAATAATCTCAATATTAGTCTTATGGAGTTAGTTGTTATACATGAGGCTGCAGTACTTTCCAAGACTGGGAGTAAAACTTTCTTAAAATGATGTGCCATTGTGATATAAGACATCAGGAAAATTTTCTAAGAATGAATGAATTTTCTAATGAATGAATGGATTGTAAAGTTCACTGTGTTTGCCCAAATGGCCAAATTGTTTGATTAAGGAGGGAACTACAACTTTAAAAAAAAAAAAAAGATTGCAGATCTTTTATGGACTTTTTGCTGAAAGTGTACAATAATAATAATAATAATAATAATAATAATAATAATAATAATAATAATAATAATAATAATAATAATAATAATAATAATAATAATAATAATAATAATAATAATAATTTTATTTATATACCGCCCTTCTCCCGAAGGACTCAGGGCGGTGAACAGGGCAAATATATAAAAAATACAAAAATACAAAAGTTAAAAGAGAATTAAACATATGCCCAGCTAAAAACAATAAATGCTCCGGACCCATGCCATGTAGGGCCTTAAACACCATTACCAGTACCTTGAATCTCACCCGGAAAATGAACTGCTCATTTAGGAATTGATTCATTCAAAATGTTTTTTTATGAGAGGAATATGCAATATGGGAGGCTGGAGATAGTACTTGTTATGTTTGTAACTGCTGCAAAGATCAGACATCACTTCTTTAGATTTCTTTCTTTTTTCTTTCTTTTTTTGTTTCTTTTGCCCTTTTATAATCTTTTTCTATTTCTTCTGCCATGCTTCTGTTGTTTTTTTAAATATCTTTTTCTATTTCTTCTTTTATGTTTCTGTAGGTTTTTTTAAAAGAAAATGTTTATAAAACATTTTAATGAAAATTATTCATTACAAAAAGAAGGAATACAGAGGGGGTGGTTACTGCTTGTTCAACCTGTTTTCATTATTTCAAATGCTAGTTATTCATTTGTACAATCCATGCTATCCAGGGACCTGAATGCAGGTCTGGTTGTATCATTAAGCAGACAGAACAGATACTTCAACAGTAGAAGTCTCCTGGAAGTGACTTCTCCTGCCCCTTCACATTTATTCCATGTCTGGAGGTTTTGGTAGTCAGGCTCAGAAAGGTTTGAAAGGAAATCTATGCAAAAATCTTACAGACTGAAAAGAAATCAAAGGAAATGGAGTCTGTTCAGCTGGCTTAAAACCAGAAACACAAATGTTCTTTTCCTGGTCACTTGAGATTAATTTGGTGATTGCTTAGTAAAGATATATCTGATCCGTGTCTCACCAAACAAAAGCTTAATCCACAGAGACTGAAAGAAATGCTAAAAAAGAAAGCAGGCAATTATTGAAAGGCTCAGTTCAACACTGAGGCTCTCTACTTGACAGAGGAAAACTGAATCATACTTTCCATTCTTCACCTTGTTTGTTCCTGTCCCCAGCTAAATTTATGAACCAAAGGTGTGTAAGGATAGAATCTACTGAGCGTGTCCTTACATGGGCCAGATCTTGTTAAACATCAGTGGAATAGGTGAGACTAGATCCAGAGAGGGAGTCAAAATAGTCAAGACAGCAATTATAACTATACAATCAAAACATGCCCTATTTTGATATGTGTTGCTTTGATTGTGCAATTACAACCACAGTTTTAACTTTTTGGACCCTCTCCCAGTCATCTCTGGATGGGGCAACTGAAACACAGTGCTCCTGCATGTGATGTCTATGTCTCTATGTCTTGCATGATAGCAGCCTCACTTCTAACAAGGCATTACAAATCCTATCTGTGGAGATTCTCAGTCATCCAGGTCATGGTTGCCCCTCAAGAGGCAACTGGACTTTCTTAGTTTTTCCTTGAAGATGTTTTGTTTCTCATCCAAGAAGTTTCTTCAGTTCTGACCGAGGCAGTTCTTCAGTCAGAACTGAAAAAGCTTCTTGGATGGGAAGCAAAACATCTTCAAGAAAAAAAACAAAGAATGTCCAGCTGTCTTTTCAAAAAACACCTTTGGGATTACAAATTTTGGGTTTAAATTACTTAATATGTTTATTGATCATGAATGAAAGTTTCTTGATTAGTTTTATTATTTTTGTATCTTAACATTTTGAAAGAGCAGCAGTAGCAAGTGTGCATATAATCTTGATGATTTGGAAAGAGGAGATGATTCAGTGACGAAGGACAAAGCCATTTACTTTGTTTATCACATATCATTAGAATCTTCTCTTCCCGAATAATCAATTGCAAGCCATTGAATCAGAAATTGTGATGGCTACAACTGATTGTCTTGTAGGTTCTTAAGTTAACTCTGGGCTGCGTCCTTGCTAATGTTTTTTTTTTCTCAGTCTTTTTTTTTCCTTTTCAACGTATTGCCTTTCTAACTGCAAAAAATCTAGCCACATTATGAGTAATGTCTGTTTCATTCCATCACAAAGGTGAGACATACTGTTAAACTATGAAATAATTTCTACACTAAAGAGTAAGTTCTGACATTCCTCTGGCAAAGGAATGTTGTTTGAGAAGTTGGTTTCCCTAAGGCTTTCCAAACTATATCCCTAAGGATAGAAAAGAATTTTATGTCAGACTTGGAATTGTTGCAAAATAAGAATATAGAATTTAATAGTGCCAGACTGCTTTTTTTTTCTTTTCCATGATGTATGGTAAGAAGGAACAAGTTTTAGGATTCACAGCCACATTCAGTGCAAGAAGAGGCTTTGCTTCAAAATTAACTAGGCTCAGGACAACAAACTGAATATGTTCTAACAGAAGAGTATGTACATGGCTCAGCACTGAAATGTGGAGTTCTTCATGCTCTCCAAACTTGATTGTTTTCTTTCAGACATTTCATTACTCGAATAGGTAATATCATCAGTGGGAGGGAATGTGGTATTTGCTCTGTGTTTATATACAGCATCTTGCCGTACTAATGTTGGTAGGAGTGTGGTTTTTTTCCTTGGTAGTTCCGTGATTGGGTATTGTTTTCTGTTTTCACGTTTCTGCACAATATCACAGTGCTGCACAGTAATATCTTATAAATCTAACCACTACCATTACTTTGTTGCTTTCCTATGATTGATTGATTTCTATTGATAGAGCACTCTAAAATGCATAATATAATTGGGATCAGTCAGTTGCTTGGACACCAAACTCTTTCCAAGGCCAATCCTGTGTTTTCATAAAGATAGGATATTTGTCCATAAATTGTATAGAACTCAAATGATCTAGAAATGCAATTGATGAAGCAGTAAGCTATTTTACTAACGTTGAATACTTGCAAATCATTTTTTGCCTTCTTAAGTTTACAACAAGCACAATTATTGATTGGCCAAACAGATAGCACTTCATATATCTTCAAATGTATGTAGATAATGTCCAGCTTCAAAAATAAAATCCATTTAGTGGATATATTTTGCCTTTTATACAGAAACCTTATATAACAGTTATGGGTCTGTATAAGTATGTATATGTATGTTATGTGCAAACAGCCACACAGTGTTCTGACCACTCCTGTTGAATATCTACAATGGCTAAGAAACATTCAGTAGCATGGGATGCAATATTATTAATATGTTGATAATACCCACCCTTATATCTCCACCCCAGGTTGTTCAAGTCAGTGAAGTTCTGTCTCATTCTCTAGAGTGGTGGGTGTCTGGGTGGGAAAAAACAGGCTTCAGCTCAACCCTAGAAAGACTGATTGGATCAGGATTTGGGGGCTTTCAGTTTCTAAGTTTGGGGTTACAGTACCCCAAACAAAACCAACGAACAACTTGGTGAATCTCTTGGACTCACAGCTCCTATCAAGGAACAGCTAGCAAGAAGGTTTTTGCTCAGTTTCATGTTATGCACCAGTGATGCCCATTCCTGGATGAAGACAATCACTCATGCCTTACATACTTCCCAAATGGACTACTGCAATGACTTTCATACTGGGCTCCCCTTGAAAAATATTCTGAAACTTCAGCTGGTTCAAAATACAGTGGCACACACAGTTATGTCTACTCTTCAACTGGCATCACTCAGCTCTGTTGAGTTGCATTGGTTGCCAATGTGCTTTTATATTCAATTCATGATGCCCCTTTGTGGCATGAGGATCAGATTGATTGAGGACTTGCCTCTCCCAGTTGGGTCTACCTGTCCCAGCAAGTCCAGCAGGAGAGGTATGCTGGCAAGTCCCACATATTAAAGGATGCCAAATGGCTGGACCCAAGAAGATACCTCTTCTTTCATGGCAGCATTCCACCAGAGATTAGATTGGTGCTAACCCTATTGGCCTTTCACAAGAACTTGAAGTACATGTGTCACCAAGCAAGGAAGTCAGAATGTATGGCGCAGTCTATCAAATGGTTGTGTTAATGGGTGTTTGGTTTTACCATGGCAGTAAATTTTGCATTTATTATTCTGTTGTGGTTAAGTCATGCTTATAACTGAAGGTAGCCACACAGAATGATAACGATAAGATGGGCATCCATTTAATTTGAAAACACACACCAACACTCAGAGTGTGAATTTAATTCTAGATATTTTAGAAATGTTCATAGATACTTTGACAGTTTTTCATGGACAAAATGTGAGTTTCTTAAATTTGAGATATCCTTTTCTCTGCTGAGTGATAATTATTAAAAATGATATTGCATTTGAAACATTTTTGCCCTCAAAATTTGGTGAGTCTCTTGCATAAACTGACACATTGATCTATTTAGTATGCAGAGACTTCAGGAAATCATGATAGGCTGCATATCATAAAATTATTCTGTGCTGTAAGTACACTCTCAATTTTTAAGCAGTTATGTGAAGGAAAAAAACCTGAAGATTTCCTGCCTCTTCTATTACAAGTAGTCCTTGATTTACAATCACAACTGAGTTCAAAATTACAATTGCTAAGCAAGACAGTTGTTAAATGAATTTTTGCCCCTTTTTGATTACCTTTCTTGCCACAGTTCTTAAGAGAATCACTTCAGTTATTAAGTTAGTAACACATTTGTGAAGTGAATCTGGCTTCCCCATTGCTTGTCAGAAGATCACAAAAGCTGACCACATCACCCTGGGACACTGTTATAACTTATGACCATAATTGCCAGGTGTAATTACAGTCATAACTCGAGGCCTATCTGTATTATAAGCCTTACACTGTTTATTTGAATAACCGAACACATATTTACAAGGTCAAATCTACATTCTTCAGCATATCTATTATCTGCTTAATCTATTCTAAATAAATCTGCATATTTGCCATTCCTGTGTTGTCCTGCCCCCCTTTTTTATTATTTTTGCCTTTCTTTTTTTCTTCCATCTGTTTTGTTTTTTGCTTTTGTTTTTTTGTTTTTGAGGGGGGAAAAACCTGAGGCTGAGGCAGCTGCTGCTTAGTAGCTGAGAGGATTCGTCCCACTATCTCAGGTGTCTCTTCACTACGAGCAAGAAAGGTCCAGCTTCAGTCCGTCTCATTTTCTTTCCTCACAATTATAGTTATTCAGCCCAACTAGCATTCCATCTTTATTTGATGACCTTCGATTCCACCTTGATAAGCAAGATTTGTTTCAGAGGAAAATCAATATCGTTCCTGTACCCACAACAGCTGGAAGCTGAACAAAAACTAAGAAAGTGTAAATAAAAGTCAGCACGAAGAGGAAGAGAAACAGTGGGCTGTCTATCTAGTATGGGGAAAATCAGAAATTGCCATTCTAGGGCTATGTCAGCATCCTGGGCCTGGGCTTTAAAAAAAATAATGTATTATGAAGCAATAGGATTACCATGTTTCCCTGAAAAAGAGCCTTGGAAAGAGCCTTGGTGGAGCAGTGGGCTAATGCCTGCTTAAGTAACACCAGCTGCCTGTAATTAGTGCAGGTTCGAGTCCCACCAGGCTCAAGGTTGACTCAGCCTTCCATCCTTACGAGGTAGGTAAAATGAGGACCCAAATTGTTGGGGACAATAAGCTGACTTTGTAATAAATGCCGCTTGGGGGGGGGGCAAAAAGCCCTAATAATATATATACATAGAATGAAGGCTATTGCTAAGCACATTGATTTGTGCTTTAGATTGTAAGCCGCCCTGAGTCTTCGGAGAAGGGCGGGATATAAATGGGATTAAAAAAAAATAAAATAAGATATGGTCTTATATTTATTTTTGCTCCAAAAGACCCATTAGGGTCTTTTATTTTAGGGTGATGTATTATTTTTTTCATGTACAGGAGGCAGTGAGTGCATGGGGGCCAATGGTATCTGTCAGCAGCTGAAGCCTGCCAGCACCTTGGCCGGTGCACTCAGGTCTGTGAAGCCTGCACATCGCAGGTGAGTAGGTGCACTGCTACCGCTAGGCTGGCCCTCTCCATCAAACCATCTGCTTGCCTGCAGCTGCAATAAGGTGAGGCAAGGCAAGGCAGGTTGCAGGGTGGGGGTGGCCTGGCTGTGGGACCCCCTAGGGCACACACCCCTTGCCTCACCTCTTGATCCAACGGTGTCTCGAGTTCATTGGTTTACATATGATGCCTTTACTTCTCGTCCAAAGGCACCCACTTGAGTACAGTATGTACAAATAATTATAATTTATATTATCATTTATTTTAAGTATTAATCAGTAATATTATTTATTTATATTTAAATATACATTAATGTTATTATTTTATAATTCAATACATATGTCACGTGTTGCAATGGACATCTGGCTGATGATCTCAACTGAGGCTTATTTTTGGGGTAGGGCTTATATTAATGAGCACCCTGAAAAAAATATGCTAGGGCTTATTTTTTGGTTGGGTCTTATTTTCAGGGAAACACAGTGCTACCAAAAGGATAACACTAATAGAGTTTCTTTCAGTCTGGAAAAGGGGTTCAAAAATGTTATATTTTCACTATTTCTGGTTGTATTTGAACAGTATAGGTAGTCCTCAAGTTACAAATGCAATGGAGCCTGCCCATTCCATTCATAACTCAAAAATTTGTGGGAGTGAATCTCGTACTTCAAAAGAAATCACTCCCTGCTTGTTAAATGCACGAGGCTTGTTAAATGCACATGAGGTATCTTAGGATTTGGAAGGGCCATGGAGGGCCTAGTGATGGAATTGACTTTGTTTGCTATGAAGGTTATCAATTGCAAATTTATGTCATCAGGACACTGCCATGTCATAAATAAATGCTGGTGGCCAAGCACCTGTATTTTGTTTGCATTGACTGTGGAGATGCTATGATGGTCATAAGTAAGAAGTGGCCATAAGTAACATTTTTCAATGTCATTTTACTTTTAAACATTCATTAAATGAATGGTTGTAACTTGGGACGCGGTGGCTCAGTGGTTTAGGATGCTGAGCTCGTCGATCAGAAGGTTGGCAGTTTGGCGGGTCGAATCCCGAGTGCCGCATAACAGAGTGAGCGACTGTTACTTTCCCAGCTTCTGCCAACCTAGCAGTTCGAAAGCACGTAAAAAATGCAAGTAGAAAAATAGGGACCACTACGGTGGGAAGGTAACAGCGTTCCGTGCACCTTTGGCGTCTAGTCATGCCGGCCACATGACCGCGGAGATGTCCTCGGACAAGTGCTGGCTCTTCAGCTTTGAAACGGAGATGAGCACCGGTCCCTAGAGTCAGAAACGACTAGCACGTGTGTGCGGGGGAACCTTTACCTTTACCTAACTTGGGAACTACCTATAATACCATCTTGATGGTCACTGTTGACATAATAGTGCTTTCTAGCTTGTGAACTGTTGGTTCCTGTACCACTAGCTTTTCTTTTTACATGAGGATATCCAGCAAATTTGATTCCAAATCTTCCATGTGAGATGGCTAAAACTGAGAGCAACTCAAGATGCTCCTTGTTGTAAGAGGATTTGAACTTTGATATTCCTGGTCTAAGTTAAGACTCTTCCATTACATTATAGAGAGAAGGGAAGGGAGGAAAAAAGAGAAGAGAGGGGAGGAGGGGAGGGGAGGAGACAGGAGTGGATGGTGGAGAGGAGGAGAGGGGAGAGGAGGGGAGGGGAGATGGGAGGGGAGGGGAGAGGAGAGGCTAATTGGGGTGCATCAACTTGGAGAAGACTGTCTTAAGGTGATTGACCATAGTGACTAAATCAGGGCTCAGGTTCAGCACTAAATGCTAAATGCTACAATCTACCAATTCCTGCCATAAATTACACACAGGGTTAAGAATCCTGTTTCTTTATGAATAAACTTGTAGTTTTATGACCCTGTGGCTGGTAGGTCTTAAGGGAAGAAGTTGGCCCAGGTAATAAATATGCCATGAATCCTACCTCCTTATTCCAAATGCAGGATGTCCCACCCATTCTAGTATTCTCAAGACTCAAACATATTTCCGAATAGCATAGTTTCTCATGTTAAAATGAGCACTCTTGTTTCAACAACAATTGAGCAAAAGTGTCATTAAGAGCCCTAACACCGACATTTAAAAATATGCTAAGTTTTAAGATGTTATCTATGAGTGAGCAGAGCCAGTTTTGCAATGGCTGCTTAATGGAGGTGGGGATGAAAGCAGGGGAGAACTGCAGTAGATCACAAAATACATTATTGACAAAAAATGTAATCCTTCCAAGACTCGATCATAAATTCCAGGTACTCTAGTGCGTTTCACAGAAGTTATGAGTTTGGTCTTGTTTTCCTCAGAGCTAAATCTCTGTTGCAAAAGATTCCCCTGGAAAGAAACCAGGGGCCTATCAACAAAAGGTTATATGTTGTAGTTACAAAAAAAAATTAACTGTATGACTACAGAATTCAAGTGCTGTTAGGCTTTATTGAGAAGTGGTAAAGAGGACAAGAGATTCCACAGAAATATAGAGAAGGGCTTAAATTTGAATGGAAAGGGAAATATGGGTAGTTTACCTGGGACAAGTGATATTTCCCAGAGTGAGGGTGAAATAGTAATAGATATGACCAGGAGGACACAGACTAAAATTCATTTCATTTCACTGACACTTGATTTAATTCACATTACTATGGTGGATATGGAGTATTCAGGAGTGCCAGATCTTTGCTGTAAAAATTAACTATTCTATGAAGCAGCAAAGTAGAATAGAAAACTCTAGATGTTAATAATGAAATAGCCAAAACAAGCTTTCTGTTCTCTACAGCATGAGTGTCCAACCTTTTGGCTTGCCTGGGTCACTTTGAGTCAAGAAGAATTGTCTTCAGCTCCATATATATTTATATTATATTATATTATATTATATTATATTATATTATATTATATTATATTATATTATATTATATTATATTATATTATATTATATTATATTATATTATATTATATTATATTATATTATATTATATTATATTATATTATATTATATTATATTATTATATTATATTATATTATATTATATTATATTATATTATTATATTATATTATATTATATTATATTATATTATATTATATTATATTATATTATATTATATTATATTATATTATATTATATTATATTATATTATATTATATTATATTATATTATATTATATTATATTATATTATATTATATTAATTATATTATATTATTATTATATTAATATATATAAAACATTTATTTTATTTATTTTATTTTAATTCCATTTATATCCCGCCCTTCTCCGAAGACTCAGGGCGGCTTACAAGCTTAGCAGTAGCCTTCATTCTATGTATATGCCTGCTTATTAGGGCTTTCACACACACCCCAAGCGGCATTATTACAAAGTCAGCTTAATTGCCCCCAACAATCTGGGTCCTCATTTTACCTACCTCGGAAGGATGGAAGGCTGAGTCAACCTTGACTATACATAGCTAATGTATATTAGTGATATAATAATGTTAAAAGTTTGTGATCTTGTGGGTCATATTACTAGCTGTCCAGAACAGTATGCAGTCATGGGCCACAGGTTGGAAACACCTGGTGTACAGCATCATCTATATTTTTGTAGCCCAAATCTAGAAGCCTTTATTGTACATTTAATCATCCTCTGTCTCTATTGTATTAAAGTTTGCAAACAATGGTCTTCAAACTTTGTATCACACCTGCAATCTTAGATGATCATGTTCTATATCTTTGGTCCAAACTGGCCAGTAACAGCTTTATCAATGCCAGGTGTTTCCCTAACTTTTCTAAAAAAACCTCAAAGGTTGAATACAGGTGTTCTGTTATGTGCAGATGACCTATAGCCCATTCCTTGATGTCCTTCAAGACATTCCACAATTTAATTGTAACACAAACACTTAAGTCTGAGATCATGGAGGCAGAATTAAAGGGCCCCATCAGGTATGTATAAGTTGCATTTCTTGTCAAGCCAAGTCATACTTTAGAGGTAAGAATTTTGCCTCTAGTTAGGAAGGATTTTAGCATTTCCCTATGGGAACTTCCAAATCACCACTGTTTTTCTCTTCCAGTACTTCTAATCCAGTTTAAAATGCACCTGAAATTGATCTGAGCTGTTCTGACCTTTGACCCTTTTCTTTCCTAGCAATCCTTCCTATATAGACAATGCCCAAGGAGAAATAAGCAGAGATAAAACTGTCTAGAAATAATTGGCAACACGGCAAGCGGATGTTTCTTCAGTATAAGCTGGGGGGGGGGGAATCGTCTTCCTGGGATATAAAGTGCTTCAGGCTAGCAGTGAGATTGTCAGTTTGGAGAGAAGAGCTGTCCTGAAATAGAAGTCTTCACCATGAATCATTGTGGACCTACTGAGATCTTGCACAATCATCAGCTCCTTGTCTCCAAGAAGCTCATCTACTAGATCACCAGGAGGGGGGAGGGGCTCTTGAACCAACTCCAGGACTATAATCTTGTTTATTAACCCTTCCTATGGAAACAAGATGGCTCCTTGAAAACATGCCAATGGAAAAATAGGGTCTACTTGATTTAACCAACAGTGTAGCTTCAGTGATGAGCACTTCTTATATTTCACCATCTTACTGGAGAAATAAATGCATCAGAACTTTGAAAGAAAGAAAAAAGAGAGAGAAGCAAGTGCTCTCTCAGAGCCAGACCAACCCCTCTCAAGATGACAGCCTTAGAAGAATGTCAAGGTTTACTGAGACTAAGCCTCATAGAAAGCCTGTAAGTATAATTAATTGCTGACTTGGCAGGGAATTTCAGCCAAAGTTCAGCTGCTCAACCCCGTGTCAGTTAAGCATGTCTGTAATTTTCCCCTAAGGCAGTTTGCATGGAACTGATTCCATCTGAAGAAATCTCATGGCTGAACAGAGCCTAGCCCATTGGGAGACATGGAGGGATGTAGGACAGAACCACAGAACCTTCAGCAAAAGGAAAAAATCAGGGCAAATGTATGATGGAGTCAGAAGAGAAATATCTGAGAGCAAAAGAAGAAACCTGAGTAATGAAAGAAGCTGGTTAAACCCAAAAGTTGGAGCAAATGATTCAGACTCTTCTTGGCAACTGTTCTCCTTTTCTCATAAATGACAGTGCTGTTTTTCCTGTGACATGGTGCAAGCCCTGCAACTAAAAAAAACCTCCACATAATTCAGCTCTTTTCCAAGATTTATTTCCCTGTCTGGAAGCACATACTCTTTTAAAAGGATAGGATTAACAGTGATACACACACACACAAACACACACACAGATTGCTTGCTGATTTAGGAGCAGAAAATGTGAGGAATAATCTTATCCTTCATTGTCAGGTTCCAAGGGAAATCCTCTTGCAGAAAAAAATATCTTATTTAAGATATTACTTAACCTGAATCTTCCAAATACAAGGATTTTGCAAGAAGTCACTTATCCACTTCATTCTTAATTTATGCTGCTGTCACTACGGAGGCCAGGATGCCAAAACTCAGACATGTTTATGCATGAATATGACTCTTTCCCAATGCTCAGTTCCAACTGATGGCCATGCTGTAATTTATAGTGGAAAGTCCTCTGTCTGAAGGAATGCAAGGGAGAAGACCTCTTACAATATTTTCTATTTTAAAGGGTTGAAAAGAAACATCTCTGTTTTCAAGGTGATGAACTGAAAGGGGAATATAAGAGAATATAGGAAACTGGGGTTGAAGAGGCCCATAGATTTTTTTCTGCTAGATGTAGACTGAGCAGAAACACAGATTCCCTTAGTCACATTCTCCATCTAGACGTGTGGAAGACATGTGGGCATCAGTTTCTAGAATTAATTCTGGGAGTTTAGGTGCACACATCTTAAAGTTGCTAAGGTTGAGAACACTACTGCCCTAGAGCCAGAAGCCATCTACTATATATAATATAGCCCAGTGAGAGAAATGGTGCATTGAGCAGAGGATGGATCTGGCTTTGTCATACTTGCCCCTAACAGATAGCACCAGCTAATCAATCTTGTCTAGGCTTGGAAACTAAAGCAAGGTCAGGCCCAGCTGTCTGAATGGGAGTCTCCCGATGTAAGAACATAAGAGCTGTGGGCTAGCCTGGAATCTGAGAAAAAGCACTTCCATATTGATGCCAGGACAAAGCATGGATCTATTCATATAGTTATCTATTCAAATTCAAACTCAGCTTTTGTGTGTGTGTGTGTGTGTGTGTGTGTGTGTGTGTGTGTGTGAAGCTTTATTTTTTTAAAAAAAAATCATAACTCTGTAGAAAAGTATTCTAAAAGAAAAAGGCCTACTCCTAGATGATTCGTCTTTCCCACTCCCCACATGGTTTTTTTTTCAAGTACGTTTGTTACATTCTTCTCCCATTCTCACCATCTATTCTTAATACCAAAAGACAAGGCACTAGGCAAAGCACGGGCGGAACGATAGCATCCCATTGCACAACTCATCAAGCCAGACCTTAGCCACAAGTTAAGAAGATTGCTCTGCTGCCTTTGTGTATGGATCTGCAAGTGCATTCTTGGTATTAATGGGAAGGCAAACACAGCTGCCACCATTCCTGCTTCAAATCTCCAGCTCCCAAAGGTAGCACACCTCCCCCTTGCTGGAACTCCACAGTTATTCATTCAGGCAAGGCACGGCCTTGCTCCTCGGGCAGTTGGTCCCACAGCATCACATCCAACTCCAATTAGGAATCACTGGGCTAGCCGGAGAGCATGCTGATGTATTCAGCCTGTCAAACTTCATTCAATGAATCTAAAGGGATGATGGGGGAGGAGGAGAGAAGAAGGCCCAGAGAGAGATTCACGAAGTGTCCTAATGGCTGATGCAATAATCCCATATATAGATTTATACAGCTTTATATTTTTAAAAAGGAAGCAGGACAGGAATCCTTATATTAGGAGGAGGAGGAGAATGGAATGCTCTTGGGATAAGATTAGCCTTTCACACATATTACTTCTGGCAGTGAAAACGTTCAGAAGATGCTAAGCATTTGGAGGTCATCTTAATCAAATCTCAACCGCAACAATCCAGATGGCCTCTGGAAAGCAAGGAATATTTTGCTGCCATCTTGTGGGCATCCAGATTTTTGCAATCCAAATATAGCAATCTGGTTGTTGTTGTTGTTGTTTCCTTTTTGGAAAGTTTCTTTTAAAATCCAAATATATGTTTACAATTTCAGTATTAATCTGATGGATGTTCCTGAATACATATGCAATTATTTTCAGAGAGCAGCTAACTTTCTCAAATACATCTCAAGCTAGCAGATCTTTAAACATACAGGGAGCTTTGGGGGATGAGATGGGATATCATTTTCAAAAGTGCCTCTTCTAAAGCAAATCTCAAATGTTTCTAGATTACTGCAGTCCATTTCTTGATAGCAGTGCTAATTTTAAACATTTTCTGTAACAAAATGTATTGAACTGTGAGAAAAAACAGCCCAAATCCCAAAAGTAAAAAGCTGAACTCCTATTTATTTCATAGCTACATCCATGTGGTTTTCTTGTCAATGCTCCATGAATGCCACTGCTTT
This sequence comes from Vipera berus, assembly GCF_964194415.1. Taxonomy (NCBI): domain Eukaryota; kingdom Metazoa; phylum Chordata; class Lepidosauria; order Squamata; family Viperidae; genus Vipera; species Vipera berus. The sequence continues at coordinate 116,720,670 of NC_138205.1, read as the reverse complement.
CTTTTATCATGTTTACCAATTTCCCAATCTAGCTTACAGCTTTCAGATTTATGTGGCTCCAGTTGTATTCCTGAAACAGTGAGAGCAGTGGTGCGATTCAAATATGTGAGCAACCAGTTCTCTGTGCAGATGCCACTTCCGGAAGTCCATTCTGGACCTGGGCAACAAAAAATTACCTACCAGTTCTGCCAAAGTGGTGCGAACCGGCTGAATACCATCACTGAGTTTGAGTCTCTTGTATCTTTCTGAAGATATTTCTCAGTTACTATATGGGATGCTATGAAAATATATGTGATGTTGCTATGAGAAGATTAATGTAAATTCAAAAAAATATATTAAAATAAAATTAAAATTGCTGCATATATTTCCATTGAAGATAAAGGAATATTTCAGGAACTGCCATTGAAGGGGGGGAGGGGACAGACAATATGTAACAGTTGAAAATTTATCAGAGAGAGATCCACTGAGCAGAAGTTTCCTGACAGTGAGAATAAATAATAAGTGGAATCAAAGCAACGCAAAAACATTGTGCAAAGTTTTGATTTTTTTTCCAGAAATTGTCATGAAGAAAGATGATGCACAAACAGGATAATGCACTTTTTTTTATTGCAGGCCAAATTAGCTTGCTTTTTAAAAGCAGTCTTCTTGTACAAGTGCAAGGCCCAAAGGAATAAAGGGAAATTCATTCAGACTGGACTTGAAGTTTTTTTTCAAAGAGGATGAGAAAAATGTGCTCAGAAGTGAAGCGAAGAAATTGAAAGTCCTTTCTCAACAAACAGGGGGCCAACCTATTTTCCAAAGCACCAGAAGACAAGACAGGAAACAATGGGTTGAAACTAATCAAGGAGTGAAGCAACCTGAAATTAAGGAGCAACTTCCTAATAGTGTGAACAATGAACCAGTGAAACAGCCTTGCCTTCAGAAGCTGCTTCATCACTGGAGGTTTTTTTAAAGAACAACTGGACAGCCACTGTCCAGAAATGGTATAGGGTTTCCTGCTTGAGCTGGAGATTGGACTTGAAGATCTCCAAGGTCTCTTCCAGCTCTGTTCTGATTGACAAGAGAAAACACATAAGTAGGCATGATCCCAAAGGACATTGGAATTACCAAAATACAAATTGAGGCGTAGGTTGGAGAACAGAGCATGGAACATGGCCACCTCATATTGCATCTGCCTGAAAACATGACTTTATCAAGGGAAAGGAAGGCTGTGTCTATTCCATATGGAAGCAGCACTTGCATTGAGGCCACTTGCATGCATTTAAAAGTTCTCCAGTTCCCTGACTTGCTGTATCAATGCCTCTCTGGACAAGTACCTGTTATTATCAACATCAGGAAAAAAAAATCTAAGATCCTGTTCAACCCACACAATTCAGTAGAAAAGAAGCTATGACATCACTGAAAAGTTCACACTGACCACTGTTTGGAAAGTAAATGATCAGACGATAAAAATCTCTAGAAAGTTGGAGTGTGAATTCCCTGAATCCAGCACACTTAATTATTCAAGTTACATCATTTCTCTTCTCTCCCTCCCTCCCTCTCTTTCTACCATTTCCAATGAAAAGAAACCAATTTTGCCCAGGCTGCCCCTGTACTTTTGTGGGTGTGGAATTCTAGTTATTCAGTTATTTAGAAAGGCTTCCTGTTTATTTTACTGTACACTTATTTGTTCCAATTCTAAAGTTCAGGATAGAATGCAGTAAATGACCCCAAGTGTATATCATGAAGGAAGGTCTTTTTATGCCTCTGAGAATCTATGAACAGAGAATTAATTTGAGTCCCTGCTCTGCATTCTGGCCATTTTCTTCCTACTGGGTTTTACAGCATGTAATTATTTTCCTCCATTGTTTATGTCCATTGAAGTCTGTCACAGGAGTGAATGGAAAAAATGCAGAATACTGTGGAGGAAAAAAAACCCCTCTTGGGATTATTTTAAGTGATTTATTTCAGGGCCTGGAAAGAAAAATAAAGAGCCACCTAATTATTTCAATACTAAATTATGCACTGAGTATCTTCTGGGTATGGACCCCAGGGCAATTGCTTCCGCTAAAATTTCCCTTAAAAAAGACATTATATGGAGAGCAAAACTGATTTGAACAAGTGCAACTAAGTGGCAGAGCACATAGTTTCCACAGAGAAAAACCTGCATTCATTGGATCCCTAAGTAAGGGCTACTAACCATTTCTGCATGAAACCAGAAAAACACTGCTTATCAGTGAGGACAGTATTGAATCAGGTAGAAAAAGGATCTGGCTCTGTTGCATAATACTTATTGTTAAGTATTGTGGGTAGACCGGTGAGACAGATGACGAGACGTCGAGGTTTCAACTGAATCTTTATTGTGGTTGAACTGAGGAGCCTTCACAACCTGGCTCCTTTAAATACTGTTGCCAACAAACCATTAACCAATCCACATCCTTAAATGGTCCCGCCAAAACGGGTGGTCCAATGGGACGGGAGTTAGGACGCCACCTGTTGTTGCCGGGCGCCTCACAGCTGTCATCATAACTGAGCTTTAATTCATCTTAATATATAACATTCTCTTCCTCCCAACATGAGAACACAATAACAACAATAGAATCCTTAAACAGATGACCTATGACCTTACAAAATCCTGCAGGTATGCTGGGGGCCTGTGGATCCTGTTGGAACGTCGCAATGGTGGTTCTGCCCTTCCAGGAGATTGGCTTAGGTCTTCCCTGGTAGCCACTGGGGTGGAATTGGGGTCCCCCATTTGTTCCCCCTGGTCTTGGGATGCCTGACTAGTGTCATGACTGTCCCAGGTATGTGTGTTTGGCATGTAGTCGAGAGAGGGCCCTTCAGGTGTTAGAAGGGTTGCTGGGTCAGGTGTCGCTTCTCTAGTGTAAGTCTCACCCTCTGGCTGGTTTTCGGGGGCTCGCTTCCGCAGCTGATCTAAGTGTCTTCTAAATTGTCGCCCCCCTTCCCCCTCAATGACATAAGATACAGGACCGGTTTTAGCAATCACCTCCCCTGGAACCCTGATGTGTAATTTCTGGCCCAGACAAGGTCCCCCACTGTCAATTCTTTTATGGTGGGGTGACGTTCTGGTTCCGTCGCCACACGATCAGGGTGTAGTCTGTCCAGCTTTGTCTTGAGACGACGGCCCCACCGCAGTTCCGCTGGGCTTTTGCTGGTGGTGGTGGACGGGGTGGTGTGTTGGCTCAAAAGGTATTGTGCCAGCCTTTGATGCCAGTCTCCGGTGATGATGTGTTTTAGGGCGTCTTTTGTTGACCTTACCATGCGTTCTGCAAGGCCGTTAGTCTCCGGGTGGAAGGGGGCTGATGTGATGTGTCTAATCGAGTTGGATCTGTTGAAGGCCTGAAAATCAGCAGACGTAAATTGTGAGCCATTGTCAGACACAATGACATCAGGTAGGCCGTGAGTGGCAAAAAGACCCTGCAGCACCTGTATGGTTTTGGATGAGGTCATGCTGGATACTGGAATTACCTCCAGCCACTTTGAGTAACTGTCCACCACTATGAGGAAAAGGCGGCCTTGAAAGGGGCCTGCATAGTCAATGTGGATTCTTGACCATGGTGTAGAAGTTGGTTCCCATTTATACACTGAGTGGTGTGGTTGATTGGGCTTGGATTTTTGGCACTGATAACACCCTGTAACCTGGAGTTCGATGTCTTTGTACAGGCCAGACCACCAAACATAACTACGGGCCAGGGCCTTCATCCTAACAATTCCAGGGTGCCCTTCATGTAATGCTTGTAATACCTTGTTCCTTAGTTTATCGGGGACTATGACCCTGCTACCCCAAAGCAGGCATCCTTTATGTGATGAAATCTCATTTCTACGGTTAAAGTATTGTTGGAAGTCTTTGTCGGGGCTATGTGCCTGCCAACCTGTGGCTACCCAGGCTGATACTCTGCTTAAGATTCTGTCCCTAGCTGTGCTGTTGGCTATGTCTTTGGCTTGGATGGGTGAATCAGGGAGGTCCTGAATGGTCATGATATTACAAGCTGGGGCTGGGTCTGGCTCGATAATAGACAGGGGTAGCCTGCTTAGTGCGTCAGCGTGTCCCATGTCTTTCCCTGGTTTGTATTTTAAGTCATAAGAGTAAGCTGACAGGAAGACAGACCAACGTAAAACCCTGGGGGAGAGTATTTGAGGTGTTATTTTGTTGGTTGTGAATAACCCCAACAGAGGTTTGTGGTCGGTATAAATGACAAATTTCCTACCATACAGGTAGTCGTGGGATTTTTTAACCCCTGCCACGAGAGCTAATGCCTCTTTATCTATCTGTGCATAGTTCCTTTCTGCAGGGGTAAGTGTCCTTGAGTAAAAAGCAACTGGCTTTTGTTCCCCTGTATCTTCTAGGTGACTGAGTACTGCGCCCACACCATATGGGGAGGCATCACACGCTAGGCAGACAGGCTTCCCTTCGATAAAGTGAGTGACAGCTGAGTTTCTTGAGAGCAAGTGTTTTAAAGTCTGGAAGCTGTTGTCATGTATTGTGGACCATTTCCACGGGGCATTTTTGTCCAGCAACCTATGCAGAGGCTCTGCAATGGTTGCTTTGTGGGGTAGGAATGAATGATAAAAATTGATTAGCCCCAAGAAAGCCTGTAGTTCTGTCTTATTCCTAGGGGTTGGGGCTAGCTTAATGGCTTTTATTTTAGAGTCAGTGGGGTGGATGCCATGAGCATCAATCCTAAACCCTAGAAAGTCTGTTGATTTTACTCCTATGTGACATTTTTCCCTTTGTAGTTTAAGCCCGGCAGTCCTGAATCTGACCAGCACGGCTCTAAGCCTGTCAGCTAGCTGATCCTCCAATTCCCTGGCAATCAGCACGTCGTCAAAATAAGGGCACACACCAGGGATGCCTTTCAGCGTTTTTTCCATGATTTCCTGGAAAATTCCAGGAGCTGCGGTGATTCCGAATTGCAAACGATTTACACGAAAGGCTCCCTTGTGTGTGACAATTGTTAGAATTTCAGCTGTTTCGCGGGAAACCGGAAGCTGGTGATACACCTGCGCCAAGTCAAGCTTGGCAAAGATGGCGCCGGACTGTATCGCTGCGAGGACGTGCTTTACCGAGGGGACCGGGTAAGCATGCGGATTTAAGGCCCGGTTAACGGAAGCCTTATAATCCGCGCAAATTCTTATTTTACCGTTTGCTTTTAGGGGGGTTACAATAGGCGTTTCCCATTCTCCCCCCTCCACGGGTTCTAGAATTCCCTGCCCCACTAATTTGTCTAATTCTTTTTTTACTTTTTCCTTCAAAGCGAACGGAACCCGTCTCTCTTTGATTCTAATGGGTAGAACTTCTGGGTTAAGTTTTAATTTTACTGGGGCCCCGGTGTATTTTCCCAAACCCCCCCAAACACGTCTGTAAACCCGTTACAGACGGAGTCTAGGCTATTGGATTGTACGATATTTATTCCCCCTAGCCAGATGCCCAGGGCTGGGAACCAGTCTAATCCTACCAAATTCGTTCTTTTGCCTTCGGTTATTAGGATTTTTAAGGGACCCTGGTATTGTTTAAATTTGACTTGAACCATGGCCTGTGCCTTTAATTTAATTGGGGAACGTTGGAAGTCTGTTAATTTGATTTTTGTGGGTGCTATCCCTATTTTCTGTCTGTTCTTCGAACAGATGAGGGAAAGGGTCTCTGCAGAAATTAAAGAGACCGGTGAGCCTGAATCCACCTCCATTAAACACGGGATTCCCTCTATACTGACAGTAATTTTGATCTTAGGTTCTAGTGGGGGGTGGATTGCTGACTGGCAAGCCACTTCCAAATTCTCTATAATCTGAGGTGCCCTGGTCCCTGGGTTTTTTTTGGGGGAAATGGTACCTGCGGATTGCTCTTCAACGTCGTTAATGTTGTTGCGGTTTCGGGCTCGGCAGACAGATTGAATGTGGCCGGTCTTGCCACAGGCATGGCATTTGGCCCCATGGAAACGGCAGGTCGCCCTGGGGTGATTGCCCCCACAGCTGGCGCAATTTTGGCTGTTGCTGCCGGTGTTACGGTTGGTGGCTGAGGCATATCTGCTGGCCCCGGTCGGTTTCTTTTGGTTTAAGTTTTGCTCGCGGCAGTTCTTGAACTTCTCCAGCCTTTGTAGGATAGCGTCGATTTTGGCTTCGCTGGCTTGTTCACCTTCTCTGCTGTCAGTAGCGTTTTCTTGATCCACGGAGCCGTTCGGGTTGCTGTTTGGTTTGAGAGAGTTCTTTTCGTTAATAGCCTCTCGAGCCATTATTTCGTTGATCACTTCGGACAGGCTCAGGGTGGGTTTGGCTATTATTTTCTGCTGGAGGTGTTCGTCGCTCAGGCTGAACACAATTCGATCCCGGATCCAATCTTCCAGGTCCGGGAACCTACACATTCGGGTGGCTTGTCGCACGGCGGCCACGAAGTCCATAGCCGATTCGCCTGGCAGCTGGTTTCTCTGGATGAAACGTAGCCGCCAGTGGATTTCAGACTTCTTTGGCATGAAGTGTTGGCTCAGTTTGCTGATGAGGTCGGCGTATGGTAGTGTCGAGACAGGATCTGGGATACACAGCCTGACAGCTACATCGTACACAGCCGGCCCGCTGATGCACAGCAATGCCGCTGCCTTCTCCTTGTCTTCAGTGATTTTATTCACGAAGAGATATCCCTCGACTTATCCCAAGTGGGACTCCCACTGTCCTGGGTGGCGGACATCGAACTCACGGATGTGTCCGATTTGCGTCATTCTGTCCGGGTCTGACTGCTGCTTTCTGGGAAGGAATTTATCGGGAGAGTTTTCTCTTCCCTCCTTTCCTGCGAGTGCTAGTGCTTCAGCTCTAGTGACTCAGCTGGTGCTTCAGCTCAGCAGCAGAATCCCACCTTCGTCGCCACTGTTAAGTATTGTGGGTAGACCGGTGAGACAGATGACGAGACGTCGAGGTTTCAACTGAATCTTTATTGTGGTTGAACTGAGGAGCCTTCACAACCTGGCTCCTTTAAATACTGTTGCCAACAAACCATTAACCAATCCACATCCTTAAATGGTCCCGCCAAAACGGGTGGTCCAATGGGATGGGAGTTAGGACGCCACCTGTTGTTGCCGGGCACCTCACAGCTAATGTTCAGCTGGCTGTCATCATAACTGAGCTTTAATTCATCTTAATATATAACACTTATGGCTTATATTATGGTTCGTCACACAGTCAGACAGATGTTCAGACTGGATTTGGTATTTTAATCTACCTATCGAGTCCTTTCCAAAGATCTGGGATAGACAGATCTGGATGTTTGATGGTGTTACAGATATTGTTGCAGGATGTAAGCTGTTCCAAGTAAGGCCACCTTTTGCAAGTGACTGATGGAGAATTTGTCAATGCCAATGGTGTTCCAGTTGTCTTGGGATTATCAAGGCCCCTATTACTAGTGGTACAACCTTTGCTTTCTTTTTCCACAGTCACTCTATTTCTATTTGCAGGTCTTTGTATTTTGTTATCTTCTCCAGTTCTTTCTCTTTCTTCTGCTGTCTCCAGGTCTTCCATATCCACTATCCAGACTTTTTTGTCTTTCTTATCAACAATTGTTAAGTCTGAGGTGTTATGTGGCAGGCACCTATATATTTAAATTCTAAAGTCCCAGAGCATTAATGTGATGAGATAGCTTATAGCTTATGTAATGTATGTGGTTGTTGCTTGTACTGATTCACATGTCTGTTTAAATGCTGCTTAACGGTTACTCAGTGGTGTGTCTGTGTAACAGCTACGGACCAAGCCAGACTTGTTGTCTCCAGGAATATCATTGGTAGATTTGGGGCGGGAACAGGTTCCTTTAAACCTATTGGCTGCCCCCTAGTGGCCAACCATATAAGTAGCTGCGCAGCAGCCTCTGTTTCAATTCTGTTCTACTTGACTCCAATAAAGCATGTTTCTGTTTGGAACCTTCCATCTCGCTTATTGCCTGCAAAGAACCGGCTACACAACAGCTTACATTATATTAAGTCTTTAAATCAGGCATGTCAATCTTGCAATGTCATGTGACGTCACGCAATGTATCGTGATTTTTCCCCCATTGCTGGCAATGGGGTGGGTGCAGTTTTGGCATGATGCATCCGGCCTGCGGGCTGGCAGTTTGACATGCCTGTTTTAAATAAAGTCTTATGGTTAAGTAATAGGGATTCCAGTCTGTTCTTATCCCTGCAGAATCACTCTCTGATGTTGGGTTGATCTTTCTGTCTCAGCTCAACCTCCCTCAAAGAATTCTGATTACAGGGCAAACTGGAAGATGAGAACACCATTGTAAGCCTCCTGGGGCTCTTAAATTATTAAATTATTATTAAATTATTTGGGGGCTATTTAATTTAATTTAATTTAATTGTAACCTGTATATATTGTATTGTTTTAATTTGCCCTGTAAACCGCCCTGAGTCCCTCAGGAAAAAGGGCAGTATATAAATCGAAATAAATAAAATAAATAAATAAATGAAAGGTGGTAGGTATATATATATAAGTAAATGTTACTGAAAAATGTGAATATTGTAAACTGTTCAACTTAAAACACAAATGTTCAGAACCTGGCAAACTAAATACTTTTACTGAACTTCCATTAGCAAAAGCTGCTATAAATTTTTAGGAAAACAGTTTCATGTTAGCATACCATGTGGAATTGGATCAAATTTCAGACACCAAAAATGTGGTTAAGATCAGACCTCAAAAATGCTACTGGCAAATTGCAGCATCTATCAAATTGTTATACTTGTTTCTTCCACATGCAATTTTTGATGCCCATCAAAATTCATTGAATGTATGAAATTCATCTCTCAATTAAAGAGTCAGGATTTTAATTCTGTATTCTGGTTTAAATAGATGGGACTTATCACATTTCAGAATGTTGATAGGCCATTTAGAGCAGGGCTTCTAAACCTCAGCAGTTTTAAGATGTTTGCACTTCGAATTCCTAAATTCATGGATTGCTAAGGAATTTAGAGTTGAAGTCCAAATATCTTAAAGTTGCTGAGGTTTTAAACACTGGTTTAGATGACCTGGTCACTCATGTATGTCATCATCCAATGCATGAAAGAATCCTAGCTATTATGGATATCATATTTAACACTGAAGAGACAGACTAGAAGACCTCTATATAAATATTCTAGTGAGGTGAGTGCTAATTGGATATACAATTAGACACAAAAATACCATTAGTTTTTGTTTTGTCATATTTTAAAAAATGTCCATCTTTATTCCCAGGCTCAGAAAATTCTATCAAATATACAGTAGCCCTACTGAAAAAAAAATCTAACAAATAAAAAGAAACCTGTTTTGTTTTATTCATTTTATATGTTCACTTTACAAAATGAGAACTAGTGAGTTATTTTAAGTAAACAGGTAAGCTTATGCAAAGAAACATCAATATATACAACATATCAATATATACAATATAAGCTTACAAAATAAAATAAAATATAAAATACGTTACATTAAATTAAATTAAAGTAATGAATTAAAACTAAATTAAAATAAAATACAAAATAAAGTATAAAATAAATTTATAAAACAAAAGAATGTGGCTCTTTTTACCTCCTTCACCTATGATTAGTATTTCTGTGTGTGTGTGTGTGTGTGTGTGTGTGTGTGTGTGTCTTTGTGCATTTTTAGATTTTTATTTGATTTTATGTTGGCTGTTTTATCTATTGTGATGTGCCGTGCAAAGCCACCTTGGTAAGATGGATGGCTATATAAATTTGATTAATAAATAAATAAACTTGTCCATTTATTGTCCTGTGGTCTTTATGTGTGACCTCAGTGAGAAGATTTAATACTCTTGATTTATTCATTTATTTATTGTTTGTTTGTTTGCTTGTTTGTTTTTGAAGACCAACTTGCAAAATTAAGCCCCACAGTAGCCCAGTGATATGTTTCCTTCTTTCAGGCTTGAAAAAGTTTAATATTATAAAACAGTTGATAAGCAAGGTGTAACTTCTTTTTAAAAAAATATTTTTATTAACATTTATTGTGATATAAAATACAAATGAAAATAAAGATCAGGAGAAAAGGGGAGGGAATGCAAGATAAGAATACAAAGAAAAGTTCAGAGCAGTAGGAAGCAAAATACAGTTACAATCTCAATTTTTTAACTTTACAGTTCTAGTAATTCCAAGCCATTTCTATAACTACAAAACCAATAAACAAATCTTGTACAGCTAGTCTTGAATTTATAACAGTTCATTCAGTGATCATTCAAAATTACAACAGCATTGAAAATGTGGCTTATGACTGTTTTGCACACTTACGACCATTGCAGAATCCCGATGGTCACATATCAAAATGCAGATGCTTGGCGACTGGTTCATATTTATGACAGTTGCAGTGTTCTTGGATCGTGGGGGGTGAGTTATTATCCCCCATAGATAGGGCTCGCAACTTGGGTGTCCTCCTGGATTCACAGCTAAATTTGGAAGATCATATAGGAGCTGTGACCAAGGGGACTTTTGCCCAGGTTCGCCTGGTGCACCAGTTGCGACCCTATCTGGACCAGGATGCCCTGCGTACAGTCACTCAAGCACTCATGACCTCTTGTATAGACTACTGCAATGCTCTGTACCTGGGGCTGCCCTTGAGGACCACTTGGAGGCTTCAACTGGTGCAGAATGCGGCCGCGTGAGTTGTGATGGGGGTCTCCCGATACTCCCATGTAACACCTCTACTCCGCGAGCTGCATTGGCTTCCAGTTGCCCTCCGGGTGAGATTCAAGGTGCTGGTGATGACCTATAAAGCCCTAAATGGCATGGGTCCAGATTACTTACGGGAGCACCTGCTGCCGGCATCAACTTCCCTTCGTCCTGTGCGCTCCCACAGAGAGGGCCTCCTCAGGATGCCATTCTCTGTGGGCGCGCCAGCCCTTTGGAATCAATTACCGGTTGAGCTCCGGATGGCTCCTGACCTTTGCTCTTTCCACCGTGATCTGAAAACTTACCTATTTGAACAAGCTGGCATGGTCTAATGGGTTTGGGGTATTTTATTTAGTATTTTAATTATTTATTGTAATGGGCTAGTTCTATCTAATCTTATTTTTAACTTTTGTATATTGTATTTTTATTATATTTTTATTGCCCTGTACACCGTCCTGAGTCCTTCGGGAGAAGGGCGGTATAGAAATTAAATTAAATAAATAAATAAAATAAATAAATGTGATCACCTTTTGTGGACTTCTGACAAGCAAAGTCAATGGGGAATCCAGAATCCAGATCCATATCCAACCATGTTACTAACTTAACAAATGAAATGATTGACTTAACAACTGTGGCAAGAAAAGTTGCAAAACTGGGCAAATGTTTCACTTAGCAACATAAATGTGGAACTCAATTGTGGTCAAAACTCAAGGACCACCTGTACCAAACTTTTTTATTTTTTTTAGAAAGCTATTTCTATTTCCCAATGAAAACAAAACTGGATAAATTCTTCTCTTTAATTAAAACAATTAGTTTTGCCATCTCCACCAACTGTATCACTTTTTCTGTCCATTCTTTAAGGAACATTTAACTTCCTTCTGTGAAAAACTCCAAGGTCATCCCTGCAGGGTTAAAAAATTGAAAATGGAGTTGTTATTAGTTGCGAAGTCGTGTCCGACCCATCGCGACCCCATGGACAACGTTCCTCCAGGCCTTCCTGTCCTCTACCATCTTCTGGAGTCCATTTAAGCTCATGCCTACTGCTTCAGTGACTCCATCCAGCCACCTCTTTCTCTGTCTTCCCCTTCTTCTCTTGCCCTCAACCTTTCCCAGCATTAGGCTTTTCTCCAGTGAGTCCTTCCTTCTCATTAGGTGGCCAAAGTATTTGTGTTTCAACTTCAGGATCTGGCCTTCTAAAGAGCAATCAGGGTTGATCTCCTCTAGGACTGACCGGTATGATCGCCTTGCAGTCCAAGGGACTCGCAGGAGTCTTCTCCAGCACCATAGTTCAAAGGCCTCAATTCTTTGGCGCTCAGCCTTTCTTATGGTCCAACTTTCATAACCATACATTGCAACTGGGAAGACCATAGCCTTGACTATACGCACTTTTGTTGGCAGGGTGATGTCTCTGCTTTTTAGTGTGCTGTCTAGATTTGCCATGGCTTTCCTCCCCAGGAGCAAGCATCTTTTAATTTCTTGGCTGCAGTCCCCGTCTGCGGTGATCTTGGAGCCCAGGAAAATAAAATCTGTCACTACCTCCATTTCTTCCCCATCTATTTGCCAAGAATTGAGAGGGCCAGATGCCATGATCTTGGTTTTCTTAATGTTAAGTTTCAAGAAAATGGAGTTACAACTGTATAATCAAAGCCCTGCACCATTGTCACATACATAAAAAATGTTTATAAAAATGAGAGAAGACAACATAGCCACCACGATGACCTTTTTGAACCTTCCTGCAGGGGCCTATGAAAATAGTCAAATCAAATGAATTGGTAATCTGCAATCAGATACCATTCAAATGAATAAGCATAATTGATTTTGCTGAGCACATAGACTGTTCAACTCAGAGTCACAGAGACTAGCTGTGTAAGACACCTATTTTAAAACTGGAGTTGGAATAGAATTTATTGGTTTCCTTTTTTCATATTGTTTCCCTTTGACAAATGATATGGTGGAAGTTCATGCACTCCATTCTGGATGGTTCTCAACTTATGATCACAACTGAGTCCAAAATTTCCATTGCTAAGCAAGATAGTTGTTAAGTGAATTTTGTCCCGTTTTACAACCTTTCTTGGCCCAGTTCTTAAGAAAATTACTCCAGCTGTTAAGTTAGTAGCACAGTAGTTAAATGGATCTTGCTTTCCAATTGATTTTGCATCCCAGAAGGTCACAAAAGGTGAACACATGATCGTAGGACACTGCAATCGTCATAAACACATGCCAATTGTCAGAATTTTGATCAGGTGACCATGGTGATTCTGCAACAGTCGTATGTGTGAAAAATAGTCACAAGTCATTCTTCCCAGTGCTGTTGTAACTTTGAACACCCAGTAAAAGAATAGTTGTAAGTCAAGGATTACCTGTATGAATGGAGCAATGGAGAGCTACAAGAGCTTAAGCAGAATGAATAGACATCTAGGGTAAGAGGGGAGCCTACAATATTGCCCCTCCTAAGAAAAGGGGACAAATGTGTGTAAAATTTCCATATGTTCATTTATCCTGACCAGGGTCTTTCAGGGAGATGTTCTAGTTTCTCCTCCCTATTCTGTCATCTCTGAAGGAAGATAAGGTAACAGCAGAGGAAAAACAGAAATCTTGATTAGGATCGCTGGAGTTGAATGTCTTCTTCTGCCGGGTAATCCCAATCAAAATTAAATTCAAAATTAAAGGAGACCCAGGAGTCTTTGATCTCAGTCCCTCCATTAGTGCCTGAAAGATGACAACCTTGAGGTGGCAGAGTTAATTTTTATTACTTACTTATAATATTGTTAGATTTATATCCCACTATTCTTCCAGTATCATGCTGGCATGCGTAACTTCATTTTCTTTCCCCACAGAAACAAACCTATGAGGTAGATTCAGATGAGAAATTGACGGGCCCAAAGTTTCCAGAGAACTTCCATTGCTGAAGGTGGACATTATTGTATAGTGGGTTCTGGACCTCATGGAAGACAGCAGGCAGATGAGTACAGCAACAGCTCTTTATTGTGGGTAGGACTATACTGACAAAGGGGGTTACCTGTATTCCTTATATACCTTGCCAGGTATGCTCTCAGCCAATCCGTTCATCTGAATCTCCCGCCAAAAGCTAACCAGCCAATACGGTAATGGTACAGCACCACCTGGTGGTATTTGCTGAGCTGCTGCTTAAACCCCATACATAACACCCCTTCACCCTTAAAAGAACAAACAATATATTTAATACAAAACATCATGCATAATATTTTCCTGCAGTAACAAACCACGGCTTGACTCTAGGCCTGCCCCCCTCAAGATTGTACATAGTCTGCAAGATAGGCAGGTGGCCTGTGAGCCCTGGATGACCACCTCAGAGTTTGCCATTCATCCGGGACAGCAGAGTCAGTGGTTGAGTCCTGGCTCAGTGTTCCTGGTTGACCCATCCCAGGGTCAGCCCTTGCAACCACGCTGTCGTGATGGTCCTGGGCCTGTTGTTGTAAGGACCGGCTCTCCTCCCATCGTGTTGTTGTCAGTTGTTGGGGTTGATCGATCTGTGACCTTTCAGGAACCCACTTCCTGATTTGATCTATGTGTCGTCTGATCTGACGGTCCCCCTCCACCCCTACAATGTAGGACAAAGGCCCAGTTCTGTCAACCACAACCCCCAGAATCCATGCATGTCCCAGCCCATAGTTCCGTGCCCAAACCAGGTCATTGGTGAGAAGTTCTCTAGAGGGCTTGGGTTGCTCAGTCTCCGCAGCCACTCTGTCGGGGTGTAGCCTGTCCAATTTGGTGATGAGGCACCTTCCCCAATGAAGTTCCACTGGGCTCTTTCCCGTGGCTGTGCAAGGTGTGGTGTGTTGAGCTAACAGGAATTGTGCCAACCTTCGATGCCAGTCACCACTGATGATGCGCCTCAATGCATCCTTGGTTGTTCATACCATGCGTTCTGCTAATCCGTTGGTCGACGGGTGGAAGGGCGTAGCTGTGACATGCCTAATCAAGTTGGCCCTGGTGAATGCCTGGAATTCAGCAGAGGTGAATTGAGGCCCATTGTCTGAGACCAATACGTCAGGGAAGCCATGTGTGGCAAAGAGCCCCCTGAGCACTTGGATAGTTTTGGCCGTAGTCATGCTATTGACTGGTATTGTTGTGATTCAGGGTCAGCCTGTGGGTTTGGCAGTTGGGTCGGATGACTCAGATGTGGGGGAGGAGGGGGGTGTTGAATAACTTGCTGATGTTGGCTTTGAGGCTCCGCAGAGCCCCCAGCCAGGCCCCTCCTACCTGGTGGAGACCCAGACCCAGCTGTGTGAGCCTGACAGTGTGGATGAAGATGACCCACAGCTGGCCCTGTTCAAGGACGCCTGACGCAGGAGGCAGTCAAGTAGGAGCAAGCAGAGGAAGGCTGTGGGACTTCTCGGAAGGAGGCAAAGAGAGGCCACGCCCTGAACTCTTTATAAAGGGAATGTTTGGGGGAGGGCTGGTTTGCTGAAAGCAACCGCTCCGATAGAGTTTCAAAGCTCCGGTATCTTGTTTCATGTTTTGTTTGTTTTTGTAATAAATTTGGCAGACGTATTCCAGCCTTTTGCCGTCTGTAAAGGGGTTGCCTTTTCTGCAAGGCCGGTAGCAGGCTGGTACAGAACAGGTATCATCTCTAGCCATTTGGAATGGCTGTCCACCACCACTAGGAACAGCTGTCCTTGGAAAGGAACAGCATAATCAATGTGGACTCTGGACCAGGGTGTGTGTGTAGCCTCCCATTTGTGTACAGGTGCATGGGGCATCTCTGGTCTGGACCTTTCGCAGTAATAGTAACTATTAACCTGTTCCTCTATGGCCTTATCTAGATCTGGCCACCACAGGTAGCTCCTAGCTAACGCTTTCATCCTGACTATTCCTGGGTGTCCTTCATGTAGTGACTTTATGACTTTGTTTCTCAGTGTCTCGGGAATAATGACCCTACTTCCCCACAAAAGGCATCCCTTGTGAGCAGACAGTTCGTGTCTTCTATTGAAGTAAGCCTGGAATTCTGGGCCTGGACTCTTTTCTTGCCACCCCATGACTACCCAAGACTGAACTCTGGTCAGGATTCTGTCTGCTGTTGTTTCAGCAGCTATGTCTTTTGTCTGTAAGGGGCACTCGGGTAGGTCCTGGATGGTCAGTATTTGGGCTGCAGGCGCCAAATCAGGTTCTGAATTTGCTAAGGGTAACCTGCTTAACCCGTCTGCGTGGCCCATATCTTTACCTGGTTTGTGAACCAGTTTGTAAGTGTATGCAGATAGGAATATGGACCATCTGAGCATCCTAGGCGACAGAATTTGAGGGGTTTGTTTGTCTGTTGTGAACAACCCCAATAAAGGCTTATGATCTGTGAATATGGTGAAATCTCTGCCATATAGGTAGTCATGGAATTTTTTGACCCCAGCCACTATAGCCAGGGCTTCCTTGTCAATCTGGGCATAATTCCTTTCTGCCCCTGACAACGTATGAGAGTAGTATGCAATGGGCACCTGTTCCCCATTCTCCTCTAAGTGGCTCAGTACTGCGCCCACTCCATAGGGAGATGCATCGCAAGTGATGCAAATGGGCTTTGACTCTATGAAGTGGGTGACAGAGGAATTACTAGATAGTAGTTCCTTTAGGTTTTTAAAACTCTTGTTGTGGACCTTGGTCCAGTTCCATGCAGCTTGCTTGTCTAGGAGCCTGTGCAGAGGCTCAGCTATGGCTGCCTTGTGTGGGAGGAATGAATGGTAAAAATTCAGGAGCCCCAGGAATGCTTGCAGTTCCCCCTTGTTTTGGGGGGTAGGGGCCATTTTGATTGCCCTTACCTTGGATTCTGCAGGGTGGATTCCCTTGGCATCAATCCTGAACCCTAGGAATTCTGTGGATGCCACCCCAATGCTACACTTGTCTTTTTTGAGTTTGAGCCCTGCAGAGCGTAACTTACTTAAAACAGCCTGCAGTCTCTCAGCCAATACCTCCTCAGAGCTTCCAGTGATGAGGACATCATCAAAGTAAGGGCACACTCCCAGAATGCCCTTCAGAGTCTTCTCCATTACCTCCTGAAAAATTCCTGGAGCTACAGAGACACCCAAACTGCAAACGGTTAACTCTGAAAGCTCCTCTCTGTGTTACTATGGTTTGAGCATCTGCCATCTCCCTGGTAACCGAGAGCTGCTGGTACGCCTGCGCAAGATCCAGCTTCGCAAAGATGGCACTGCCCTGGAGAGAGGCGAGGACATGGCTGACCGTCGGAACCGGGTAAGCGTGTGGATTAAGGGCCTGGTTCACCGAGCGCTTATAGTCAGCACAGATCCTCACTTCCCCATTAGCCTTTAGTGGGGTAACTATAGGGGTCTCCCACTCTCCCCCTCCTACTGGCTCTAACACCCCTTGCTCCACTAGCCTATCTAATTCATTCTCAATTTTGTGTTTCAGAGCAAAGGGAACTCTCTGGGGTTTAATTCTAATGGGCATGATGTTGGGGTTCAGTTTGAATTTAATGGGTGGCCCAGTGTACCTTCCAAACTTGCCATCGAATACGTCTGCAAATGTTTTGCAGATGGATTCAAGGCTCTTGGCCTGGGTGCTATGGATCCCAGAGATTCCTATGCCCAGAGCCCCAAACCAGTCCAGCCCCACTAGGCTAGTCCTCCGGCCCTTGACTACTAGGACATCCAAGTGCCCACAAAACTCCCTGAACCCCACCGACAGGGTGGCCTCCCCCTTAATTTTAATGGGTGCATTTTGAAAATCTGTTAGTTTAAGATTGGTCGGTCTTAATTGTGCCCACCGCTTGCTCTGGCCACACACTAGTTTAAACATCTTGTAAGAAATTATAGAGACAGCGGACCCGGAGTCGAGCACGCCTTGCAAATGGACCTCTAATTTGATTTTGGGGGTGAGCAACTGATGGACCCCAGTGTGGGACATGGCTCTCAGATTCACAAAGGCATTGGAGGTGATGACTAGGGGTTTCCTGGTACCTTTCAGCGACACATCCTCGTCCCGGGAACGACTCCAACAGACCACTGCGATGTGTCCTGTTTTTCTGCAGACCTGGCACTTAGCCGAGCAGAATCTGCAGGCCGCCCTCGCATAGTTCCCTCCGCAGCCGTCACACTTGGGACTGGTCGCTCCGCCTCCAGAGGTAGTTTTGGTGCCGTTCCCTCCGGTGTATTTTTGCAATGGCACTGGTTGCCAATGGGCCCCTTGGTCTCTGCGCTGTTGGTTTTGTTGATTGTCCGGCCTCCGGTGTACCATGTCAACTTCAGCTGCTTCGTCTTCTTCTGCTCCGCTGTACACAATGCTCTCGTGGTAGACTGATCCCCCAGAGCTGCTGCTGGGTCGGTGAGTGGTCTGGCCTGAGTCGCTGGCTGCCTCGTATGCCAGGACCTCGTCCAGAACCTCTTGCAGGCTCATTGTAGGCTTCGCGAGCAATTTCTGTCACAGCCGCTGCTCACTTAGACCAAAAACGATCTGGTCACAAAGCCTCTCTTTTAAATCAGGAAACTTACAGAGACGGGTGGCCTGTCGCACGGACGCTATAAAGTCGGCCATCAGTTCTCCGGGTAACTAGATCCGCTGGACAAACCGGAAATGCCAGAACATTTCAGACCTCTGAGGCATGAAATGCTTGCTTAGTTTGGCCGTGATATCGCTATAGGAAATGGTTCCAATAGCTATCGGTGAGCACAACCCGATGGCTATATCATAAATGGCAGGCCCACTGATGCACAGCAGGGCCGCCACTTTAAAACGGTCTTCGGTGATCCAGTTGACCAGCAGGTATCCCTCAACCTGGCCCAGATGCGATTCCCAGCGTTCGGGATGGCTGACGTTGAATTCACGGATCTGACCAAGTTTTGCCATGCTGTGTCTGGTCCTGTGGATGTTGCTTCGGTAGAAGGGAATCGGAGAAAGATACTCTTTCCTCCGTTCCTAGTGACTTCAGCTAGTGATTTCAGCTAGTGATTTCAGCTCTGAGTGAAGCAGTATCCCACCTTCGTCACCACTATTCTGTAGTGGGTTCTGGACCTCATGGAAGACAGCAGGCAGATGAGTACAGCAACAGCTCTTTACTGTGGTAGGACTGTACTGAACAAAGGGGGTTACCTGTACCCCTTATATACCTTGCCAGGTACGCTCTCGGCCAATCCATTCATCTGAATCTCCCGCCGAAAGCTAACCAGCCAATACAGTAATGGTACAGCACCACCTGGTGGTATTTGCTGAGCTGCTGCTTAAACCCCATACATAACAGACATGGATGTTAGTTTTGCCCTGCCAATTTCAACAATGTGACCAACCATTGTAACGGCCAAAGAGTGAGCAGCTCTTTTAAGAAAATCATTTTCAGGAGTGACTTTTCCGTTGCTCAACGGATGGTGACATTAATGGCATTAGCTGAGGTGGCGAAACTCACTACTTTCATTAAAAAAAATACTTTGCCTAGCTTTGTTTCTGCATGGACACCACTTTTGGACTTTTTGCTTAAGACTGAAATAAATGCTATGTCAATTTTTGGATTTGATCACTGTGTATTACTGAATTTCAGATCAAAAGATTAGTGTGTTTATATTTTGAACTGTAGCAAAAAAAAGTTGGTTATTGTCAGATGCGAGTAACCAGAATCACTCATAAACAATCTCAGGAAGAAGCCTGGGTTACAAGTCAATCACCAGACTCTGGAGGAGGACATACTTATGTCACTTTCTGGAGTGCAAGGACTCTAAGCTCACACACACACACACACACACACACAGACACACACACACACACACACACACACACTGCCCTTAATACCACCTTCCAATCTAGCTGGAGATTCCACCAGACTCACTTTTTATTTTCTCCCCCCACACACACACACTTTTTTTTCTTTATTCTTTGCACCTTGTCTCTAATTTCTCTTTCCTATTTTTAATATTTTATTCTTTAAAATAATTTAAATTTACAGTAGTAGAAGTAGAGATGTAGAAATTTAAGAAAAAATCATTTTAAAAAAGTGATTTCAATAGAATACAGGACAGCTACATGACATAGTTCAAGGAGAGAGTGAAAGACACAAACAGCTCCCATGCATGATAAATATTGAGGAAAATAGACTAGGTGTCCTCATTCAATACAATACCAGCATGATGTGAACTGAGATAAACCTAATTAGAGGTGATTAGATTTCTTCTTCTTCTTCTTCTTCTTCTTCTTCTTCTTCTTCTTCTTCTTCTTCTTCTTCTTCTTCTTCTTCTTCTTCTTCTTCTTCTTCTTCTTCTTCTTCTTCTTTCTCTCTCTCCTTTTCTTTTTTTAAAATCCTTCAAAACTTTTCAAAAAGTTCTAATGCTGATTCATGTCATATTTTACATATGCATTTAATCTTCAGTTATCCAATGGTTTTTCATTGAGGCAAATATTAAACTAATCTGAAAATAAAAGCTTTGTTTCTATATGCAAGTCAGTCATGGTTGAATAGAAACTTGTGGATACAAAAATTCTCTCATTATATTGTGTCATCTGCTTCTTTTAGTACAGTTTAACTCCTGTTAAATTGAATAAAAGGAAAACTTAGTAAAAAGGCAGAATAAATACCAATGTGATAAACAGATTATGGTCAGGAAGAATCTCACATGCCAGTTGTTTAATCCCAATATTCATTCTCCCTTTACTAAAACACAAACAGGATGTGAACAAAGACATTCATACATTAATTGTAAACGGAAGTAAAAAAGAATGGTGGAGAAAGGAAATGTTACAGATTCTGCCACAACCTGTTTCAGGTGATCAAAAGAAGGTAGGGAAAGAGGACAATAAGATGAAACAGGATTAGACCAGGAAGAGCTACTCATTTCTTAAAAGCTGTATTTAAAAGGGTGGGAGGAAACTTGGCACAGAGGAGTCCTGCAACCACCCACCCTCCTGCTTCCAGTACTCTGTTTTCCACGTTTACTGATCTATAATTAAACATTTCAGACAATGGCTTATTTGGAAGAAGCTGTCATTAGAGTTCCTATCAAATTGCCCTTTGTCTATTAGTCATTATTTTAATACCCTCTCCCAATAAACAATACCCCATCAATTTAATACAGGTAGTCCCCCAACTTACTTTTATTCATTTACAGCCCTCTCTAAGTGGTTTAAGTCAGCATACTGCCCCCAAAAATCTGGGTTCTCATTTTATTAACCTTGGAAAGCTGAATTGACCTTGAGCCAGTCAGGATCGAACTCCTGGCTGTGAGCAGAATCAGCCTACAATTCTGCATTCTAACCACTGCATCACCACGACTCATATATTAACAACTGTAGAGATTTCTCTAACATCTGTGGCAATAAAGGTTGCAAAATGGGACACAACTCACTGAACAAGTGTCTTGTTTAGTAGTGGAAAGTTGGGATCAATTGTGATCATAAGTTGAGGACCACCTGTATTCCAATTTCCTCTTATCCTCACATCTCTTTTACAAGAGCTTAACAATACTGACCTTGGGAGTGATGTAGTTTTGTGAAATAAAAATCCTGCCAGGTTTATTTGAGTAGTCAGGATTTCAATCAAACTTCTCCTTTAAATCTAAGATATAAGAATTTTTTAGAAAAGAATGTTGAAAGCCACTGTGTGGTTTTTGGGGAGCCCAACAGAAGCTGGTAAACAGAACAACTACTAAGATTATATCTTATAAAAAAGTATAAATAAGAATGAATGCTGGATGAGTAGAAGACAGGTCTGGACGACATGTGGTAGTTAGATCTTTTCATACTTAGCACAACAATATATGGTGAAAAGTCTGCATTTATTACTGGCGGTGTCCTTAATACTATCACAGGCAGCAGCAAAGCTTAAGTTGTGCATTATAGTTCATTATAAACAAGTTCTGTGGAGATGAGGTTCTTTTAGGTCTCTGCCTCTTAACCAAAGATGGCACATTCACTGAGATATTATTCCCAAATTTTCTCATTCTGTCCACTATTGTGTCTAAAAAGCAGCTTGCTACCTGCTCTGTGTGCTTTCATCTTATGGAGACTGATTTGTTCCCAACAAGTTAGAATGTGGTCATACTTAGTGATAAAACATTTGCTGGATGTTTGGGAACAGACTTAGCTTCTTAGAAGTCTCCAAATCTCCAAGA
The DNA here is from genome assembly GCF_964194415.1 of Vipera berus. Lineage (NCBI taxonomy): Eukaryota > Metazoa > Chordata > Lepidosauria > Squamata > Viperidae > Vipera > Vipera berus. The sequence goes on along the minus strand of NC_138205.1, from coordinate 116,698,973 downwards.
GGTCACAGTGTTCATGTGGTTTGACTTTTTCACGCAGCAGAATTTCTCCAACTTCTGTTCTGGAGCTTCTTGGCCTTTTGGCTAAGATCAAGTGTAGTGTTCTGGAGCTTGTAGACTGAGGGGGATTGTAGACTTTTTCTTGGTACGATGAGGTATACTGTAGATTCTGGATGTAGCAGAGAAAGCATGTGAATAATTTCTGCCTTTTGGTATGTAAGCTGAAAGCCAGAGCTTTCCAATCAATTTCATCAACAATTAAAGTTATCTTGCTTCATGGTTAAGAAGTAGAGACCAGATATCTGTCAAAGCACAGGAAGAATGGAGGAAAGAAGGATCAGAATTGAAGTGTTGTTGTTAGCTGCGAAGTCGTGTCCGACTCATCACAACCCTATGGACAACGTTCCTCCAGGCCTTCCTGTCCTCTACCATCTTCTGGAGTCCCTTTAAGCTCACGCCTACTGCTTCAGTCACTCCATCCAGCCACCTCATTCTCTGTCGTCCCCTTCTTCTCTTGCCCTCAACCTTTCCCAGCCTTACGCTCTTCTCCAGTGAGTCCTTCCTTCTCATTAGGTGGCCAAAGTATTTGAGTTTTAGCTTCAGGATCTGGCCTTCTAAAGAGCAGTCAGGGTTGATCTCCTCTAGGACTGACCGGTTTGATCGCCTTGCAGTCCAAGGGACTCGCAGGAGTCTTCTCCAGCACCATAGTTCAAAGGCCTCAATTCTTTGGTGCTCAGCCTTTCTTATGGTCCAGATTTCACTGTCATACATTGCAACAGGGAAGACCATAGCCTTGACTATACGCACTTTTGTTGACAGGGTGATGTCTCTGCTTGTTAGTGTGTTGTCTAGATTTGCCATTGCTTTCCTCCCCAGGAGCAAGCATCTTTTAATTTCTTGGCTACAGTCCCCATCTGCAGTGATCTTGGAGCCCAGGAAAATTAAATCTGTCACTACCTCCATTTCTTCCCCATCTATTTGCCAGGAATTGAGAGGGCCAGATGCCATGATCTTGGTTTTCTTAATGTTAGGTTTCAACCCAAGTAGAATTAAAGTATAATCTATTAAAATCAGCAACCATTGTATTGACAGAGGCATGCAACTTTTATTCCCAGTTAGGCAATAAAACATCTTATTTAGCTGCACCATGTCATCATCTATCTGAGAGCCATAAACCAAGAAGAAGTATTCAACCTAGTCAAGAGTTGCTGTTTGTAAAAGTTAGGAAATTACATTAAAGTTTTGGATCAGTAGTATAAACAGGACTCTGCCTTAATTTAAATCGTTAATAAAGACCAAGACCCCCATCTTGGTCATATTGGTTTACTTTTTACACAGTCTTTCCTTAACTTCTCCTTTTAAAAGGTTGCATCACTGGTTGTATTATGTAATCCAGGGGTATCAAACTGCCAGCCCGCAGGCCAGATGCATCATGCCAAAACCGCACCCACCCAATTGCCAGCAATGGAAAAAAAGTCATGATAAGGCACAATACGTCACGTGACATTGAGAGTTTGACACCCCTGATGTAATCCATGAAAAAATTATTGATTGGCCAGCATTGAAACCCATTCTGGCTTTGACCAGTTCCAACATATGGACCCAGCTATTACATTTGTAAACCACAATGTTTGGCTTAATATTGTATGTGAACCTAGCCTTTTTGGTTTATTCAGCAAACCAACAAATGGTGGTTTAGCTTTAGGGTAAAGAATGAATTCTTTCTTTTCTTTCCTATTTCCCCACAGGATCTGTGTTTTTGGATCAATCAAGTGATGATCCTTTGCTTGCAACAGGAATTGATCAACTGACTTGTCACATAAGATGTTGTGGCCTAAGACCAAAGTCACCCAGCTGGCTTTCATGTCTAAGGCTAATCTCACAGTCTCATGCTTTGTAACCTGGGACTTTTATCACTAGACCAAACTAGCTCTCAGGGTAAAGAATGCAGAATCCATGTAAGAAATATCAAGTATAGCCCTGGGAAAAACAGTGATTTAGCCAATCATTGCTGAAATTTAACCAGTATTTTGTTTTGCTGACTAGGTAGCTTATTTATGTGGTAGTAATTCCCACTGGATCCAGTGAAGTGCATGCCTGATTACACGTGACTTATTCCAACTTTCTCCAATTTAATGACCTTCAAGTATGTGAAGTTTCTTCTTACTAAAGACTTTCAGTGTAACTTAACCTTTGCAGAATTGACACTTTATGATGCTAGGGTAATGATTTCCTGGTCTGATTCCTGCAACTTCCTAGATGACTAACAAAATGTATTTTCTTATTGGTGTTGTAGGGAAGGGCTGAGAAATGAAGACTCATAACATATTAGCAATTGCCCTAGAAATCTAGCAATTTCTGATCAAGACTGCCTTGACCACACTTCCCCAAAAGCTAGGAGAATAATAATATATATATATTTGGGATCTTGGATAAATTATTTTATTTTCATAAATATCAAAGATCAGGATTTAATACCTTAAAATGCAGTCAGAGAGCAAGATAAGGTCAAGTAATCAAGAACTAGCCTTAGGATTTGTTGCTGTGAATATAAACTATAAGTCAGGAAAGTTCTTAGTCTCAGTCCCAATTTAACAATCTGGAATCCTGTATCAGAGAATCTATTCTGCTTTGTAAAAATAATAATAATAATAATAATAATGGTAATCAAACAAGACAGCTCTGTTCTCTACAAAAGGGTGCAAAAAAAAGAAAGAACAATAATAACCTTAAGTTTTACAGATATCTTGTAGTATTCCGAGGAGGGAAACTCAAATCAATATAAATAATTTTAATTTTTTAGAACTCGTGGCTGTCTTCTTCATTAATCATAAAAAGTGAACTTAGAATGTATTTTTCCAAAAGGACATTAGATTTATCTTTAAAAATCCAAATGTGTAGAGTTCCCTGTTATTTAGATTAACTTCATGTGATATACAGTTTCAGGATTCTTCACTTCTGCCTTCCCCTTCTTAAGCCACCACTTTCCTTTTGTGCTGTTACACTTTCTGTGAGTTCCCAGATTCCATTCAGAACTATTCATCAGTTAGAAACTTCACTCTTGGTATCTTAACATGAAGACTTGGGGAAGGGAGGAGAGGAAACACAACTTCCTTTTGCTATGGGGGAAGAAATCTGCAGGGACACTAGACCAGGAGACATCCAAAAACTAATTACCTTGTAGAAATATCATCTTTCATTTCTCTTTACATCAGCTTGGACAAATTATCTGTCTTGCCAGAAAGGGGGAAAAAAGCATTAAAAAAAAATCAGCAGGTTTTGCAGCCAGCAAATCTTGACAGCCTTCTGATACCTGAATAATGGATGAAAATGCTCTGTTTGCAAAGCATGTCTGAGGAAGAAGAGAACTGATAAAGCCGAGCTGTTTCTCTACTTCCTCTCACTGAAACTGGGAAAAAAGGAGCCTGGTCTTCATTTTATCAAGCAAAGAGATTCAAGTCAAATCAAACCCCTTATTACAGTCATGACAGCAGTTAGACGCAAATAACATTCAAATATATAAAGATGAAATTAACAGAGACATCTTATGACCTACATCTTATGACCTGCTGTACAACCAGCAGCTCACAACAATGACCTTTTCCTTATGTCTATTATAAATCTGCTTAGTTTTGATACACAAGATTTGTATATATTAGAAAGCCAAGATGGTTTACACTCATAAATCCCTAACAAAATATGTAAATGTCCACATGACCATGGAAAATGTCTTCAGACAATGCTGGCTCCCTTGGCCAAAAAAATGGAGATGAGCACTGGGCCCTAGAGTTGGATATCACTGGACAGAGAAATCTTTATTTTTACCTTATGGTAAGGACCTGTCTTCTTCTACCATGAAAAATATGATGGGATGCTAAATCTTGAGCTTTTCTTGCCCTCATGAATACAAATATTCAGGGAATCATTGAAAATGATTGAAAATACATTGTGGTCAACAGAATCTCATAGAATTATGAGATTGTAGTAGGTGGTAGCCAATTAGAAGCAGAATGTGACAAATACAATTAAGTAGAATACAGAAATCTTAGATCATTAGTAAATGGCTGCAAAAAGGAAATTTTACAGGAAACTCTAATTCTTTTTTGCCTTCTAAAGTTCATCTGGATTTTTGCTAGCCCTATCCCAAGGCTATCAAGCTGAGGAAAGACAATCTAGTTTTGTATACTTAAAAGGGATGTCTTCCAGATGTTTCTTGAAATAACTCCATTTGCTGATGCTTTGAGTGGGGAATTTGAAGCAAGGTTCCATATCATGTTAAGCTAAAATGTGATTTGTTTGATAACTAAATCCAGTCCAATACATTTTAATTGACAAACCACAATTAAACATAACAATGGCTTAACACTGTGTTTCATCATAACACCTTGTATTGTGTGAGGATCCATAGCTGGACTCATAATACATTCAAGTTCTAATATGTTATATTTAGTTTTGGATGTCTCTGAATTCAAATAACATTCAGGCTGCCAGAGTTGAGTTGTACACATCTACAGGACCTTCACAGGGCAGCAAATATTATAAACATTAATATCCTTTGCTTCCATTTAGTAGCCATCCAGAATTTTGCATCCCAGAGCTGGTTGCCCTAAATGGTATGCTAAGTTTGGCTAGTCTAAAGAAATGAAGAAATAGGGGTGACATGATAGCAGTATTCCAGTAGTTAAGGGGCTGCCACAAAGAAGAGGGGGTCAAATTATTCTCCAAAGCACCAGAAGGTAGGACAAGAAACAGTGGTTGGAAACTGACCAAAGAGAGAAGCAACCTGGAATTAAGGAGAAGCTTCCTAACAATAAGGACAATTAACCAATGGAACATCTTGTCTTCGGAAATCGTGGGTGCTCCATGACTGGAGGTTTTTAAGAAGAAGCTAGACTAGACATGTCAAACTCGCGACATCACATGACATCGCAAGACATATAAGGACTGTTTTGCCATTGCTGACAATGGGGTGAATGCGGCTTCCAGATGACGCTTCCAGCCCATGGGCCAGCATTTTGACACCCCTGGGCTAGACAATCACTATTTGAAATGGTATAGGTTCTCCTGCTTGAGCGGGGGCCTGGACTAGAAGACTTCCAAGGTCCCTTCCAGCTCTATTCTGTTCTATTCTATTCTGATTCTGATTCTGAAGCCCATCTGGGTTATTTTGTGTATGACTTTATGCATTGTACAAACCCAGGGGTTGCAACCTGTGAATATTTTATGGGTTGACATTTTTTTTATTTAAGTCATCATAGTACATCACTATGATATACAAAATCTATCATTTTATGTGGACTTTCTAGAATTTACTTCTTGTTAAGACTTTTGCACTGCTGAATCCCCCCCCCCTTCTCACTCACTCACTCACTCACTCACTTATGTATTCACACACAAAGACACACAAATACAAAGGATACTGGGTGAAAACACATATAACTTACAAAATGTATTAGTAGAGTCTTCAACCAGATTCAATTATAAAAGAGTTCCCTAAGATAAAATAAGCCATTCTGTTTCTCCTGATAAATCAACTTTTTCACATTATTCAAAGCACCGGGAGAGAAAGCAAGTTTCCCATTAGCTTCCCCGCTGTTTTGTTTCAGCTTGCCAAAGAAGAGATATCTTTCATGTTAGGAAGTTGTCAATTAGACTCCATTCCCAAGCTTTATCTCCACCAGGAAATCCATTTAGATTCTTTAAAAATATCAAAACCAATCAAAATAATAAATTGTTTAAAATCCTATTCATGCAGTATAACTAACAGGATGCTATTTCAAATCAACTGAATTTGGAAGGTGTTTAAGATAAATTGACTCTATTTGCAGTCTCTAGTCAGTGTTGAACCAAAATATGTCCATTTTGACTATGTTTGCTTGAAATATCTGAATCAACTCATTCTGAGCAATGTGAGCCAAGATTAGACCCTCATCATGAACAAAAGACTATTAAAAATGGCTACCACGTTTAAAGTTGTTTTCTTTGTCACATTTAGGGATTGCCCCACTTCTGCCAATTATCTCATTATCGATACAGATAGTCCTTGACTTATGACCAGCATTGAGCCCAAAATTTATGTTGCTAAGTGAGACATTTGTTAACTGAGTTTTGCCCCATTTTTTGACCATTTTTTGCAGTCATTAAGTGAATCATTGCAGTTGTTACGTTAGTAACCCACTTGTTAAGTGAATCTGGCTTCCCCATTGACTTTGCTTGTCAGAAGGTTGCAAAAGCTGATCATGTGGTCCTGGGATACCGCAATTGTCATAAATATGATTCAGTTGCTAAGAATTTGAATTTTGATCACATGACCATTGGGATGCTGCAATGGTCGTAAGTGTGAAAAATGGTCATAAGTCACTTTTTTCAGTGCTGTTGTAACTTTGAATGGTCACTAAATGTTATAAGTCGAGGACTACCTATAGAATTCAGAGGCTGGGTTGATTTAATAGTTCTTAAGCACTTACGTGAAAAGACAACAAATCTCATCTTTCATCTTGAAGCTCTATAGAGCCTCTGGAAATCCATTCCCTTTTTGCTATGAACTATCTTTTTTATACTGTCTCCTAGATAACATTCCCCTCTTCCCCCAGACCTCTGTGGTCATGCCTATACCATACCATACCATACCTTTCCATACCATACCATACCATTAGAATGATGGTAAGTTGACAACTGTATACTTCTTTTTCACTAGGTAATGGAAATTATGAGTTTGGGGTGTTCTAAGGATTTAGGAAATGGAAGAAGCCTACAATCATATATCGTGTTTATATCTGCTCAAGGTTCAGAGCCCAGTGAACATTATTTCCAGATATATGGACTTATACTTGTCCTATGTAATATTCGTGTAGAATAGCAACTAGCTGAAATGAACAAGAACAACACCTACTTGTTATTACTGCCTCTTCTGTAATGTCAAGTCTCCTCCTGAAGGACTCCACAGCAAATTGTGAAACACGTTATTTCTGGAAGTCCTGAGTATGAACATCTATGCTGAGGCAAATGTCAATTGTGAGAATGTCAGCATGCAAATGCTATGATTTAAATTCTTGCCTTGGATGCTGGGACATAAGTATTAATGATAAGATATCACAGTGTTTTACTGTGGACACCATTAACTTTGAAATATAACAAGAAGCACCTGCTCTTTAAAGCAGAGGTCCCCAATCCCTGGGCTGTAGCCTGGCATCACTCCACAGCCTGCCAGGAACTGGGGTATGTAAGCGAGCAAAGCCCCATCCTCACACTTGTGGGATCCACACAGTGTGCAAAAAACCACATCCCCCAATTCACCGAAAAATTGCCCTCCACAGAACTGGTCCCTGTTGCCCAAAAGATTGGGGACCTGTGCTTTAAAGGACATCTCCCTGAGCTCAACTCCTCCAAAAGTGATCTTCTAAGTGGTGGAATTTGGTTTCAAACAACATATATACTAATGTGTGATTGATGATTAATATCTTCTAATATTGCCACTATGATTAATTTATGATTCAATGAGTTGCAACAACTCAATTAGCTTGATTCAGTAAATCATAGTTAAGTAAGTCATAGTTAAACCTATCATGTCTAATGGATTAGTCATTAGGAGGAATAAAGATTATTAGGTTTTGGAAAAATACCTCCAAGAATTTTAGTAGCCTTAGTTTTAGGTTTCTAGCAAGATCTATGGAGATTCTCAATCATCTTGGTCAAGGGTCACCAACCCCTGGGCTGTGGCCCACTATGAAGCTGTGGAAGAAATGGACAAGCATGTGTGCATGAAGGTTCACTAGTGTGAGTGGCAGACAAGTACAAGCAAAACTCCACTTGCGTGAGTGGAAGGCACTTGTACTTGCGTACGAAATTCCGCTCCTGCAAGCTCAAGTGCCCTATAGTCAAGCATCCTCTGCATGCTGAAGTGGAGTTTTGCATGTGAATGCAAGCTCCATTCGTGCAAGTGGAGAATGCATATGTACACCACTCGCAACAAATGGAGTTGTGCATGCACATGTGCACCTACCACTCAGTCACACACCATCAGACCAGAAAGCCAAGCTGGAAAGGTTGGGGAACGCTGACCTAGGTCATGGCTGCCTCAATGATGCTTTTCCAAAAGGCAACTGGACAACCCTGGGGGGTTTTTTCCTTGAAAACTTTTCTCTTCTCATCTAAAAACTGAAAAAGCTTCTTGGATGAAAGCAAAACATTTTCAAGGAAAAAAAAACAAGAAAGTCTAATTGCCTTCCAGAAATGGTTTCTAGCAAATTTTGTCTGTCACTGAACTTTTGGTTGTTGGCTTAGCCTTGATACTTTATTGTATTCTGTGTCTGGACTGTTTCTATAGGTACAGTTTTGGCCTAAGCAAAACATTCAGTCAATTTATCTTTCAACTCTTGCTGGAAAATAAGAGAAGGAGAGTTCTATTGCCTTCATTACATTTCTATGTATCTTCTGGAGACATCTAGTTGGGGAAAGAATGCCGGACAGTGAGTCTCTGGAATATGTTTTTTTATTTTATTTTAGCAAAGCCAAGTGTAGGTGCTTTGATTCTAACCAATCCTGTTGAATGTTGTTTTTGGCTTAGTTGCTATGTCTATTATCAATGTTCTTTTGTAAGTCTACCATTTTACAGAGGAACTAGAATAAATAATCACTGTGGCAAAAAAAATGCCAAGAGCACATCTTCTTTGTATGTTGTTTACAAATTAGTACATTTATCGGGCACTGATTTACTGTCTGTTAGTTTTAAAAACTGCATTTCAGGAAAAGGAGAAGGGGAAGGAGAAGAATAAATATGGTTACCAGCCTCAAATGTTTGCCTACCTTTGATTTATCAGTTAAGGGCATATGTATCACTGCAATAAGTAGGAGGAGGGAAGGCTAGGAAGAACAGATCCTATAGAAAATATGTGAGTTTTTCTTAAGTCTAGAAAACAAAACTTTTCATATTCCATCCCTGGCTCCTAATTGAAGAGTTTCCCCATTATTATTATTTTCCCCTGATATTCTTCCTCCAAGACCCTGAATGGCAGTTTTGCCTTACACCTGTGTATATTCATCTTCATTTATTCTAATTTTTAAAAGATTTGCTAACTAAAGATAACTATTAACCATTGCTCGCAAAGGCTGATAGGACGAATGCTATGTAAAGTAGCAATCACACCAAGGTAGCAGCTTCCTTCCATTCCTCAGGCACTTCCCTTTGAGAATGTAGGAATGAGTAAAATAAAGGCCTTAATATAATAAAACTAAATAAGTAAACAAATAATAAAACAATGATTTTAAAAATAATACTATTTGAGCCAGATGTTGCTAATCTCAGCTATGGGAAAATTGTTTTGTATATTTCTAGCCCCCAAAGAGTTCCACTAATCTTTCTGAGATATTTTGACATTTTTCCAGGTCTCTCCTCTGGAAGATAAGACATCCTTTCCTTAACCACAAGGTCAAAGTCAGCCATGAATTTATTACTTAGATTCTGAACTAGAGGTGGCCTTGTAGGACAGTAGTAGCAATCTCAACAGCCGACTTAGCAAAAAAATATTAAAATGTATCCAAATTCTAGAATTATCCTAATTTGTTTTACACCAAAGTTTTACCAGCCAAAAATGTAAGAGTTATAAGAAAAATGGAAATCATGTTTTGTTTTGTTTTCTTAGAGATCTCCTTAATGGTTCCAGTCACTGACCATTTCCTCCCTTCATGGAGACAGCATGGAGAAAATGACAGCTGTCACTACAAACACAAGAACTTCCAACTTCAGACCAACAATCAAGTACCTCTGTCAAGAAACTGCCAAAGAGCCATTAGTAAACAGCCCAACCAAAGAATCCCTAAGACCCCCCCTGACAGGCAAGACACCAGAATATAAACAAACAGCAAACAACATTCCTTGCTAGCACTGATGATGTTACCTAGTTAGGGTAATGAAATGTCTGCAAGAAAACAAGCAAGCTCAGAGAACACCAAGGACCCCTCACTCTAAAATGTGTCTGGCCAATAAATCCTTCATTGCATTGTCCTAATGCAGCCATTATCATTACAATCCAGCATAGTAAGAACATTAAGCTCAGTTAATTTAATATAATATTGAATTATAATTCAGGTAATGATGGGGATTATGGGTGTAATGTGTACAGAGCCCATAGAATTTATGTTCCATGAAAGTAGTATCACAAAAACAGCATCTCCACCAGACGGATTCGTACTCGTATTCGGTCATACTCAGCGTGTGGTCCTCAATGGAAATGCATCTACATGGAGGGAAGTGTGTAGTGGAGTGCCCCAGGGCTCTGTTCTGGGCCCAGTGCTCTTCAACATCTTCATCAATTATTTGGAAGAGGGGATAGATGGGGAACTCATCAAATAAGCAGACGACACTAAGCTGGCAGGAATAGCCAACACTACAGAAGATAAGCTTAAGATACAGAAGGATCTGGACAGGCTTGAAGATTGGGCACTAACAAAATGAAATTCAATGGTGAATTTCTACATTTAGGCAAGAAAAACCAAATCCACAGGTATATATAGCTGGTACCTTGCTCAATAATAGTAATTGTGAAAAAAGATCTCAGACTCCTAGTCGACAATCACTTAAATATGAGCCAGCAGTGTGCTGCAGCTGCCAAAAAAGCCAACACAGTGCTAGGCTGCATTAACAGAGGGATAGAATCAAGATCACGTGAAGTGTTAATACCACTTTACAATGCCTTGGTAAGGCCACACTTGGAATACTGCATCCAGTTTTGGTCACCACGGTGTAAAAAAGATGTCGAGACTCTAGAAAGAGTACAGAGAAGAGCAACAAAGATGATTGGGGGACTGGAGGCTAAAAGATATAGGGAACGGTTGCTGGAATTGGGTATGTCTAGTTTAATGAAGAGAAGGATGAGGGGGGACATGATAGCAGTGTTCCAATATCTCAGGGGCCGCCACAAAGAAGAGGGAGTCAAGCTATTCTCCAAAGCGCCCAAAGGCAGGACAAGAAGCAACGGATGGAAACTAACCAGAGAAAGCAACCTAGAACTAAGGAGAAATTTCCTGACAGTTAGAACAGCTAATCAGTGGAACAAGTTGCCTTCAGAAGCAATGAATGCTCCAACAATGGAAGTTTTGAAGAGACTGGACAGCCATTTGTCTGAAATGGTATAGAGTTTCCTGCCTGAGCAGGGGGTTGGACTAGATGACCTCCAAGGTCTTTTCCAACTCTCTTAATTTTATTAAAATATTCCCTTATACGGATTGAGGATTTTTGTGCCTCCTAAAAACCTTTTTATTAAAAAAAAATCAACGTGCATTCGATTAGGGGAAAGAGCACCTCTATCTTGACGATGTAGGCAACATTAGGAATCTCTGTTTTCTTTGTTCTCAGTGTGTCTCTTTCTTAAAATATTTTTCCTGACTAATTGAAGAAGACTTCCCATTCCCCCTCCTCTTTTCTGATTATTTATGCAAGCTTTTGATTTCTAACGTGTGACAGGTTGGAATGAAACTGGTGGCTGAATTAATTAAAAACGAAGATGAGAGCTCATCCTTCTCTTCCCTTTTTACTCCACCCCTACAATTATAACCCCAACAAATGCTGGCAGGCAATGTTCCACTTTGGAACTAGCAACTTATTTTAGAGGTTTCCAGCACTCCAGCAGCAGCTCCTGGTTGAAATCTAGAGCTGAAAGAAAGATGGTGGAAAAGAATGAGCAGCCTTAGACAATAGAGAGGAGGGGACGGTTTGGAGAAAAGTCCCAAGCATCATTTCATAAAGCCCTCAGTGAAAAAAGACAACATTTTCAATTACTGGCCCTTTGTTTTGTCTTCAGTTGAGAGAACCAGGACAGGAAAAAAATCAAAAAGGTAAAAAGAGATGTCTTCAGTTCCTTGCTGGGGAAATGTAGCTTATATTTGTGGAAAAAAATGCATTTCAGCTGGGATTAATAAGGATGATCTGGAAGTGGGATGAGTCAGGTTTGACTCCATACATTACCTTGGGTTTACTTGGGTAACCGTAGAACAGGTTTTTTTTTCTCTCTCTCTCTCTCTGTTAGATCAACCTCTGAGTTGTTGTGTCTTATATGACACCATGAATTCCAAGGAAGGAAGGAAGGAAGGAAGGAAGGAAGGAAGGAAGGAAGGAAGGAAGGAAGGAAGGAAGGAAGGAAGGAAGGAAGGAAGGAAGGAGGGAGGGAGGGAGGGAGGGAGGGAGGGAGGGAGGGAGGGAGGGAGGGAGGAAGGAAGGAAGGAAGGAAGGAAGGAAGGAAGGAAGGAAGGAAGGAGAAAGGAAGGAAGGAAGGAAGGAGAAAGGAAGGAAGGAAGGAAGGAAGGAAGGAAGGAAGGAAGGAAGGAAGGAAGGAAGGAAGGAAGGAAGAAGGAAGGAAGGAAGGAAGGAAGGAGAAAGGAAGGGAGGGAGGAAGGAAGGAAGGAAGGAAGGAAGGAAGGAAGGAAGGAAGGAAGGAAGGAAGGAGAAAGGAAGGAAGGAAGGAAGGAAGGAAGGAAGGAAGGAAGGAAGGAAGGAAGGAAGGAAGGAAGGAAAGAAGGAAGGAAGGAAGGAAGGAAGGAAGGAAGGAAGGAAGGAAGGAAGGAAGGAGAAAGGAAGGAAGGAAGGAAGGAAGGAAGGAAGGAAGGAAGATAACTGGTATAGAAGATGAATTGGTGCATTCTTTTAGGGTATGGTCAAGCTACCCTAGTAGTTGAGTTCATATTTTGGGAAGATGACAGCTCAGTGAGCAAGAGAATATATAACTCTATAGGCCAAACAGTTCTGCTTTTACCAAAGCATTAGATTTTCTTTTTTAAAAAAAGAAGCTACATTTAAATTTCTGGTATGAACTTTGTCTGCTTCCCACAACAACATGGAAAGAAAGTGAAACTGGCAGTAAAACAAAGCCTATAGAGTAGTCTATAGAATAGTCAACATTGTTCTAAGACAGTGAAGAGGACACCATTGGTGTCCTAGTTTCTATAGGAGGCATGGAGAGATAAATAGTGCACAACTACATAACTACTTCATCTGCAGAGTGATGCTATGGCATAGGATCCCTGGGCAGATTAAGGCTTTAACATCTTATTCCTAGGGGTTTTTTTAATCTCCAGTTACATCTCACTGGACACCATGCAAGGTTGCCACCAAGCCAGGCCGCTACTGTCCCTTGATTACCCCTGTATTGCACTTCCTTTCTTCCTCATCCGTTGAATTACATGGCACCATCCAACCCTAAGAAATTACTGAACTGGGTTTCCTATACCCTCCTAACATATTACAGGAATCTTAAAATGGCAGATAGTTCTCCAAATGTGACTGGTGCTGCAGTGGCTAAGTCCTTCATCAATGTGCTGCTAGATTTATTAGCAGGTATGGCCACCAAGTAGCAGCCTGCCAAGGAATGGAAGAAAGATGAACAATTCAGATAATCAAACAGTAAACAACAACCTAATCAGGAAACTACCAAGAAGAAAATAACACTCCCACCAATACTAGCACAGCAAGTCACCGTTTCTAAAAAGAGAGCAAAACCAATTTCCTTCTGGCACTAAAGATGTTACCTAGTTGGATAATAAAATGTCTGCAAGAAAATAAGCAAGCACAGAGAGCACGAAGGACCACATAGAGCAAGGATCGCTCAGACACCAGTGCCAATCACGTTAGCAATTCCTTCTAGCAAATATCCATAGAATCAGGTAGTGTTTTCTTAAAATGTTGTGCTGAAATTTCTCCTGCATTTGATGTTATAATGCTTATTATTTCAGGAAAGGTGATTCCTCTGACTTATTGTCCAATAAATTATGTTTTATTTTTATCCATTTGCAAAGAGGAATTGACTTTGAGTTAAATTCTTTATTAATGGTATTCTTGTTCAAGCTGGCCAAGAAGCACATCCCTTTTTTTATAATAATGCATCTATCACTCTGCAGTCTTCTTGACTTCCCATGTTTCAGTTAAATCACAAAGAATGTAATTTAAACCGGTAGGTTTTTCAGCTTACAAAGGTGGACAGTCAGAGTTCCTCCAGATTAATTAAAAAAAGAGGTACACCAGGAAATAACACAACAGTCATATCATCCTCCACTTCTAACAATAAGAGCTCAGGCTTACCACCCAGGGAAGTTGAAAAGATCCCAAGAATAAGGTGGAAAAACAGAAGCCTCTTTCACAAAGGGAGAAAGCATTTGAAAAAGCGCCAGGGTGATTTTGGCACAACATTAGTTCTTTCTTTGTTCAGGCTCATCTCTCCCTCCCTCCTAGCTAAAGTTACTTACTTGCAGACCTGTCAGACTTAGAACCCTTTTCCCATTACAAAACACATCTCTGCATGCCCCTGTGATGGAGATTAGTAGCAAGAAGCCTGTTGCAACATGTTGCAGTTGCTTGCCTTCCTCTGCAGGATGTTCCATAGTATTATTTATGGGGAAAGTTCCTGTCAGCTAAGTCGGGTGTGTGAGAGGAGTCACAGTAGTGTAAATATTTATCTTACCATTCCCCGCCTGGTCACTGGCTCCCTCCAGAGATAGTTAATGATCTCCTGACCTTTTAAGAATGAAGGCCAATGTCTATATATTTCTCTCCACTGCTTCCCTGCAGGAAGACTTCTCTTCCCAACATGCATATATATACACCCATGGTTAGTTATACTCACCAACATTTCACAGAGGAAAGTGATGCTCTTGTCACCTTCATCTCCACATGGCAAATGGATGCTTCTCATCCATCACTGGAAACTTATATCTCAATCTTTCCATATCAAGGACCCGAGTTTCAGTCCTTGCTGTACCGATAGAGCATCTTCAAGGACAGTGATCGACCTCACCTGGCAGTTTAAGTGTGATTTTCCCTTTTAGAATTCAGACATTGGCCAATAGCCCTCCACTTATGATTACTATTGGGATCAAAGTTTCCATTATTAAGCAGAGCGGTTCTTAAGTCAGCTGCCCAGTTTTATGAACATTTTTGCCATGTTTGTTAAGCAAATCATTGTAGTTCTTAAGTGAATCATGAGGAAGTGAATGCAGCTTCCCCCATTGACTTTGCTTGTTAGATGTCAGCTGGGAAGGTTGCAAATGGCAATCACATAACACTGCAATCATTGCCAAGCAACTGAATTTTGATCATGTGACTGTGGGGAATGCTATGATGGTCTTAAGTCAAGGACCAATTATAAGACATTTTTATCAGGGCATTGTAACTTTGAACAGTCACTAAAAGAATGGTTGTAAGTTGAGCACAATCTGTAACCAGTCAGGAATGGAATCTCACTTGAGCAGACATTTTAAAAGGCAAAGGATAGTGCCGTGCAGGTGATCAAGGGGGAACATGGGGGTTAACAGAACGGTCTACTGCTGATGAAAACTGTATGTTAAATAAAGGAATCTCTTCTGTGATATTTATTACAAAACATATCTACTAGCAAGCAGAAGTGGAGCCTGCTAATAAGCAGATTGTAATTGTTCCTCCTTCTTTGAAAGAACAGCTTTTGAGTGAATTTTTGAATGAATTTTATCATGTGGCATATTTCCTGAAAAGGAAAAAAGAACGCTTCCCTCAAAATGTATCTTTTAACACTGGAGAGCAGTCTTAAGACTTCTTGAATCTGGTAATGGAGACAGACAAGTATTTTTCTATCTAATCTTCCTTTTGAATGAGGGGGGTCTTAAATTCAGAGTTATCTTCCTTTCAGGTAAATATAGTTGGTGCAATTCAAACGTATAACCTGTAATATCTAATTTTTAATGCTAGCCCTGAGCTAATGCTTGTTCTAAAGGAACTTTTCACTTCAAAGTGGACGGGAAAAGAAGCAAAAAAAAAAGTTCATTCTTTTTCTTCCTTGAAAAGAGATTTTTTTTCCCCATTTTCCTAACTGTACTTGGAATGGTGCTAAATCAAATTACAGCTTAATTCCTGGAACACTTTAGACACCTTAGATTCGAGCACATAAAAAATTGTTCATAAATATATTTTAGAGAAGAAAAAATATCCCACAAAAGTACCCAGTATTTTCTAGCCACCAATAAGAGAGATAAAACTGTTAAACTTGACTTTCTAACTACTTTCTCAATATGTTATCTGTAATGTATTGAGGGTTTTCTTGTGTGCAAAGTTCACATGTTGTAATTGCTGCTAACGGTTGCCTGTGTAACAGCTTGGGGGTTTTAGCCAGACTTAGAGTCTCCTGCTCAGCCATTGGCTGATTTATGCGGGAACTGGAGTACTTTAAACCTACTGGCTGCCACCTAGTGACCATCCTGATAAATAGCAGTGCAGACGCACACGCAGCCCTCTTCTGTTCCAGTAGCTCAATAAAGCATGTTCCTGTTTTCATCTCGTGCTTCGAACCAATGCAATACATAACACTGGCAATGAACAAATTTAATAAATAAATAAATAAAATAATTAAGATTACCTGTATGCATTAAATGGCTTGTCCTATAATATTATTTGATTATTCACTTCAGATATTTTCACCATTAATATTTCCTCCATTCACACCTCACAAGTGTAAAATGTATTAAACTGAACTTTATAATGTTCTCTACTCAGAGTTTCTTTAACTAAGTCTGATTCGTTGTTTATTTCTCAGCTCAAGTTGATCCCCCAGTATCCTCCAGAACTCAAGCATACATATTAGTCTATCTTTCAATTCTTTCTCACAAAAACAACAGCCATGTCAAATAGAATTAACTGTCTCAGAAGGAGCTAATGAACTTTTGTGGCTGAGGGTACACTTAATCATAATCATAATAGTAAAGTTGGAAGGGACCTTGGAGGTCTTCTAGTCCAGCCCTCTGCTCAAGCAGAAAAACCTAAAGCATCTCAGACAAGTGGCTGTCTAGTCTCTTCTTAAAAATCTCCAGTGATAGAGTGCTCACAATTTCTGGAGGCAAGCTGTTTCACTGGTTAATTCTCCTCACTGTCAGGAAGTTTATCCTTAATTCCAGATTGCTTCTCTCTTTGATCAGTTTCCAACCATTGTTTCTTGTCCTGCCCTCTGGTGCTTTGGAGAATAATGACTTTCTTGTGGCAGCCCCTCAGAAACTGGAGTACTGCTATGATGTCTCACCTATTTCTTCTTTTCTTTAGACTAGCCAAACCCAAGTCCTGCAACCACTCTTCGTATGTTTTAGTCTCCAGGCCTTTGATCATCTTAGCTGCTCTTCTCTGAATTTTTTCCAAACTCTCAACATTTTTTTTTTGTGATATGGTGACTAAAATTGGCTGCAGAATTCTAGGTGTGGTCTTATTAGGGTTTTATAAAGCAGCTCTAATACTTCACGTGGTCTTGATTTTATGTCTCTGTTTATACAACCTAGGATTGTATTAGCTTTTTTGGCTGCTGCTGCACACTGCTGGCTCATAGTCAAGTGATCATCCACTAGGACTCCAAGGTTACACAATAATCAACTAATAAAAAAACCTCCACCTTTCCCTAGTAATACTTTTGTGTGGTATTATGTTAGTCACAGAAGGCTGAATACAAAATCTAATACAAAAATATAAAATTTGTAGTATTCTTGTTTTAAAATTTTTGTAATAAAAATGTAAAATGTTATATTTATTTTATCAATTTAATGTAATTAGATCATAGATGAGACAGAGACAGAAAGAGACATATAGATGATGATAATGATGGAAAATAAGCAAAAATATAGAAGGGAATGTTTTATATATATTATTTTGAGCTCTTGAAGAAAGGACATAACATTCCTCTTTTCTAATTATGTGTTGTTATTGTGAGGACTAAATCAAAGCAAGTCATCCTATGATGAATTTAACAATCTTCTGAGATTTTTGACATTTTAGAGACAAAAGTACATCGTTCATCTTGTGAGATTGTATAGTGGCATATGGGTCCTGGAAAGACTGCCAAATGCTGCTTTAATCCAATATAGTTTTAATCTCAGAATCACTTAACGTAATTAGTTGATGAGTTTCATGATTGTAATTTTCAATGGAAAGGAATCTTTAGCTGTAGCTAGTCATCTTAAAAAACTTTCTTTATATTGACCAATTCATTTGAATCTCATTCATATCACTTCCATATTCATTATCCTAGAAAGAATCAACAGCCACTGTGACTTTCTTTATCACTGAGCCAAATAAAATTGACTGAGTTATTTTTACAAACTGGAATATATTTCCTTTCAGACCAAAAAAGGAAAAGAAAAGGCTGGATAGTAAATATCTGATAATAAGAGGTTGCAAAACACAGTCTGAGTAAAGGAACAAATTTCACACTGATTGAAATAGTCTTAGTGGCAACACCTTGGTTCAGAAAGTTTGGTTTCTATGTCTATGCGGCATGAGTGAAATATATCTTCCTGATCTCAAATTCCTAGTATAAGCAACATGTCTAGCTGTTTGATTTTTATTTACTTCCATTCTGGCATCCATTCCATATGACCACCAGCACTCCTAAAGATGGAAAATAATTGCAAAAGTCATCCCTAGATGTGCCTAACCGATTAGGAAGCTGGAGTGCTGTACAAGGAAAACACATCCAATTTAATGACATTCAAAGGAATGAATGTTTATTTATGGATTTAAAGTATCAGAAATGATTGGCTGCTCACAAAATCCTGACAGAAAGTTTGTTTTGCTTTTTTAGATGTTTCATTCCTCAGAAAGAAAAAGGAGGCTGAACACATCACTTTGTAAGTTGAAAGTAGGACGAGGAGATCTGCTTTCCACAAAAAGACAGCTGGAATGCTTTGGAGTCTTCCACTTCTGAATGGGAAATGCAATCTACTAAGAAAGTCTGAAGTCATTCAAATGTTGCCTCTGGTGAAGACAATGTAAAGTTTTGGAACATCAACCTGTCATCTCAATGGTGGTTGCTTCAATATAGTTGGAGAAAGACAGTAAGTTTCTCCTTTGGGGGTAAGTTTGACTTCCTTCATGAGTGTAAATGTCTTGCTGTTCATTTATCATAATTTATATGTATGTATATAACATAGTAGGGGATGCGGTGGCTCAGTGGGTTAGGACGCTGAGCTTGTCGATCAGAAGGTCGGCAGTTTGGCGGGTCAAATCCTGAATGCTGCATAACAGAGTGAGCGCCTGTTACTCGTCCCAGCTTCTGCCAACCTACCAGTTCGAAAGCACATAAAAACGCAAGTAGAAAAATAGGGACCACTACGGTGGGAATGTAACATTTTTTCGTGTGCCTTTGACATCTAATCATGCCGGCCACATGACCACGGAGACGTCCTCGGACAAGCGCTGGCTCTTTGGCTTTGAAACAGAGATGAGCACTGGCCCCTAGAGTTGGAAACGACTAACACACATGTGCGGGGGAGCCTTTACCTTTATATTACATAGTTCAAATTATTTCAGACATTATAAGGCCAGATAGAGCAGGAATGAGCAAGTCCTCAGTCTAGAGTTGTTACATTCCCACAAATGGTCTAAATCCAATAACTCTTGAATTCCTTGAGTATTCTATAGTGTCAATTTAGCACTGAATGTTAGTTGATTAGAGTCCAGCATAAAGGCTTGAACAATAATTTAATGTATGGTCCTGATACTTTGCCCCTGACAATTGTCACCATCCAGACCTTATGTTCCATCTCACCAGAGATGGATGGGCAAAATTGACATCTTAATATTTCTTGGGTTTAGATATTTCCTCAGCCAGTGGTATGCAGAGATAATAGTGCTTGCCTTTTCTGAAGATTGCAAATTCCATTGTTTGGTCATTGCTGCTAGATTCTAGAACTGCTCATAAAAGAAAATCCCACTTTTGTCATGCCAGCAGTCACAAAAATAGTGAGCAAAACTTTCTGAAATAGAAAAATGGAAGATTTAGAAAGTTTAGGGTATAGGAGAATCTGTAAAAACAACCTTCTCTTCTCCTGGACATATATCTGAATAATGAAACATACAAAGGGATTTCTAACCTTACATTTTAGTTGTGGCTTAGAAGTTTGGTTGGTCTTAGGATGGAGGAACAGCCTGTAAATTCCAGAACTGTTGCCTGGACTGAGGAATTGAAAAATATTCCAGAAGAAAATAGCAAATTACTTCCATCATGCTGCCAAGAATATGCCATGTATAAGGTCACCAGGTGTTGAGTGCAACTCAAGGGACTCTTTAATTTTTAAATTGCCTTGAGAAGTCAGTTGACTAAAAATCGGGATACAAATTTGAAAACATATATGCACATAAGAAAAACACAAGTTCTAAAAATGCTTAACAGGTTGGCCTATTGGCCATATTGACCTATTGATAGATCTAGTTCTATGTCTGATGTACACAACATAATTCTCAATGTATTCACACATTGTGGCTGGTGTACATAACATAGTCAGGGATGTGCTCAAATAGACATAATCTCAAAGCAAAATATAAGGTTCCAGATTCATTCTGATTTTTAAGAATATTTTTGGTCTCATTAAAAAATGAAAATGATAGGTGGCAATACACTATGCAGGATGCTTAGAAAGGATTAGAGGTAGCATTCTTGTAAATTACTGCTTTTTACCTAGTGGTAGCAGTTATAGTAGTAGTCATATTTCAATACAGCTGGTTTTCAAAATGCTAAAATATCTCCATCAGCATAAATAGGTCTAACTGATTGGCAATATTTTAAGTAAAGACCTTATCCAGCTTTCTCTCAAATCATAATGCTATCTGTTGCTTAACTTTTGAGCCATGAGTCTGAGTACGTATTCATATGGGCATGAGAAATTGCAGGGCGATGTAAATTTTAAATAGTTGCACACAGAGTACCCAACAACTACTTTTGATCATCTCAAGAGAAGAAGTAGTTTAAACATACTCCAGAGATGTATAATGTGAACTTATGTGTAAAATAAAATTGGAAGAGGTGACTTGAAGAATATGGCATACCAAGTGTTAATCTATGTGTACTTTTTTTGCACATCTTGCTCAAGGATATTTATCTGATTTCATAGTATATTTGGCAACAGACCAACCAAGAAGGTTGATTTGGGGGAGCCAAGCTGAGATGGTGGACAATTGCTTGTGATTATACTTTTATTCTTGCTTGTATCTGCAAGAGCAGTTTCCTTTGATATCTTGTGACATCAGGGACTTTGGAGAGAAATCAGATATTCAGTCGGATGTGGGATCTTTGATTCCCAAACATTGCAAAATATGGTAAGTTCAAAATGACAAGTGGAGAGCAGGAGAGCATCACAAAGTTCAGAAAAGGGTGTAATTTTGGCAATGATAGCTGACAGTGATTGAAGCAGAAATTGTTTCATATCTCTTGATTGCATGCAGTTATATCTCTTCCTTGCTTGCCAGCAGGATCTAGAATTATCTTTTTTTCCCTAGTCCCGCAAAAGTACAAAAGGGCATTCAGTAGAAGTGACCTTCCCCTTCCAATTTTATCACAGAAGCTTAAGCACAAGAAGCACCTGGTAAGTGAATAGATTCAGTAACAATGCAAGCTTTTAAAAAGAAAAGCAGGTTGAAATTTATTCTATGCTCAGAGTGACTCATCCTCTTAGTAGGTAAAATAAAACATTGGTATATGAATGTTCCCAGGAATTAATATTCTTTATGTTCATTATTCATATACGAACATAACCAGTGGTGGGATTCAAATATGAAAACAACGGGTTCTCTGTATGGATACCGCTTCCAGAAGTCCATTCTGGGCCTGGACAACAAAAAAATTAGCTACTGGTTCTGCTGAAGTGGTGCGAACTGGCTGAATCCCACCACTGAACATAACTAACCTTCTAAACGTGTGGACGTGAGCAGAAATGTCACCCCAACCATCACAATTTTGTCCAAGATACTCCCACAATATTTCTTTTGTTTATTTCATTGGTTTTCCACCCTTGTTTTACATGCTGCAGTAATCCAGCACACTATCAAACTTTTTTGAGCTGCTTCTGAGATCTGGGTCTTATATATATATATATATATATATATATATATATATATATATATATATATATATATATATATATATATATATATATATATATATATATATATATATATATATATATATATATATATATATATATATATATATATATATATATATATATATATATATATATATATATATATATATATATATATATATATATATATATATATATATATATATATATATTACTGTATTCAGTTTACAATATTTGAATACTGCTGACTTTACATGAATGCTCAGCAGTTTACTAGAGTAGTCAAGAATCAGTAACCATTAAAATTAAAGCAATGTCTACTTAAGTGATTATCTTCCAGTAAAATCCTCAATAAAATCCGTAACATTTTTATTAAAAAAACGCTTTGTGCAAGAGCTCTAATTTAATTGCCTTGTTAAACATCATCAGGTTTTGAGCAGGCAATCTTAAGTGCCACCATCTGTAGCTTTGATGTTATGAAGTTCCACAGGGATGGAGTATATACTAGGGAGCACTGCACACTTTTCTCCTAAACTCACACTGAGGGAGGAATGGAGTCTCAGCTCCTAGGCTTCTAACAAATGTTCCAGATATCTTGGTCTTATCTAAAGAAAGAAACCCTGCAACAAGCAAGTGCCAAGGCAGAAAGGTTTTTAGGGGTTAAAAGCAGCCATTTGCACTGTACTCAGAAGCTTATTGAAATCCATTTAAAAAGGCTCCACTGAGCACTTTCATTCACTAACTATATGGGCTGCTGGTGATGTACATAATGTAGTTCCATCCTGATAATCCAAGACAGTCTCATGTAGAGTCTGTTGCAGAGTTGATTGATATGAAGATTGTAGCCAAGGTCTCATGCATCATAAAAGGCCATAGCTAACACATCAGTTTACAACTGATCAAGGACTTCTTAGCCCTGGCCTTCCCATTTCTATCAAGTTCTGACAGTTTTGGTGCTCTACAGAGTCCAATACTGTTAGCTCTTCAAGGTCTTTCATACAAGAAATATAAACTATGAGTATGTTATTTTTATACTAAGTTACATTAACAGAATCTTGCAAGTCTGAAAGTATTTTTTCCTCTACCACAACCACTTTATTTTTATTTTTCAGCAAACTAGGGATGATCTCTTCTGAAACATTTACCAGGTCTCCTCTGCTTTTTTGGGCTCAGATGTTTTTTTTCCATGATGGTTGTCTAGACTGAGACCCTTCCTTCTGTCTCCCAAGGTTATTCCCCCATACCATCACAGACTTAATGATTGCCTTGGGGGAGTACACAGGAAATGAGGCTTCAAAGAATCAAAATAGTAGGCGGCCTCACATCTACCATTTCAGTATGCATCACATATATATTTGTCATGTTCTGAAAAGTTGCCCCATTCTAGGAGCTGGGGTCCCATATTATATTTCTGCTGGTGATATAATACTATACTACCTTCAAAAAGCAACTGCCTAATATATAATCAGCCCAGGTTCGAATCTCAGATAAAAAGGGTATGACTGACTGATGAGAACATAAGAAGTTCGAAATGATCATTTCAGCCTCCCTGAAATTCTTTATTAGCAATTTGAGTAATTTACGTATATATATATATATACGTAAATTATATATATTTATATATATCCTACACCCCAAAATACAATTCACCATGGAAACAGAATCAACTTCCCTTCCTTGATATCTTAGTCTACAAGAAATCCAACGGCTCCCTAGGACACACTATCTACCATAAAAAAACACACACAAACCGCTATCTGAACGCACTCTCACACCACCACCCAGCACAGATCAACTCCATAGCCAAGACACTCATCTCCAGAACAAAACACCTAGCCGACGAACAACACCTAAAAACCGAACTACACACTCTCACTAATGTACTAACAGCCAATGGATTCCAAAGAAACATAATTACCAACTTAATCCGAAGAGAGACACCCACAAAAACCCAAGACAGAGAACAAGAAAATGGCAAAGCCGTCCTCCCATACTTAAAAGGAACCACAGACAGAATCAGCAAGATCCTCCAAAAACACAACATCAAAACAGCATTCTACACAGACAGAAAAATATCCACCATCCTAAGAAACCCCAAAGACATAATTGGGTTAGAAAACCAAGGAGTATACGAAATCCCATGCCCCACCTGCCCCACCACATACATTGGACAGACCAACAGAAGAATAAGTGCATGCATTGAAGAGCACAAAAACTCACTTAGAAAGGGAGAACAAACTTCATCCCTGGTCCAACACTTTGAAGCCACGGGACATGAAATTGATTTAAAAAAAACCAAAACTATCGCCAAAATCGAACATTTTAACAACAGAATAATCAGAGAAGCCATTGAGATAGAAAAACGCCCCCACAGCATGAACAAACAAGATGATACCTCTCGCCTACCAGCCATTTGGAAACCCGCCTTGATTGACAGACGAGTCCCAACCACCAAGAATGATACCAGACCCAAACTCATGATAACATCACATGACATCACCACCACACAACCATTCAAAAAGCAAATCCGAACCCACAACGATAATGAAACACAACCACAAAACAGAAACCTAACCACAGCTGCAACATCAGCCACTTTAAACCCCTCCAAACCACACAATAAGCAAACTGACACCCACTATAAAAACATGGCACCACCACAAACACGGAGCCGAACAAAAGCAGCACAACTCACCAGTTCAGGTCTAAGGCTGGCAGCTGAGACCAGCCCATCCACTCAAAACACACCCCCACCCAATCAGAACACAGCCCCCATTCAAAACACACCCCCACCCAATCAGAACACAGCTAACCCCCCACCCAATCAGAGCACACCTCCACCCACAGAACACACCCCCTCTGGCAGTTTAAAAAAGAGGAACAAACAGCCACTACCACATACTTCTCCCAGAAGAACGAAGCTGAAGCCACCAGCCTGAGGATGACGGATGAGATTTCACAGGGCCAAATCACTCAATATGAGGAAGGAAGGAAGGGACCACAGATACTATCCACCAGCTTTGTAAAAGAAATGTCTTATGGTTGGTTGTAAACTACTAATTTGGACTCAATATTTCAGGGCACATGTCAGACCTAGCTCTGAAATTAACACAATTGGTATGTTGGCTGCTCAATCTGTCTCAGCCATAGGGTTGAGCTCTCCTATCTTTGAAGTACAACTCAGATGATCACAAACAAGCTATTCCAAATTATTGGAAAGGGACTAGGGAAAGATAGTGCAGATGGGATGGGAAAAGATCAAGAGGCCCAGTTCACTCAAACAGTGTAGCCATGGTGAGTTTTGCTTTCTCGTGGAGCAAGTTCAAGGGTTGCTCCTAGTTCTTCCAAGGAAGGAAATTCTCCCTCATGTGTGTTTAAACACTCAATGAGTCTAAATGAATGTATTTAATAAGGGAGGCATAATTCATCTATATCAAAGGAATGTTGTTCAGCAGCTATTTTTGCCATTCAGAAAATAGTTTGGATCAAAAATGCCTACAGAAAAGGTGCTGAGTCCAGGTTCTCTACTCCAAAACAAAATACCAGTTTCTCACCCCCATGATTAATCCATATTGTTATGTATTGGGCTTGTGGTATTACACCACGTGCTTTGCTGGAGGAGCTAATGGCTCTCCAGCAACCCAGACAGGCCGTCTCCGGTCCTGCAATTGGTCAGCCCCAGGCAGCAAGAGTGGGTTCAAACCTATTGGCTGCCACCTAGGGGCTAGGCTATATATTGTGGCTGGGTGTGGCCCAAGCTTCAGTACAGTTCCAGCAAGAATAAAAGAATGAGTTTCCCTGTACTCATTCTTGTGTCATCATTCCTGCTCACCAGAGCCCACGACTTAACACATATAATCAAGAGCACACTCCTGGAGGGTATATGTACAGAATAATATTAACAATGCATATAATCATGTCTTCTGCCCTACAGTCATTACTAGGTTTGAGGGGGGGGGTTAATGGGTTTGTAAGGATATATAAGTGTTAAAACTGCAGGTTTTGCTCGGCCAGCACAACTAGAAATAGGGGTGACATGATAACAATATTCCAGTATTTGAGAGGCTGCCACAAAGAAGAGGGGGTCAAATTATTCTCCAAAGCACCAGAGAGCAGGACAAGAAACAATGGTTGGAAACTGATCAAAGAGAAAAGCAACTTGGAATTAAGGAGAAAGTTCCTAACAGTGAGGACAATTAACCAGTGAAACAGCTTGCCTTCAGAAATCGTGGGTGCTCCATCACTGGAGGTTTTTAAGAAGAGACTGGACAGTCACTTTTCTGAGTCACTTGTCTCCTGCTTGAGTGGGGGGTTGGACTAGAAGACCTCCAAGGTCCCTTCCAGCTCTATTCTACTCTATTCTAAAAACTAGGAGAACTTCCATGTCAACAGAACTTTCATCTTCAAAAGTAAATCAGGAATCATGGTTTGTCTCCTGTCCAAACCACAGTCATTCATAAATAGAAACTTTATTAACTAATGTGACCTAACTCATTCCATAAAGCAAAGATTTCAACACTGTCTGAAGATCCAGCATCCTCCCAGTTGTAGGCCAAGATGAAGAAGCAAAAACAATCAAAGCCACAGAATATTTTAAAATGTGAAATCATTGTTTTAAAAAGATGTTCCAAAGCTATATAACTAAGAATTCATCATAGATCAAATGTCATAGGCACCTGGCTATTCTTTGGATACCCCTTTGGAAGTTAAATAATTGACATTTGGAAACTAATATAATGGGGGTCAAATCACCTTTCTCATGGGCATTATTGGGCTTTATTTGAGATGTTGGCATTCCAATACATTGCAGGAGATAAAGTCATCTTCTAAGAGAGAGAGCTCAACCCATCTTGTTCACCTGAGGTTTTCCATTCCAATTCCAATTAGTCATTAGAACTGAAACTAACAAATTATAAGAATTTTTAAAAAGGTCCTGATTTTTTTTCACCTTTTCTCATTTCTTTTCATTATGTTTTCCACTGTTTGAACTTTATAAATAAAGAAAAAAACTTTATAAATAAAGAAAAGTAGTCTTGGTTTAGATCTTTAAGACAAACAGTCCCAAGAAAGCATAACATGCAACTAAAAAGTAGTCACATCAATAGTTTGAATTTGCCTTTGTGCATGTAAAGCTTTTTATTTAAAATATCTCATTTATTAATACTACATATTTAGAAATAAGACTAAATACAAGCAATAAGGCATTTTTGAATTTAATGCCATGGGAAAAGAAAAGCAATGTCTTCTCGTACTAGTCCTGAATTATATACTCAGATTGAAGATCAATTGTGAGAAGTGTCTCAAAAGACTCGCATTCATATGTGAGTCATTTTATAATGAATGCCATTGCTTCATTGTTCCATTCCAAGGATACTGTGATTAGTGGTTTTGTAAGTGTTTTGTTTGGGATTAAGGGTTTCTCACCCAAGTATAGTCTCTTGTATTTACACACAGTCAGCTCCTTTCAGGTGAGAAAGGCAGTGATTGCTTAAGCATACCTAGAAAAATAGGCTATGTAGTTAAGTTATAAACAATTTTAAAATGTTGGTACCAATTTATAAAGACTTGGAAATGAAGTTTACCAAAAGTGGATGAGAGAGCATTAGATTCCCAAGAATGAAAAAAAAGCTGCAATTGCAATTTGGAACTGATACCAGAGGCTAGTCACAAAATCTTAAATCCAAAATACGAAGGGGGAAGTAATGTATTCATTTGAAAACTCATCTCTCCACTTACTGGTAGGTACAGAATAGGAAACAGATTTACTTTGGTTTTTTTTTTAATAAAAAAAGGCATAAGGTTCTTCATAAGGGATTTTAATCTTTCTTATGAGGTGCTTTAATCTCAGATTTTCCCCACTATTAAAGTATTAAAAATGTGCCTTATTGGATCGAATGAAGCACTAATCTATTCCAGAATTTGTACCACACAGTGAATAATTGGTCACAGAGGGCAATCAGTGGTGACACACAGGGACTAGATCAGGGTAGGCAACCTTGGCTCTTTTATGACTCGTGGACTTCAACTCCCAGAATTCCTGAGCTGGCTGGCTCAGGAATTCTGGGAGTTGAAGTCCACGAGTCATAAAAGAGCGAAAGTTGCCTACCCCTGGACTAGATGAGAATCTTCTTCCACTGCTTGTCTCTGGTTCCTGATAATCTACTGTCAAGTGCCTCTAAAATGCCATACAATCATCAAGATTAGCAGTCAATGATAACCTAATTGTCCATGGATATGTCAAGAAGTTTTATTTAATCTTTTAAGCTCAGTGGTATTCCCCTCTGATAGCAGCAAGTTTCATTAAACTCTGCCTGGAGTAAAGATCAAATTAAAAGATCTTTAAAGATAAAAATTATGATCTTGGGAGTCTAGAAATAGTGTAGAAAAGAGGAACAAAGTACAGGCTAAACTGTACATTGAATGATTAAGGGAACTAGATGCATCTAGCATATCAAAAAGAAGAGTTAAGGGTTGACATGATAGCGTAGTTCTCCAGAACTTGAGATCTGATCATGGAGGAGAAGGGGGCAACCTATTCTCCAAAGCACCTGAGGGAAAGAGAGGGAGCTCATCTTTTATTGGTGGAAGATTAAAATGAGAACTAACCTAGAACTAAGGAGAAAATTCCTGACAGTAACAACAATTAATCAGTGAGTGGCTTACTTCTGGACATTGTGGATGCTCCATCACTGGAGATTTTTAAGAAGAGAGTGGACAACCATTTGTCCATAATGACATAAGGTTTCCTTCTTGAGCAAGACATTGGATTAAAAGACTTCCAGGGCCACTTCCAACCTTAATATTTTACGTTCTATATTCCAGGGCTTTTCAACCAGTGGTACGGGTACCACCTGTGGTACGTTGGCATCTGGCAGGTGGTACGCGACCATCCTAGAAAAGTGGTAGTGGGGGAGGGGAATGAGCTGAACCAGTGGCAGCACTGCACAAGCCTGAGCAAGAGATGGCTGGAGCTGCAGGGTTGTCAGGGCTCAGTGGAAGTGCCAGGATCAGCGCCAGGCTCCAGTTGGAGCTCAGCACTGATCCTGGCACTTCTGAGCCCAGAAGAAGCGCCGATCAGCTGGAATGTTGCAGCATCTCTAGGGTCTTGTGATTTACATTCAGATGCTTGGCAACTGATTCATATTTATGATGGTCACAGTGTCCCAGAGTCATGTGAAGTGACCAAAACCTGCTGCAATCACCCAGCAGACAGGGGGGGAAAACCAAACACCTCTCCCCAACCCTGCTGCCAATCCTCAACAGAAATGCTCACACAATGAAAACCTTGGACAGAAGGAAGAGCGCCCCCAGGCGGGCAGGCAGGTGTCTTACTCGGCTGTGGCTTGTGGGGCACTTTTTTCAGTGCCATTGTAACTTTGAACAGTCACTAAGTGAACTTTTGTAAGTCGAGGACTACCTGTACTTCATCACTTTTTTCCTTTTTTGGGGGGGGGGGTCATCAAGTTTTTGACACCTTGCTAGGCGACTGGTGGTACTCGTATGTTGCCATATCCTAAAAGTGGTACAATGGGTGAAAAGGTTGAAAAGCCCTGCTATATTCTAAAGAAACGTATCATATAATGAGGAAGACTTTACTTGCATTTCACTTTAGCAGTTGACTGGAGATGAGACAGCATATAGGGCAGAGGTACAAAAACTATCCATATGGTGTAGTAACAACAACTTGCACCTAAACATCGGCAAGACAAAAGAGATGGTGCTAGACTTCCAGAAGAAAAAGGAGGAACCTGCCCCACTTTACATCGGGGAGGACTGTGTGGAGAGAGTTTCCTCCTTTAAATTTCTGGGAGTCTACCTCTGCGAAGATCTGACCTGGAAAGTTAATGCAACCCAGGTGGCCAGAAAGGCCCAACAGAGACTTCACTTTCTCAGGGTCTTGCAGAAGAACAGGGTAGAACAATGGCTTATGACCCTCTTTTACCGATCTACTATAGAGAGCATCCTCTCGTATGGTATTGTGGTTTGGTATGCTGGTCTGACAGCCGTGAATAGAAGGCATTACAGAGGGTGGTGAGCAGAGCACAAGACATTGTGGGCTGTCCCCTGACACCACTGGATGACATCGCCAGGGCTCGTTGCCTTGGCAGAGTGAGAAAAATTCTCAGGGATGACTCACACCCTGGACGGTACCTCTTTACTCTCCTACCATCGGGTAGGAGATATAGGAGTATAGCCAGCCGCACCAACAGGCTGAAAAACAGCTTTTATCCATGGGCTGTTAGGCTTTTGAACAGGAAATAATTTTTATAAATTTTATGCATAACTGACTTGCAAGGCCAGTGTGTTATGCAATTAGCTCACATGGTGTAATAAGATGGAGGGTTTGTGTCACTGTAAGCTGGGGGTGGGGGCACGAAGGGAGGCTCAGCCAATCTCAATGTATACATGGTTGTACTTTGACAATAAAGGTTTGTTCAAATCAATTACAGACAGGAAAAAAGTCCTTTTATATTTGCATTTTCTACAGTGTATTTGATTATGTTCGCCCAGTGTTTCTCAATCTTAGCAACTTTCAGATGGACAGACTTCAACTCCCAGAATTCTCCAGCTAGCATGTCCACCCATCTGAAGGTTCCAAAGGTTGAGAGTCCATTCTTAAAATGCACCCTTCTTAAAAGTTGCCAAAGTCAAGAAATACTTTCTGCTAAATGAGAGAGGCTGAAATGCTGTAATCTCCATCTCCCAAAACCTTTTTAGCTGTCTAACCATTTGGTTGCAACCATCTTTATTTTACATTTGGCTCAGAAGAAAGAACCTGGTAGGAGATGTAGTAAGGATTATACATAAAGCAAAAAATGAGTAGTTCATCCATGTAAAGGAAATAATAGATTCACTTGCTAAGAAGGTGCTTTTAAGTTATTTTCAATACCCCAATCAGTAGAAGAAATCCTTTACCCCAAACTAACCTGACTGGCTCCAAATATTCTCATTCATGGCAATATATTATTCACATTACATACTTCCTTATCTCTTCTATTTAATGTTTTAAACAAAAGAGAATGTATCACAGTGTTGAAAGTGATAAATTAGGAGCAAACAGATCAGATTCAAGTTCCCTCCAGCCCATGGAATTCACTAGGTGATTTCTAGCCAATAATTCTTAATCTTCCAAGGTTATTTCCTTAATGATAGAATGAGAAGAAATGTGTGGAGCTCCCTGAACAAAGTCTGAACTTTATACAACTTTATATTTTATTATTTTATTATTATAGTAAATAGTATTATTGTTATACAGGATTTATTTGAATTTTTTTCATGTAGATTTACACTACTGTATGCATGTGCAATTTTGTGTGTGTGTGTGTGTGTGTGTATACATACTGTTATGTATTTAATGTTATACTGTTAAGTTTTTAATACATGTTGGAATGTTTAAATCCATGAGGTAAAACCGATGACAGAAATACACGTGGCAGCTTTTGACAGCTGTCAAAAGCTGCCACAGGCTACTGCGCATGCGCGGCAGCTGACAGCTCTCAGCTGTCAGCACAGCCGCCTACAGCGCAAGCGCAGCCGTCGCAAGGACTCCAAACTGTCAAACCCAGCCGCCGCTGATTGGACCAGCTTTCCGGCGGGAAGAAGACGACAAGCTGATTGGACAGCCAGCCACCGGCTGGCTATAAAAGAGCGGAGCCACTGCCCTGTCAGCTGTCCGGTGCCTAAATAAAATGTCAAGCTGAGCCAGCTGTCTCCGTGTGGTCCTTGCCCTCGAGCTACTTCACTGGCGACGAGGGTGGGATTTGCTTCGCAGAGCTGAAGTCATGAAGCCGAGGAAAGTGAACCTTTCCGCCGGCCAAGAGCTAGTTACTGCTGAAGTCACAAGTGGAGAAGTTATAACTTCCTCCAACGCCGCGAAGCAGTGATCCAGACCTAGACAGCATGGCCAACCTCGGACATATCCGAGAGTTTGACATTCGTTACCCCGAGTGCTAGGAGTCGCACTGGGGACAAGTAGAAGGGTTCCTGCTGGTCAATAAGATCACGGAGGACCAGTCCAAGGTGGCAGCCCTTCTGTGCCTGAGCAGCCCGGCTGTGTACGACGTTGCCATTGGCCTCTTCAGCCTGGAGCTGGTGGCAGAAGTGCCCTACGTGGAACTGACGGAAAGACTCTGCAAGCATTTTATGCCAACTCGCTCCGAGCTATTCTGGTGGGTACAGTTCGCATGTCGGCACCAGCTTCCAGATGAATCGGCGACCGACTTCATTGCGGGAGTTCATCACGCCGCCCGAAGGTGCCGTTTCCCAGATCTGGAGAACTGGATCCGCGACCAAATCATCATAGGGCTCAGGGACGAACGTCTTCAAAAGAAGATCATTGCAAAGCCCTCCTTAAGCTTGGCGGAGGTCACCATGGAAATTCTGGCATATGAAGACAGCCACCAAGGGACCCTCTCACAGACCGGGAATGGACACCACGGTTCTGTGCACCAAGATGAAATAGCCCACAGCGACAACGGGGAATACGAAGATTTGACCGATGTGGATGCTATTCAACGTCGGTTCGAGAAACTTCAGACCCGTCGCGACGATCGCGGGGGAAGGGCAAGCAACAAAAATGCCAACTACTCTAGAAACAATCCCAAAGAACTGCGATCTGCCTGTGCCAGCTGCGGGGGAAGCCATCCCAGAGCCACCTGTTGATTCCATAACACCAAATGCCATGGCTGTGGCAAGACCGAGCACATCCGAACCGTATGCTGAAGTCGGAACCTCGAGAACCTACACAAACTTGAGGTGACATCCTCAGGTACGAGACCTACATCGGCCTCTAGCAAAAAGCCCCCGGGGTCCCTAGTACAAGCTGTAGACAAGGACAGGGGATCACAGGGAGTCCACCAATTATTGAACCCCAAAGTCAAAATTGAAGCCCGACTACAAGGGGTTCCCTGTGAAATGGAGGTGGATTCCGGCTCTTCGGTCTCCCTCATTTCATTAAAAAGCTTCAGGGAAATTTATTTATTTATTTATTTATTTATTTATTTATTTATTTATTTATTTATTTATTTATTTATTTATTTATTTATTTATTTATTTATTTGATTTATATACCGCCCTTCTCCCGAAGGACTCAGGGTGGTGTACAGGGCAATAAAAATAAGAATACAGGATACAAGATTTAAAATTAAATGATTGTGCCCAATGTAGTAAGTTAGTTAAAAACAATGTTAAAACCCCAAACCCATCAGACCAGGCCGGCTTGTTCGAATAGATAAGTTTTTAGATCACGCCGGAAGGAGCGAAGGTCGGGGGCCATCCGTAGTTCAGCCGGTAAGCGGTTCCAAAGGACTGGCGCGCCCACCGAGAACGCTCTCCCCCTGGGGGTCACCAGTTGACATTCTCTGATTGGTGGTACCCTGAGGAGGCCCTCTCTGTGGGAGCGTACAGGACGGAGGGAAGTTGACGCCGGCAGTAGGTGCTCCCGTAGGTAATCCGGACCCATGCCATGTAGGGCTTTATATGTCATCACCAGCACCTTGAATCTCACCCGGAAGGCAACTGGAAGCCAATGCAGCTCACGGAGCAGAGGTGTAACATGGGAGTATCGGGAGACCCCCAACACAACTCGCGCGGCTGCATTCTGTACCAGCTGAAGCTTCTGAGTGGTCCTCAAGGGCAGCCCCATGTAGAGAGCATTGCAGTAGTCTAAACGAGAGGTCACAAGTGCATGAGTGACTGTACGCAAGGCATCCAGGTCCAGATAGGGTCGCAACTGGCGCACCAGACGAACCTGGGCGAAGGCCCCTCTAGTCACAGCTCCTATATGATCTTCTAAGGAGAGCTGTGAATCTTAAGAGGACACCCAAATTGTGAGCCTTATCTACGGGGGGTAGTAACTCACCCCCAATAGTAAGAGATGGAATAATCTGAATTTCCTGAGATGCCGGTACGTACAGCCACTCAGTCTTGTCAGGGTTGAGTTGAAGCCTGTTCCTCCCCATCCAGACCCGGACCGCTTCCAGGCAACGGGACATCACGTCAAGGGCATCACTGGGGTGGTTTGGGGTCAAGATGAAAAGCTGGGTATCATCAGCATACTGATGATACCCCACTCCAAAAGCACGGATGATCTCACCTAGTGGCTTCATATAGATGTTAAACAGGAGAGGTGAGAGGACCGACCCCTGAGGAACTCCATAAACGAGAGGTCTCGGGGTCGATCTCTGCCCACCCACCAACACCGACTGTGAACGTTCCAGAAGGTAGGAGGAGAACCACTGAAAAACAGTGCCTCCCACTCCCAACCTCCTGAGACGCCGCAGTAAGATACCATGGTCGATGGTATCAAAAGCCGCTGAGAGGTCTAATAGGACTAGGACAGAGGAACAACCCCTGTCCCGAGCTCGTCATAGATCATTCATCAAAGCGACCAATGCTGTCTCCGTGCTGTGTCCGGGCCTGAAACCCGATTGGTATGGGTCTAGATAATCAGTTTCCTCCAGGAACAGAGGAAGCTGATGCGCCACTACACTCTCAACAACCTTCGCAAGAAAGCGAAGGTTGGAGACCGGGCGAAAGTTGTTTAAAACAGCTGGGTCCAGGACAGACTTTTTAAGGAGGGGTCTCACCACCGCTTCTTTCAAGGCAGCGGGAAAATTACCCTCTTTCAATGAAGCAGTTATCACTGCATGGATCCAGCCTCGTGTCCCATCCCGAGCCGCATAAACCAGCCAGGAGGGGCACGGGTCCAATAAGGACGTAGTGGAGCTCAGCTTCCCCATGATCCTGTCTACCTCGTCCAGAGTCACAGGATCGAACTCCTCCCAGATAACATCAACAAGACTGTCCATGTTCTCATCGTTAGATTCTGCCCAGTCGGAATCCAAACCACTCCGGATCTGAGCGATTTTGTCCAACAGATGTTGGCTAAACTCCTCAGCACGACCCTGCAAGGGTTCCTCCCTCACCTCTTGATTAAGGAGGGAGCGGGTCACCCTAAACAGGGCGGCCGGACGATTATCTGCGGACGCGATAAGGGTAGCAAAGTAATTAGACCTTGCCCTCCTCAACACCGTGAGATAAGACCTCGTAAAGGACCTTAGTTGCGATCAGTCGGATTCAGATCGGCTGGATCTCCAACAGCTCTCTAGGCCCCGTCTCCAACGTTTCATCTCCCGGAGCTCCGCAGAAAACCATGGAGCCCACTGGGATCTGCACCGGGTCAGGGGCCGCATGGGTACAACTTGGTCGAGTGCCTCCGTGGCTGCATTTTCCCAGGCTTCCACCAGGGCATCGGCCGAGCTATGAGCAAAGGAGGCAGGTGGGGACCCAAGCGCTGTTTGGAACCGCTCAGGGTCCATTAGGCGTCTGGGGCGGTACCATCTCGTTGGTTCAATAACCCCACGATGGGGAGTGGCAAAATGGAAGGCCAGCCGCAGGAGATGATGATCAGTCCATGACAGGGGCGTAACAATTGGGGAACCCCCACCCAGATCATCTAACCACTGTCCTGATAGGAAAATCAAATCGAGCATCTGACCCCCCACATGAGTCGGGCCCTGGATTACCTGCGTCAGGTCCATGGCCGTCATGGAAGCCATGAACTCCCGAGCTAACTCAGATGATCCCCCCAGGGATGGTAGGTTGAAGTCACCCAAGATCATAAATTTGGGGAACTCAATCACCAGCCCCAAGAGGATGATAAGAAGCTCAGGCAGGGCTACCACTACGCGACTAGGCAAAAGGTACACCAGCAGCAAGCCCAACTGAGCCTTAGGGCCACATCTTAGGAGGAGAGACTCACACCCGGCTATTTGGACAACAGTGGCCTCCCGCGGATATAGGTTCTCCTTCACCACTACCGCCACTCCCCCGCCCCTTCCCTGAGCCCGAGGCCTGTGTAGCACCCGGAAACCTGGTGGACAAAGATCCACCAAAGAGACACCACCCTCTGGTCCTAACCAGGTCTCCGTAATGCAAGCCAGATCCGCATACTCTCCCTCAACCAAATCCCGGATAAGAGGAGCTTTATTAACTACGGACCTGGCGTTAAGATATACAAGCCTGAGTTCAGGTGGTTGCTTATCCTTGCTCCCGGAGCCACGGGCCGAAACCAGAGGGTCGGAGCACATCACCGCTTGAAGATAGCGGGGACACACTCCCAGATGTTGATGCGGCCCTCTGTTCGTACACCTGCTGCCATTCCCTAACGTCGTGGGAATAGGTAATCCCACACCCCGCTTCGGGGCCCTGGGGGTAGCCAGTCCAAGCTCCATCTCAGCGTGATCAATCTCAGGCCTGGCCTGAATAGCGGTTGGTGGACACCCCCCAGTATCCAGCCGAACCTGTAATCCCTCCCCTCTCCCTAACCCCCCCAAAAATTTAGCTAAAAAATAAACCAGGGATCTCTTATTGGATTTATATCAGAGGTCCCTGTCCCTGCCCAACCATCTCTAGGGGTCCCAATAATTGGGTCCGTCATCAAGAGGAGAAGTAGAGAAAGAGGCGGGTCGCACCCAGGAAGAGGGGGCACCCCTGAGAGCGAATAAGTCTGTGCTAGCGTAACAAAGGCGAGCCATAATTGTTTATAAGGTCCAGCAATAGGCGATTCCATGATTGATCAGGAGGATTTAAAGTCAGAAAGTGGGCAGATATCCAGACCATCAAACCAGCTCTACTGCCACTCAAGCTGGATAAATCTCCGGAACAGGTCAGCCACCGTCCTCTCACGACGGTCATAGGCCTGATCCGGGAAGCAGCTTGGAATATACGCCCAGGGTAAGGCATACCCCCATAGGTCTCTCACCTCTAGGGAGGTAGCAGATGGAAAGTCTAAGCCACTCTCTCACAGTGACTTTATACCCGGGTCCTTCTGAGTCCTTTGGGGGTATGGCAGACAGAGGAATTAAGCAGCTATTGGTCAAAGGCATAACAGCCTGCTGAATAATAAAATGGAAAGGTGTTCCGGCTGCACATATTCTTTTCCGTATCAGGAGAGGGCTAGGTGATAAGTGGAACCAAAATCGGCCGGCGGAGCACCAACAGTCCAGCATGCCCCGTCATAGTAAAGAAGCCATAAAACCAGAGCTCTCAGATATAGTTGGCAGGCCAGTGCTAGCTTAAATAGACTTAATGGACTAAACAGGTCTGTAGATCTTCCATTTGGTCTAGCTGGCCTCACGGAGCGCGAACGATGTAAAGATGAACTGTGTCGCCTAACACTCTGCGGTTCAAACTGCCTGCATTCCATCACTGGGCCATGGATCCCCATGTCGGAGTGGCCGGGGCATTTTAGTTCTCCTCCCCGCCAGCCGGTCCAGACGTTGTTGTCAGCCACTGGACTTCTCATTGGCTGCTGTTCCATAGATCTTTTGAGAAACAACTTTGCAAGAAGACAAAAGGCACAAACAAGGAGAGATTCTTATTCATTTAAACTATCCAGCAGACTTGAAGGATGCACTTGCTTGAAAACAGACTACCTAGACTAAATGTAGAACAAATAAATAAGCATTCCACCAATGGAGCTAGAAAGAATTGCACAACACTAAGCTTGGTGTGAAAACTATGTGATGGAAAGTAGGGGTAACCTTGAAGAACACAAGAAAGAGCTGCAACCAAAGTCAGATATAAGAATCTAGAGTCTGTGACAGAAACATCATCTGAGAAAGCATGCATCATGAAAGCCAATTTGGTCAATTGACTAAAGTAGCTGGACTATGAGCAGAGAAATCTGAATTGAAGTCCCATCTTGAGGATAGAAGCCAACTGGATGACTTTGGGCCAGTCATTATCTCTGTCAACCCTAGGAAGGAGGTTGTGGTAAACAATTTCCAAAAACCTTGCTTAAAATCTGCATGAACAGCCAAGACTAGCTCAAAAGAATATATATAATACAATATTAAACTCCTGCTTAATTCCTACGATGTGCTTAATACAGAATATTCCCTGAGTCACTGAACCCAAAGACACTGGAAATTTGGTAAAATTATTGGTTTCTCGGATAAAGCAAAAACAATGAAATAATATAATTTCATCAAGGATGCTCAGAGCACAATATATAATAATTCAGATTAAAAAAATCAGTTTTTTTTAAAAAGGTATCCATGAGAAAAAGATTACTGAGGAAAAAATGAATATTTTTTTTAAAAAAAATAGTTTTTGCAGAAATTACAGGTGACCAACTTTTTATCTAGCTGTATTATTATCTCTTCATCAAAAACTAAACATTATATATAACATTTATGAAAACAGGAAAACATATAATATATAAAATATATATATAAAGCTCTCATCTACTATTGTAGAATGTTAGAATAGTTAATTAAATCTATGTAACTGATTTCATCAGAATCTGAAATTCCAGAATTACTATCAGTACTAAAAAAAAATTAGGAAGAGGCAAGGCACCACTTCCAAAATTTTGCCAAGAAAACTCCAGGGACTTGTCTAGGAATTCACCAGGACTCAAATGTGTGTGTGCATAGACACACAAACACACACAAACCCACATACAAATATTGGAAAGGGGAATGATGATTTCAAATCTTTTATTTTCTTGGAATAAAAAGTTCTTTGCTATTGACAAACTAATGACTAAGAGTCTTGACAAATATTTGTATATTTCTTTGGATGAATCACGGTGATTTAGCAAAAAAAAATCCTTACTGGAGGCCTAGCAGTCATAGTGATTCTGGAAATGTAAAAATACATGACATTCATGCATATCATCCTTTTTTATTTTAATATACAGGTGTTCATTAGTAGGGTTTTAGAAAGAGCCATATGAAAGTTATGATAATTTATCATGCATGTGGTGCATTCAACAATTCTTTTAAATGGTAAAAAAATTGCCACCCTAATTTTATAATAGGTGTTCACTCTCTGATTATGGATTCGCTCTTTATTGATATTATGAAAGGACTGGTCCCTACTACTAAGTGTGATCATGGTTAAATGCTCTATTTAAAGTCTGGCATGATTTTTATTTGAATTTATAGTGGTCCTTTTCCCCTTTCTATCCTTTTATATCTTTGTTTTTCTTTCCCATTTTTGTATGCCTGGGTGACTTTGGCCAGTCATATTTCAACCCTAAACAAAAAGGTCAAAAAATATCTTTCCATGAAAAAGCCTTCATTTGGGCTGATGATAATAGGAAAATTATTATTTTATCGATCCGCCAAGACATACAATGCTGCTTTCACCTTTGGTGTCAAATTTGATACCTAAACTTTTCCAAATCATTTTCCCTTAAGCCTCAGACTGTACATTTAGATGGACTGGAAAGCCAAGCTTTATTGAATTCCCAGACAGCTGTCTTGCATACCGTTTTAGAAAATCCAATCCAAATTGAGAGTGAAATGTATCCCAAGTTCAGAATTCTTGGACGAGGGCTAGCCAAAATACGTTTTTCAACAATAAAAATATAAAAGAAGCTGTTTCCACTCAGTATGAACCCATTTTTTTTCCTGGCCATCAGCTGATTTATCATGCTTAAGGTCCCTCAGAGATTATATGCACAATCCCTCAAACATGTTTAATTATTTTTCAAGACTCCACATTAACCTTTGGGATAAAAGCACAAACTAATATCCATCTTCCTTTCCCTCACCCCTCATGTCCATCACTCTTACTGTTTTCAAGTCCAAAGTTTTATTTCCATCCCCTTATTTTTATCCGTCCTTCTGTTCATCTGTCTCATATATATCATCAGTGCTGGCCCTGAAATGACAACAGTATAAGAAATATTAGCAGTGAGATATTTACATAAGAATTGTGAAAGAAACTTGGCTTTTCCATGATACCTTCTGACAGAAAATTAAGTGGAAATGCTTCTTTCGTAACTCCAAGGCTACCTCCAAATTTTCCTTCTCAGCAGTTTGTCTGTTTTGAACCTGAAAATGAAAACACGGAATGAAAAATAGCTGTTTTCTCTGAAATCTGAATAGTGCCAAACCAATCTATTATTGATTTGGAACTCTTGAGAAGAGGAGAAGGAGGAGGAAAAAGAAAAGGGGATTCTTCTCCTCCCCCCTAAAAAAATATCTGTCACTCATTTAGGCAAAGTATTATTCCAGTTAGCAAAAAGCTAGAACATTGCTTATCTGGAAGCAAAATAAAGAATGTGTCAAGAGAATGTGGTTCCCTCTGTGCTGCATGGGATTGGGCCCATGCAATATTCTACATCAACATCAAATCAATCACAGAATACAGAATAACAGAGTTGGAAGGGACCTTGGAGGTCTTCTAGTCCAACCCTGCTCAAGCAGAAGACTATATACCGTTCCAGACAAGTGGCTGTCTCTTCTTAAAAGCCTCCAGTGATGGAGCATCTACAACTTTTAAGGCCAAGCTATTCCACTTGTTAATTGTCATCACTATTAGAAATTTTCTCCTCAGTTCTAGGTTGCTTCTCTCCTTGATTAGTTTCCATCCATTGTTTCTTGTCTTGCCTTCTGGTGCTTTGGAAAATACATTTTGGCTTAGTTTTGTTCTGCATGAACCTCACTACTGTGCTTTCTAAACAATATTTATGGTTTAGCATGTTTTGTGAAGCCAGCCAATGATAGTTTATTTCATAAACACTATTAAGCAAATCTTGGCTAAAAAAACATGCAAACTAAGTTGGAAAGTTGCTACTTATATGACTCTGAAGAAGAGAAAAATTCATCATTAAAAAAGGACAAAAGAGGTGGCCAGCTTGCATAAAATATATAAGGGTTAATTTCTATCCATTGGTCAAAGTTTAGACCCACTTTATGATCCTGATAAATTATAATCTAAATTGTGGGCTTAATTATAGTTATAAATCAAGGATTACCTCTAGTGGGCAACATTTTGACCAAGTAAAATTTAGTAATGCATTTTCTTGACTTCTCCACTCATAGAAATAGTGCTGCTTACAAAGGGATTAAAAAAACCATCATTGTAAGTCACTTGTAATGATGTCATGTGATCAGAAGTTGCCCTTCATCTGGGAGATCTCCAGTGATCCATAACCACTTCTAGCATAGAATTTGAGATTCTATCTGTAATAGTAAATGATGTCTCTTTTTAACAACAAACTGATGAAAATTCTTGTTGGAGAAACGAATAACCTTTGCCACTCCTTGCTTTACCCTGTTGCTCTTCTGTCCCTTAAATAATATGTTTTGATGGAGGAAGCAAGAAAACAACTAATCTTATCTCAGTTTTTTTATAAAATGTCCCAAAGGTGCTTTTCAAAAGGCAACTGGATTTTCTTGTTGTTTTTTTCCTTGAAAACATTTTATTTCTCATCCAAGAAGTAGTTCTTTAATTCTCTATTAGCACTCTGAAAAACCAAGGTCTAAGACCACTTGGGTGTTTATCTGTATTCTCAAGGTCACCTGAATCAGCATGCAAATGGGTTTGGAATCTTATTGGGACTGCCTTTTGAAAAGCACCTTTGGGACAACCATGACCTGGATGATTAAGAATCTCCATAAACATTTTTATAAAATGTCACAAGACACTTCATAGTTAGATTTTGGGTGGTGTCCTGGATCCATGTTCCAAAAGTTGGAAGTTCTAATACAAATAAATAAATAAATAAATAAATAAATAAATAAATAAATAAATAAATAAATAAATAAATAAATAAATAAGCAGAGTTAGGAAAGAACTGATTGCATCACAATCCTTTTGCTAAACCTATCTTAGCAATTAAATTAACTGAGATAAAATTATTTATCATGCTTTAGTTGGTTAAATGCAATGGTATGGTTAAAGAGTTGGGTAAGTTTATCCTTATCGTGCTTTAGTTGGTTAAATGTAATGGTATGATTTAAAGAGTTGGATAAGTTTATCCTAAAAAGAGAAGTCTAAAGGGAGACATGCTAGAAATCTTCAAATATTTAAATGTCATTACAGGGAAGTGATCTCAGATTTAAAAGTTTAGACATCTTTTATGAGAGCCAGTTTGATGCAGTGGTTAAGGCATCAGGCTAGAAACTGCCAGACTGTGAGCTCTATTCCCACTGTTGTGACAAAGCTGATCTTGGGCTAGTTATTTTTTTCTTAGACCTAGGAAGAAGACAATGGCAAACCACTTGGGAAACTTGCCAAGAAAGCTTCAGCGACTTGTCCAGCTAGCCTCCAAGAACTGAACACAATTGAACAAAAGAAAGAAAAAAAATGTTAGTTATTGGTCTGAAATGTTATGAGAATTCCTGCCCTGAACTAAGGGTTGAAGACCTTTCCTATTATTCTTTAAAAATTTCTTCTATTACTTTAAAATAAATTAATTAGGAAGCAAATTTTGGGTAGATTCTGGAACTATATTCTCCCTGGTGTCCTGTCAGCCTCAAATGTCTAGAAGCAATGGACTGGTTGCAAAGGAAATTGAGTTTGAAAAGCTAAGAAAGAGTACATGGTGCTCAGAAAAATAAACTGAGCATTGCAGACAGAAAAAAGAATCATTTTGTACAGATGACCTCTTCTTAAAAATCTCCAACACCATTTGTCTGAGGTGGTGTAGAGTTTCCTGTTTGCACAGGAGGTTGGACTAGAAGACCTCCAATGTCTCTCCCAACTCTGTTATTCTGTTAGATCTGTATATAAATTGGCCAAGAATCTGAAAACTATCAAGAATTGATAACTCATTTCTCGCATCCTCTGCCAACTAATGAAATAAATGTCTGGATTAGCTAATTTCACTCCTGAGAACAAGGAGACGGAGGAGTCCTTTCCTTAAATAAATGTTTGCCACAATATACTCTGACAGAAAGGTGTTCTCAGACTCATGTAGAGTCTGCCTTGATCAAAATCCTTGCAAATAGAACCAGCCTGCTTGCTGATTAAGCTGAAGACAGGAATATTTATTGATGAGTGGGTTTATTTAGAAGTGTCACAGTTTACTACTTTAAGGAGAATGGACAATTGCCTTCAGGGTATCTTGTTATCCATGACAAATCTACTATGGTCAGTGTATTCCATAGGCCAAGATTTCAAGTTTATAAAATTCTGCTGGGCAAAAATGAGGTGGGGAAGAGATTGTGGTTTTTTTTCCCTTGTCCACAGCAGTTTTGTCACTGAGTTGTTGTTGTTTTTTTCCCCTCTCCACTGAAATCCAATGCAATGGATCACTTCTGGATTCAGTGCTAGCTTGAGGGAAACAACCAGAAAAATTTGAAAGACTCTGGATG
The DNA here is from genome assembly GCF_964194415.1 of Vipera berus. Classification (NCBI taxonomy): domain Eukaryota; kingdom Metazoa; phylum Chordata; class Lepidosauria; order Squamata; family Viperidae; genus Vipera; species Vipera berus. The sequence continues at coordinate 116,656,008 of NC_138205.1, read as the reverse complement.
CACTGGAGCCTTACCCGTTCCCAGTGGCGTAGCGTGGGTTGTCAGCACCCGGGGCAAGCACCCGGCCGCTGCACTGTCCCTCCCCCAGATAGTCCCTCGCTCTCTCTCCGCACCACATCGCACGCCTGGCACCCCCCCCTCCACAGTGGGCGGCGACCCGGCGGCTCGGATCGGATTCGCACAGCCAGCACTGCAGTGAGAGAGAGTGAGTGAGCCAGGCAGGGGCAGAGAGCTGCGAGTGCGAGCGCCCCCCCCCGATGTTGCGCCCGGTGCGGCCGGGCCCCCCTGCACCCCCCACGCTACGCCACTGCCCGTTCCATGCACACAGGTCCGTCTATGGACCACCATTTTTTTTATTTTTATCTAATTCCAAGCAGATGCTAACCATTAGTTGAAAATAGTAAGGTCAGGTCCAACAGAAATGTTCAAATAAATTGATTTATTGCCACTCATGCGTATGCACAGGAATATTCTTAACTAATGGTTAGCAGGTTCTACCAGTCCTTCTACAATTATCTCTTCCACCTACCCATGGCAGAGTTCTCAGGAGAACCTGTAAGTAATTCCTCAGTTTTGTGACATAAAGACACACTCCTCTGTAAAATTCAAATAGCCCCTATTTTATTAGGTTATAGGACATGATTAAAAACAGATCTATTCAAGTCAGCTTTTGATGTCCAAATATGAACATCTTGTTACTTATTTCTTATCATTTTTATTAGCTCTTGTTAGAATTTATATTTTGGGTATAAGTTTGATATGTTTAACCTTTGGCTGTTTACTTTGATTTATTGCATCATGGATATTTAAATCCATAGGATTGACTGCAGTCCACTGAAAACTGATAGATAGAATTGGGGAGAAATTGAAGAAATCAAGAAATCAAACCACTCCATCCCCTGAGATAATAAAAACATTCTGGGACCCACCATGCATAATCCTGCAACCTTTAAAATAGGGTTGTTAATCATCCAGAGAAGAAATCAGCAAGTGACCCAAACCTATTCTTTAATAAGTCCTGGAAATAAATCTTGCCAAGAAGCTAAATATTACAGCTATTAATTTTGGAAGATTAAACTATGATTGTTGACCTAATAAAATAGGACTCGGAATGGCTGACTTTTGGTTATACTGACTTTTGGTTATACTGCAAATCAAGTATTAGAGGCAATGGTTTACTGGCAATGTGGTTTTTTTTCTGTCATTGATAAGATTCTTTGTAGCTAGGGTTGACACCTAATGTCCAAAACTATATTTTCCCAGTTTGAGAAAACCAACCACCTGTTTTTAGCCCCTGCCAAATGATGCAATGTTTAAAACTATCTCATCCCTACAGACCAAATATTATATTGTGTTTTGCTATCACACAATTGACAGCAGAACTTCTTTTGCTGTCGCTTAGCAGCTGTAAAACATAACAGGACTAGAAATGGATGATACTGTGGCCAGCAAATCTGTCATGTTAATTACGGGAATGGAGTCAGACTGAAGTTTTCAGAGTCCCTGGTCTACGATGTGTTGCCCTAGAGATGTTCTCTACATGAAAAATTGAACTGTCAATTGGTTGGGATGAACATGAAGCTTTAATATATAAAAAAGAGGGGTGTGTGGATAGAGTGGTTATAAAAAGCTGTATCTCTAATTGACTGAATCCAAGAGCCTAAAAAGAGTTGTAGACTTGGAAGAGAGGAAACTATTTAAAAGTATGGGGAATATAGGTTATCACTTCTGCCATTGACTGCTCATGATATATTGAAAGACTGTCTGATCTTTTATTATAAGTCCAAGCTTTTCTCTTCTTTCATATGTTAGAGTGGTAAGCAGTGCAATGTAAAAAAGAATGAAATTTTCCACGTTGCTATAAAAATTATCCCTATAAAAATTATGCTGCATTTCAAATAACAGTTCTTTGCACATTTGCCTCCCTGACTTGGAGGGACATTGCTTGTGTGTTAATAGTGTTTACTTTAAGTTATGTATATTTGGTAACTATACTGTGAAGACAACAGCAGCAGCATGGTTTGTGGCTGATCTGGCTGTGCCTAGCTACCCTTGACAGATCACCAAAAGACAAAAAAAGAAGAATCTGACTGGCAAAACTTAGAAGGGACCCAGTTAAGGGTTACACAGAAAAGCAGAAAATCAAAATCCCTAAATAAAAACATAGGGGAAGGCAACCACCAACTACTTTCATTTAAAAAAAAAACTCTCTACATGGATATATCCATGTAATTTATATGCACATGTACATGTAAATGCACAGGTATAGTATAGGTGATACCAGAATCAATAGTAGTAACTGCAAGAGAGGGATTGGAATCCTAGTGGACAATCACTTAAAATATTAGCTAGCAGTGTGCTGCAGTGCCAAAAAAGCCAATGAATCTTAAACTTTTAAGAGAGGACTAGAATCAAGTTCACATGAAGTATTGTTGTTGTTGTTAGCTACGAAGTCGTGTCTGACCCATCGCGACCCTATGGACAACGTTCCTCCAGGCCTTCCTGTCCTCTACCATCTTCTGGAGTCCATTTAAGCTCATGCCTACTGCTTCATTGACTCCATCCAGCCAACTCATTCTCTGTCGTCCCCTTCTTCTATTGCCCTCAATCTTTCCCAGCATTAGGCTCTTCTCCAGTGAAGTATTAGTACTGCTTTATAAGGCCTTGGTAAGACCACACTTGGAATGTTACATCCAGTTTCGGTCACCACAATATAAAAAAGATATTGAGACTCTGGAAACAGTGTAGAGAAGAACAGCAGAGGGTGAATAGGGGATTGAAGGCTAAAACATATGAATAATGATTGCAGGAATTGGGTATGTCTAATCTAGTGAAAAGAAGGATTTGGGGTGACATGATAGCAGTGTTCCAATATTTGAGGGGCTGCACAAAGATGAGAAGGTCAATCTATTTTCCAAAGCATCAGAAGGCAGGACAAGAACAATGGATGGAAACTAATCAAAGAGAGAAGCAACCTAGAACTAAGGAGAAATTTCTTAATGGTGAGAATAATTAATCAGGGAAACGGCTTGCCTTCAGAAGTTGTGGATGCTTCATCACTGGAGCTTTTAGGAAGAGACTGGGCAGCCATTTTTCTGAAATGGTATTGGTGGATCTCCTACTTGAGCAGGGGTTGGACTAGAAGACCTGCAAGGTACCTTCCAATTCTGTTATTCTGTTAATCACTAAATTAAATTCAGGAGGAGGAGGAGGAGGAAACAACTACTTGCCAAAAGTTAAAATCTTGTTAGCCATGTCAAATGCACAGTCATAGCAAATGGAGTACATGCATTATTACAATTTCACCAGAATCAAGTCAAATACCAGTTGACCCACAGCTAGTGGTTTCCACATACCAAGCCTTTTGAAGTGAGAGTGCAGTTGGTTTATTTGTACTTATTGCAATGACATGCCAATATTTCTCCAATAGTTCAAAATAGTGCACATGAACCTCAGTAATTTATCCACACTGAACTGAGTAGCTTAGACTAAGCTATCAGAATCAGGCCCAATGTATTTCTTAGTTGGCTAAGGTTTAAACCTAATTTCCCACCAATCCTTGCCTTGTGAAAGCCACAGAATTTGTTGTGTCTGTAAATAGTTGCAAACATGTAAAATAGCAGGTTGCAAAAGTAGGTTCTTGAAGCGGGAGATTCTGGTGCAACCATTGGTTAAAGTAGCAAAGAAGCGGGAAGATAGCGATTGATGATTGGTTACAGTTTAAACAGTTCTACTATAAAAGCCTGAAACATTTGACAGTTGACAGTTGACTTATGTGTATTGAATAAACTCTTTCATTGTGAACCACTCTGAGTCATTGTCTACCTGAACCAAACAATTGGCGACGAAGGTGGGATAGACGGCAGACCAGAGAAGGTTCGGCGGAACAGCTGTGCAAAGGCGGCAAATTTGAAAGAAGCACAGTCAACCAAGCGGCTGCGGCGGAATAAACAATCCTCCGAATGGCGCAAATTGGGTCCTTAAAAGAATTCGACCCAAACTTCCCAGAGGACTGGGAAGAATATATAGGACAGGTCGAAGGATTCCTGCTTGTAAACGGGATAACGGACGACCGGAAAAAGGCGGCAGCGCTACTGACAATTTGTGGCACACCAGTATATCGGATCGCTGTAGGACTTTGTCAACCACAGCCGGTCTCTAGTGTTACGTATGCCGATCTGTTAGCTAAGCTAAAAGTACATTTCACGCCTAGGAGATCCGAACTCTTTTGGCGTCGTATTTTCGAAAAAAGGAACCAGAGACCGGGCGAATCAATTCAAAAATTCGTTGCCGCCGTCAGGGAAGCCGCAGTACGATGCAAGTATGACAACTTGGAAATCAGAATTCGGGACCGAGTAGTACTGGGCTTGCGAGACGAGCATCTACAAAATAGAATAATCGCCAAGCCCACCGGCGATTTGCAAGAAGTACTCGACGAACTATTAACGTACGAATCCACCGGGTATCGCGACCCCCCCGTAGTAGCATGGCTGCGCCTGCCGAAATCAACCAAGAAGGCCTTGTGGACTGTGGGGAGGTGGACCAGCAATGGGAAGATGACATCGCCGAAGTCTCCAGACGATTTGGAAAAATGGCGCCAAAACCATCCCGAAGTGAGGGGCCTGAATCGAACCGCCGATGCCAACCCGCAACACCGCAACGACAAATGACAGCGGCCCAAAGACCATGGAGAGACTCCGCAACGAGACCGCGCGACGACAACCGGTGTGGCAGCTGCGGGGGCAACCATCCCCGCGCCACTTGCAGATTCCGTACCGCCAAATGTAGATCGTGTGGGAAGACCGGCCACATCCAAGCCATCTGCAGGGGTCGTGCACGCGACAATCGCCTTCACGAAGTCGACGTTTGGCCCGAAGGTAAGGTAACCCCTTACTATAGTGGCAAAGAGACCCCTAGACCGTGGGCTAAAGTTCTGAACCGCGGGGAGGTGGCGCGAGTCAATCATAGTAGGAAAAGGAAAAACAATAATTTTCCGGAAGGAAAATTAAAAATCATAGTCCATTTACAAGGGGTTCCTTGCAAAATGGAAATAGATTCAGGGACCTCAGTGTCCATAATATCCAGTGAAACCCTGGAAAGGATTGAACAAATAAGTGGCAGGAAAATTCCACTTAGTTCAACCAAAATCCAATTAACCGATTTTCAAAAACCCCCAATAAAGATTAAAGGGAAAATTACCCTTAGTGTTAAATTTAAGGGGTTTAAGGGGGTTTTAGATTTAATAGTTACTGAGGGCCAGAGGACTAGTCTAATTGGCCTTAACTGGTTCCCTGCCCTGGGCATTTGGATTGGGGGAATAAACACAGTTATTAAAAATAAGACCCTCGAATCAGTCTGCAATGAATTCGCAGACGTATTCGATGGGTCTTTAGGTAAATACAAAGGGCCCCCAATTAAATTTAATCTAGACCCATCGGTTAAACCCATCAGGCTTAAGGCCCGAAGGGTGCCTTTCGCCCTGAAGCAAAAAATCGAGGCCGAGCTCGATAAGCTTGTAGGCCAAGGCGTCTTAGAACCAGTCGAGGGTGGTTTGTGGGAAACGCCGATCGTCACACCCCTTAAACCTAACGGGGATGTGAGGATCTGCGCTGACTACAAAGCCACCCTGAACCTTGGAATGAAAAAACACGCTTACCCGGTCCCGACGGTGAAGCAGGTCCTCGCCACGATACAGGACGGCGCCATTTTCGCCAAGCTCGACTTGGCGCAGGCGTACTTGCAATTAACTGTTTCTGAAGAGGCTGCTGAAGCTCAGACGATAGTTACCCACAAGGGGGCGTTCCGAGTCCACAGACTGCAATTTGGTATTGCAGCAGCTCCAGGCATCTTTCAAGAAGTGATGGAGAGGACCTTAAAGGGCATACCTGGTGTATGCCCTTATTTTGATGATGTTCTGATAGCTGGAAGAAATGAAGAAATATTAGCAGAGCGTCTGGAACAGGTATTGGAAAGGTTTAGGAGGGCTGGACTGAAATTAAAAAAGGAAAAATGTTGCATTGGGGTTAAGTCCACTGAATTTCTAGGATTTAGGATAGACAAAAATGGAATTCATCCTACCCCTGATAAAATCAAGGCAATCAAATTGGCACCAGAACCAAAAAACAAGGCTGAATTACAAGCCTTCCTTGGCTTAGTAAATTTTTACCACACATTTGTGCCACACAAAGCTGCCATAGCAGAACCTCTCCATAGACTTTTAGATAAAAAGACCCCATGGCAGTGGCTTAACAAACATAGAGTGAGTTTCCAAACGTTAAAAGACATTCTTTCCAGCCAATCAACAGTAACCCATTTTATTGAAAATAAACCAATTTATTTAGCGTGCGATGCTTCACCTTATGGTGTAGGGGCTGTTATCAGCCACTTGGACAACCAAGGTGTTCAAAGGCCAATCGCATATTATTCCAGGACGCTTACTAAAGCAGAGCGGAATTACGCACAGATAGATAGGGAAGCATTAGCAATCGTGGCAGGAGTAAAAAAGTTCCATGATTACCTTTATGGTAGGAACTTTACCATACTCACTGACCATAAACCCCTTTTGGGCCTGTTTACCACGGATAAACAGACACCCCAAATAATGTCACCCAGAATGCTGAGGTGGTCAATTTTCCTCTCAGCATATTCATTCTCCCTCCAACACAGACCGGGCAAGGAAATGGGACATGCGGACGCCCTTAGCAGACTGCCATTAAATATCACTGAGGAAGACCCTGCCCCTGTGGGACAAATAATGTCTTTACAGGACATTCCTGACTGGCCTTTAACGGCTAAAGATATAGCTGTGGCAACAAATAATGACCATATCTTAAAAAGAATTATGGCCTGGGTCCTTAGTGGGTGGCCAAGTACTAACCCAGATGCCAAGTACATTCCTTATTTTAGAAGAAAGGATGAACTGTCATCTCATTTGGGATGTGTTCTATGGGGCAACCGTGTTGTCATTCCCGAGATCCACAGACCTTCAATTTTATTAGAACTACACGAGGGGCACCCTGGGATAGTACGTATGAAGGCATTGGCTAGGAGCCACTTGTGGTGGCCTGGTCTTGACAAGGACATTGAAGATTGTGTGTCTAATTGCTATTTATGTCAACGTTCTAGGCCTGAGTTGCAACACACACGTACTCATAAGTGGGAGTTAGCCAGGAATCCTTGGTCCAGGATTCATATTGATTTTGCTGGACCTTTCCAGGGGTTAACCTTTCTTGTAGTAGTGGACAGTTTCTCTAGATGGCTAGAGGTAATACCCGTCAGTTCAATGACTTCTGGTAAAACAATACAAGTCTTAAGGGGCCTCTTTGCCACTCACGGGTTACCTGATGTAATTGTGTCAGATAATGGGCCCCAATTCACCTCTGTTGAATTCCAGGATTTCCTCAGGGCCAACTCGATTAAACACACGACATCAGCACCCTTCCACCCGTCCACCAACGGCTTGGCTGAACGAAATGTGAGGACCACTAAGGACGCATTAAAGAGAATCATCCGCGGCGACTGGCACCAAAGACTGGCAGAATTCTTGCTGACCCAACATACGACCCCATGCACGGCTACTGGTAAAAGCCCAGCTGAAATGAGGTGGGGAAAGAGACTAACCACCAAATTGGACAGGTTACATCCTGACAGACTACCATCAAGTGCGGAACTGGACATTCCAAACAGATCATTCAAAATTGGGGACCTAATCTGGGCCAGGAATTATGCACAAGGGGACAAATGGATCCCAGGGGTGGTCACTGAGATATTGGGACCCTTGTCTTACTCTATTGAGGGGGAAGGGAACAGGGTTAGCAAAAGACATATAGATCAGCTAAGGAAGAGAACAATTGGCTGCATGCCAGTTGAGGGGGATCAAAGTATACACGGGGGGAACAGTGCATCAGGGGTTATTGATAACAATATGCCAGTTAGTGGGGAAGCAGAAATGCAAACCAGCCCGTCCACAGCTAACCAACAACAACACAGTCAAATTGACTGGGAACTGCCCCCTCTGAGTAGGCCAGCATTAGCTGAACATCAAACACAACAACAACCACAAATTGTCAACAGAGAAGCATCTGAGCCAGTTAGCCAAGAGTCCAGGCCCACCAGAGTAAGCCAGCCAAGCAGACAATCTGATAGGAATGACTTAGGTATCCAAAGCAATAGATATCCTTCAAGAGTCCATAGGCCACCCAAATATTTAAGGGACTATGTCAATAAATAACAACTGGGGGGTAAGGGGTGTTGTGTCTGTAAATAGTTGCAAACATGTAAAATAGCAGGTTGCAAAAGTAGGTTCTTGAAGCGGGAGATTCTGGTGCAACCATTGGTTAAAGTAGCAAAGAAGCGGGAAGATAGCGATTGATGATTGGTTACAGTTTAAACAGTTCTACTATAAAAGCCTGAAACATTTGACAGTTGACAGTTGACTTATGTGTATTGAATAAACTCTTTCATTGTGAACCACTCTGAGTCATTGTCTACCTGAACCAAACAGAATTCTTCTGTGGTCTGAAAATAATAACATGTTTTTGCATGGTTCCAAACTTTAAAAAGTAACCCTTTCAGATGAGTCCTTGTACAGATGGGAAACCTTGGCCTAACCGGTAAGCTTCTTCCTGAAATCACCTGATATTATTTAATGTTTCAATGCTTGTATGATGGGGGTTATATTTTGTATTTTAACTTGTAAGCTGCATAAAATAACCCATGTGAAATGGGACGCTAAATAAATTTTTAAAAAATCACTAGGAGGATTTTGTTCAATGTGCACCAAGGAAGAACACGTGGGAAGAATAAATCATGGAAAATATATTTTTTTTCTTGGCAGTCAGTGAGGCTAAAGTTGAATGATACCAAGATTTCATTCTGTTTTCATCAAAGTTTCTCTACCAAGCATTGTCCATTGTGGTGACGTCTTACCAGACAGACTTCCTGCTGAAGAAAACTTATTATTTAACTGGATCACCTTCTCCAGTTCCTGATTAGCTTTATTTTTTCTCCCCTCTTGGCAGCAAACATCCACAATTTTAAGTGATGTTTTTTTTTTCTTTCCTACAGTTAATTCCTTCTGAACACTTTGGCAAATTAGCCCTTGGAAGTACCCTGAGAAAACAAGGGATCTCCTGAAAGGATTTAGAAGACAAAAGCACCTTAGATTATTTTCCTCTTTCAGACAATCCCAGTTTTTATTTTAGTTCTGTCTTGTCCATGGCTCAGGAAACAGGTTTCATTTTTTAAAAAAAAATTCCTACCTGCTTAGTGCTTGTAATAAGCTCAAGAGAAAATTAAAGTAAACAGGAGGTTTTCATTTTCTTTTTTTAGGATGAGAAAGTTGTGTTCCCGAATTAATCATTTAAAAAAATACTTTACAAATACGTGTGTTTCAAAATCACAGGAATCCCAAACTAGCAACCAGTTACTGATCAGAGACCTGTAGCAGAATTAACTTATTACAGCACAGATCAATTACTAAGTCCACAAATCAAACATACCTACTGGAGCGTGACTATGTTTAGAGCCAACTAAAATAGCCCAAGAGTATACAAGCTCTTGAATTCTTCAGACTATTTATCCAACAAAATATTATAAAAGACAGAAGAAAGATTAAGAGGCAAGGAAATCCAAAATGTTGGTTATGATAAAAGAGGTCTCAGTAGGTGGCAGTACCTGGCTAATTTTGTTTGTTTGGGAGATAAGCAGGATTAGACTTGGTTAGAACTTGGATGGGAGACTGCAAGGTAACAGTAAATGCTGCTTAGGGGGTGTGTGAAAGCCCTAATAAGCAAGCATATACATAGAATGAAGGCTACTGCTAAGCTTGTAAGCCGCCCTGAGTCTTCGGAGAAGGGCGGGATATAAATGTAATAAAAATAAAATAAATAAAATAAAATAGATAAGAAAAGCCAAAGAACACTCCAGGAAAAATCAGTTGCAGAGTCCTTCTAACTGTCACCCAGAAAGATACCTGGACATGTCCATGAAACCAACAGGAATCAACCAGAACCTGAAGGAGACTTTCTTTAGAAAGCAGAAGTACAAAGTACTGAATCCACCTCAATATTATGTGGATATCCTGTAACTAATGAACAAATAAAATATGAATTTTACCCATTAAATATGAAAGGCGGCAGCACTTATGATTTCATGATACATGCTGAGCCTCTGCTTTTAGGAAAACAATGTTCCAGGGTCAGTTACTCTCTCAGCCCATGGAAGAGGGCAAATGACAAACCACCTTTGAAATTTTTTGGCAAGAAAACTGCAGGGACTTTTCCAAGCAGTTGCCAGGAGTCAACAATGACTCAAAGGCACACAAAAAAAGTTATTTTAAGTAAGCAATCTTTAGGCAATGATTATTATTTTTTTGCTTTCCATTTTGGCAGTTATTGGTTTCAATTTCTTAATTATGCACATATAAAATCATTTTTCTCCCAGCAAGAATGCCAACTAATGAGTTGAATCCAGATGCAGTAATAACAGTACTACCTTCCCAGATACTTATTTATAATGAAATCAGGACACCCAAACAAGAAGGTTCACAATAAGATTTTCAAGTATAAACTTTCCTCCTTTCCTCTACTTTTCTTCCTGTCCTGGTTAACAATTACTGTATTTACTAGCAAAGCTGCCCTGAAGCAGAACAAGCAATGAAGACACATAGCTTTCCAGTTAATAATTAAGTTGCAGCAAGTTTTCATGCTCTTTTAAAGGCATACTTTGGATTTCCACCAAGAATATAGATATGTAGGTGGCTGGGTAAGGAGACTGCCAAACAGACAGACAGGGAGATCTTCAGAAGTTTACCAAGCAGGAAGGATAGAGTTTTCTTCAAGCAACTTAATATTACAGAAATCCACCATATATGTCATTAGGCTTCTAATTGTTTTTGTTGTCATTTAACAACTGTTAAGCTTTGCATGACCACCTTGAAAAGTTTTGGATTGGTCTACAATTTCTGCAAAACTTTGCTTTATTATTGTAAAAGCATAAGAAGAGCTAAGATGGTTCATATAAAAAGTTCATCTAGATTGTCCAACTCTTGCTTTGCAGCAACCAATCAAATGTTTCCAGGAAACTCACAACTAAAATAGAAAAAGTAATAGCTTCTTCTGCTTGTATCTTCCTGATATCTTACTATTGCCATTCCTACAATTACATAACATGCCATCTGTTGTCATGGATATTATAGCCTTCAATTGATGTAGATTACATTTCTCCCAACCTGGCGTGTTCCACGCCTTTAGAGATTATAACGCCAGTTCCAGGCTGAGAACATATCTCAAAAGAACCAGGTTTAGGAGAGAAGATCTATCATTTATGTACCTGCAACAACACGAGTGATTGGGGCAAACTTTGGCCTTTCGACCAGCATGTTGAGGACTAAACAGGTAGTCCTCAACTTACGATCAAATTGAGCCCAAAATTTATATTATATTTGTTAAGTGAGTTTTGCCCCATTTGCCCAAACCTATGTAGGATTTCTCGAAGTTCACCTTTTAACTTATTTTAAATGAACTTAACATTTCGATAGATTTTTAAATTGTGTCCTTCAGGTAGTACTTTGCAAAAAACAAGAAGAATAAAAGCATTCATTACTATTCTGCTGCAACATTTATCAACAGAAAATACGAGGCCCACCTAAACAATCTTAACATGCTTGTCTGCATTATCAAGAAAAATAGCCTTCCATCGACCAAATTACAGAACATGGAAGAGGACACTGGACCAAGGCCAGCTTCTGAGGCATCGAGTGGAGATTTGTACCATCAAATTATAAAAATTGAAAGTAGAATGTTTTCATATTCCATGTATTTCTAAGGAACTCCTGATTCTTCCTTTTATTTGGGTTGGAGATAGAATAGGACCTGAAGCAGAAGTCAAATCCAGATCCCAAATTGGGGGATGGACATTTCAGCCCAGTTTCCCAACTGGTTTGTTGCAATTCGAAGAGATTGTAGAATCTAAGTCCATCAAGAAGAAGGTGCAGATGAGGACATTATATCAGATTCTTTGTGGTTCTTGTTCTTTATCATTGTTCCTCTCCCCAGAGCTTGGATCTGGTGTTTGAGGGCTCCTATTGCCTGAGATGGTTAATTGCAATACACAGACCTCACCACTTTTGAAGAGGTTTCTGTATAACTGCCAGCATCATTCCCTATTTTTGTCAATGAAGTATGCCAGGCTTCGGTATCCAGGAGAATGGACATCTGACACACCTGCAGAGCACAAGCTTAGAAAAAACCCCTCTGTAAATTACATAATGTTTCTTAAGCTGTCTTCTGAGGAACATTGTTTCTATACTGTCATTGCATTAATGGAACTCATGAATAAGATAAAAGAATGAAGACAAAACTAAAACACAAAGATTAGACTTTTCCTCAATTTCAAAAGGTAGCTGCTAATTGCTTGAAAGGGCTGTTAGTACAATTGAAAGAGAATTTTGTCTCAAATCAAGTCCCAAAGGACATTTTTTTTGTCATCCAGATATACCATCTCCAAGTCAAAATAAAATGGGCAGAGGAATAGACATGGACACAGTTATGAAATATAAGAGTTTTGTTCCTTGGCCTCAGTTCTTCATGTGTAAAATGGAAACTGACTACGAATCAGTAAGATGAATACCAATATGCCAATTATTATTTATTTAGCACATGATGAGAATAGGACAAAGAAAAATAATAGAGAAGTACCAATAGAGAAGTCTGACAATGTTAATAAAAGTGTTAACTAATCTTACAAGGTCCAGAAAAGCAAACCTTTGTTAAGCTGTTTCAAAGATGGTAATGAGGTACCGTAATAGGTAAAATAGAAGAATTTATGGCAAATTTGTTGGAGATCAGCTGGCTCATTTCGATATTGTGTTTCGCATTTGCTACCAATGGAAGATTCCAACATATTGATGTAGATCTCAGATCTATATCTAGCTCTCTATTTCTGATGTATAGATTATGGCACAGAGAGCAAGATTTTTGTAACAGAACATTTAGTCCCTCCAGTAGCAGCAGCAATAAAAGCTCGCAGTGACTGTTGTAATAAAAAATACATATAGAAACCACTTCATCCCATTGTACACTTGGTAAGGAATAGTACCTTCATCCAATAGTCTTTCTGTGCCTCTGTCTAAAACAACAATTTTAGAAGGAACATGGATTAAGTAAAAGCAGACGGAGAGCACCTAACCTTCCCCAGAGTCCCAAAATGAAGGAAAGGCATTTTATAAAGGAAAGCATGAAAGTGGCTGGAAAAGAAAATCCTATTTTAAATTGGATTACATTTTGCTGTAGAGAAACTCAAGTGTAGTAGTAAATTCAAATTGTTTGGTAAAAGTAGAACAGTCAATATGAAAAGGCAAATTATTTAATAATTATTAATTATTTGCACTATTCCTTTCCTATACCTTCCTTTCTCTCTTTTCTGAAAAAAATAATAGCGATTGGACTTCCTTCTTCTGCAGATCCTCCAGCAGAACAAACAGGACCTTGAAGTTCTGTAGCTCCAGTAAAAGAAAACATTTGATTATGCAAAGTCTGGTTAGATAAACATTAAAGAAATTAGAATCACAATGACATATTACTTTCTTTTATCAATCATATCCTTAAGAATTGGGGGAGTGAATAGATAAGACTCCTAAGAAGGAAAGTAGAAACTATATTGGAACACCTTCTCACATTGACCCAACCTCAATTGTGTTCTAATGTCAAATGATAATATGCTTCAGTTTTCATAACATCTGCAAAGCAGCTCACAGGAGACATTTGTCTACATTTTTATGTAGAAAAATATGGTACATGGATGCTTAGTCTCATTTGTGACTTAAAGAGAGGAGAAAATATTGTCAAGATGCAATGGAATCCATCTTTGCTTTTTACATGTATCTTATGCAATGCACATAAAAATGGGGGAAGGTTAGATCAATCGATCATCATCCTCATCCTCATCATCATATTTTGACTTCCCTTACTTTACAGATGACCATGAGCCAGAAGATGCTATTTCTCAACTGCTGCTCTAGTCTTGCTGGAACATCCTGCCCTGGAATAATGACTTGTTCCATCCCTTCTAAGATAAAATTATTTGGAAGACCATTTGGCTGCCAGATATGTTCTATCTTTAATTGATTGAATAATGTAGATTTAAGTCCGGTATTATTTTCATCTGGTTTTGTTATTATTTATTTTATTCATTTTTTTTAACATTACTGGTACAATATTAGGATAGTGCAGTGGCTCAGTGGTTAAGACACCAGGCTTGTTGGCTGGAAATTGGCAGCCCAGGTTCCAGATCCAAGTGCCACACAATGGGTGAACTCATGTCCTTCCTCCAGCTCCTGCCAGCCTAGCTGTTCAAAAGCATGCAAATAGGTAAAGGTAAAGGTTCCCCCGCACATGCGTGCTAGTCGTTTCTGACTCTAGGGGCCGGTGCTCATCTCCGTTTCAAAGCCGAAGAGCCAGCACTTGTCCGAGGACATCTCTGTGGTCATGTGGCCGGCTTGACTAGACGCCAAAGGTGCACGGAACGCTGTTACCTTCCCACTGTAGTGGTCCCTATTTTTCTACTTGCAGTTTTACATGCTTTCGATCTGCTAGGTTGGCAGAAGCTGGGACGAGTAACAAGTGCTCACACTGCTACGCAGCACTCGGGATTCAACCCGCCAAACTGCCAACCATCTGATCGACAAGCTCAGCCTCCTAACCCACTGAGCCATCGCGTCCCTTCTAGCATGCAAATGCAAGTAGATAAATAGATACCACTTTGGTGAGAAGGTAACAGCACTCCGTGATATTATGCTGACCACATGAGCATGGAAACGTCCTCAGTAGCGTTGGCTCAATAGCCTTGAAGTAGAGTTGAGCACCACCCACTATAATCGACAACAACTAGCAGAGTAAAATCCACAGGCATTCCTTTACCTTTTACTGGTACAATATTATATTCTCATTCGGAAATTTTGTTCAATTATTGCTTCTTTTAATTTAGTTACATTTACTGTGGATATTTTCATCAATTATCTTTGTTTTTGCTGATTATTTTATAAACTGTTGTGTTGTGGTATAAAAATATAATAAATTGATAACAATAATTACGTGTGTCTACTAAATTAGAATTGTATTAATATGAATAAAACTTCAAATTGTACTTTTGCATCATAACATAAGATTTTTACAACACTACGTTCTAGTGATTGTTAAGCCAAAATAAATGCTCAATTATCTTTTTTGCTAAAATTCTTTGGTTTACTGAGTCTTTTTTTTAATTTGGTTTAAACAAACATTATATTGAAAATAACTTCCAGAAGTGTTCTAATGGAATCAGGATGTGCTGTAAACCATTCATACTGTAAAACTGGATGTAAAAAAAATGTTCATAAAAAGAGACAGAACTTCACTTACACAATTGTAGGCATTGTCTTTATTATTTTTATGTCTCTCCAGGTAGGGTGGTGGAGCTACTGCATAGTTGGCTAATATCTCAATGTTGCATGTATGCCATTATTAAACTAAATAAATGAATTGCAAGAAGAGGCAATATAGTTATATCAGAAAGTCTGAAAAATCTGTATTCTCCCAGATGTTGCTGAACTCAACATCTAGCAAGACCAGCAAGCATATGCAATGGAGAGAGATGTTAAGAGTCTGGAGAACCCCAAGCTTCCAGCTCTACTTGAAATGGTCACTTAAGTACATTCTTTTATAGCACCATAATTAAATCATTCTTAATTCCTTCCCATGATGAATATCTTGTTCCTCCTCTCATCATAAACATAAATTGCACATAAACACTCTAAGTCATCTAACAAGTTTATTTCCCCGAGGCTAAGAAGGTATGTTTTTTTCTTGAATATTATACTACTGCATCTTCCAATAAGAGAGTGGTACATTATAGCTTATGTCTTTTGAACATTAGGATTGAAAGATAATTCTCCAGTACTGTTTTTAAAAGCTGCCAGTTTTCTGGTGTATTATCAACTATTTTGCTGGTTTTAATACATACCTTGGCCACTCTCCAACTGCAGTCCTATTTCTCTTCAACTAATCACTTCCAGTCTATTGGACAACATTGCATTTCTGCAATCCTAGTTTGTAGCTATTTGTATCTATTTTTATTTTTGTTAATTATACTAGAGTAGTATTTTAATCATCAGAGTGGCCTAGAAATCCCAATTTTCCCCCAGTAT
The DNA here is from genome assembly GCF_964194415.1 of Vipera berus. NCBI lineage: Eukaryota > Metazoa > Chordata > Lepidosauria > Squamata > Viperidae > Vipera > Vipera berus. The sequence continues at coordinate 116,639,825 of NC_138205.1, read as the reverse complement.
ATTTACCCCATTTGAAAGGTTCAGTTTTGCTTCTCATTGAGAAATACTCCCACATTATGCTAACATGCTTTAGGAGAAAAGACAAGCCAAACATAATATTGTCTATTCAACAGCCCATTAATGCCTTCAGATATTCCTGTGTCAGAAACATAGCCAATACTTTAACTCACAAATTAGTGAAAGATATAAATAAGCAATGAGAATGATATCAATGCATCATTATACAAAACATTATATTGCTTCCTTCTTTAGCTATCTTGGTTAATTTCAATGCTAATATTTATCATTGTAATATTTTAATGTTTATATTTTATTTAAATTTATATTAGAATCATTGAAGGAGAGATGGATGGTATATACATTTTATATATAATGTTATGATGTTCCAACAGGCTAGAAAACAAGCAACCATGAGTTTAAGTCCTATCCTAGCTGGGCGACTTTGGGCATTCTCCCTCAGCCCAACTCACCTCACAGAGGGAATAGGGAAAAAGTATGTTGGATATGTTTGCTATGTTCAGTTGTTTTAAAAATAATAATAAAGGTGGGATAGATATAAACAAATTAATAAAAATATTTTTCAATTATTATCAAAAAGAAAATATTATGTCAGCATAAAACCTTTATGCAATAAAAATAATATCTACCTCTAAATAAAAGTTTGCACTCATCAACCCATCCAAGCAAAGCAGTTCTTCAAAATATCTCCAGATACTGAAATTGTACTCCACTTCTCAAAATAGAATAGAATAGAATAGAATGGAATGGAATGGAATGGAATGGAATAAATGGAACAGACCTTGGAGGTCTTCTAGTCCAGCTCAAGTAGGAGAATTTTTACTGTCTCTGTGCAGGAGTTCCTGAACAGAGTAGCAATGTCTGCTGGGTATTTGCAGCACATGCACACGTTGTTGTTCTCAATGTGATATAATGTGTCTCTAAAAGCCAAAGCACTCCAGTTAGATGAATTAATGTATCTACCATCTGTGCATATCTTCTCAATATCTGCATGGGCTACTTTTCATTGGAAAGACACTTGATACTTATGCAACTATAGCATGAAATGTAGGAATTGAGTAAGTGAGATGTTTGCTAACAGGAAGAAACAAGGATGAACAAAGCCATCTCTACTAGGTAGATGTGTGCAATCTGATGCAACTGCTCACCCTCTTGCTTCCCTTTGGTCATGTCCATCAATTTCATGTAGCCTGAATGGATTCTTCCTAAAACACCCATTGTAGATATATATGTCTAGTCTTGTCTTATCTTGAATATCTCCAGTGATATTTGGGGTTGCAAAATACCCCTTGGCAGTATGTTCTATTGCTTAATTCTTGCAAGATTTTATTTTCTCAAAGCAGAAATCTGATAAGTCCCCCACCCCCACCCAGCAGTTCTTTATTTAAAATCAGTGTTCAGGGATGTAATCTTGAATAGAAAGTCTTCCAATTAGCTTAAATTTGAGGGTTTTGTTTTTCCTTTCTGTAAGACTGACTGGCTGAAAAGTTCAGACAGAAACACAAGGGATGTTTGCAACAAAATATTACACTATGAATGGCTCCCTTCTCTCCATGTTTCTCCCATCAGCATTTCAGCATCCCAGTGATGCTCTTATCATTTCCTGAACTTTTGTAAAAGTTTTTTGTTCTGCCCTTGTGCTTTTTTCTGCTTTTTTTTTCCTTTGTGCACGATGGTGCTGTCTTGGCTGCAGAAGCAACAGTCAAAGCTGAACATTAGAGGTGCATTATATGACACAATACCCATGTTCCCACAAGTCAGTAAACCCTAAATCTGTATTCTTATCTAGCATAACACACAACCTCCAACTGTATTCTATTTTATCTTATGTATTACCCTATTTTTTTCTATTCTTCCCTTTATTTAGCTTCTAAGTCTTTTTTATATGATGGATATGCTGACTTTGCTATATTTGGCCAATATTTCTGAAGAGGTTTTTTTCCTAGTTTTCCTCTTTACAGGCTGCAAAGAAATAAATTTTGGACTTGAAGTTGACTATTTTTACTATGCTTTAACATTGTGACTAAGAAGATGATGCCGTAGACCTCATGGCTAGAGGAAACAGCAGCTGGAGGGTCGTGGGGCAATTGCCCCAAGCTCTACGCTTGGATAATGAACAGGTTCTCACAACCAACTCCCTGCCCCCATGATCTTCTGCATCTTTTCCTTTTTGCACAATGCTGCTGCCTTGGCATCACAGTCATAGCTGCGACATAGGAGCCTTGATGGTGCAGTAGTTAGAATGCAATATTGTAGGCAAACTCCGCCCACAGTCTGTAGTTCGATCCTGACAAGGTGCAAGATTGACTTTGCCTTCCAAGTTTGGTAAAATGAGGGCCCAGATTGTTGGAAAAAAATATGCTGACATTGTAAACTGCCCTGAGAGCGCTACAAAGCCTTATGGGGTGAGATATTATTATTATTATTATTATTATTATTATTATTATTATTATTATTATTATTATTATTATTATTATTATTATTATTATTATTATTATAAGTCTAAGTGCTGTTGCTGTTACTCTTGCTGTTGCTATTGCTATTGACGGTATGCCATATGACCCAATACCTGTGTTCCCACTGGTTACTAAATCCTAAATCTGTGTTCATGTCTAACATATTTGCATAACATGCTACATCCAAACTGTATTCTATTTTTCCTATATGTTATTTTATTTATTAAATTTATATGCCATCCATCTCTCTATTTAAAGCTATTCTTTCCCTTATAATTTCTCAAACATTTATAAAAGTTATATTATTAGACATTTTATTCAATCCTTCAAAAGAAAAAAGAAACCCAGACATTCCTTCATTCCAATTAATTTTAGAACAGAACAGAACAGAACAGAACATAATAGAATAGAATAGAATAGAATAGGACCTGGAAGGGACCTTGGAGGTCTTCTAGTCCAACCCCATGCTCAAGCAGGAGAACCTATACCATTTCAGGCAAGTCCAGTCTCTTCTTAAAAACCTCCAGTGATAGAACGCCCACGATTTCTCAAGGCAAGCTGTTCCACTGGTTAATTGTCCTCACTGTTAGGAAGTTTCTCCTTAATTCCAGATTGCTTCTCCCTTTGATCAGTTTCCAACTATTGTTTCTTGTCCTGCCCTCTGGTGCTTTGGAGAATAGTTTGCCACCCTCTTTTTTGTGGTAGCCTCTCAAATACTGGAACACGGTGGGGTTGTGTGTGGAGCCAGGAGGTCCTCACAGATGTCTGGCTGCCAGTCCATCTGTTACTCATTTAACACCACCCAGGAGGCACGGACGCGAGTAACTTTGCCTCCCAAAAGTGGATGGAAGCATGGAATAGCTATACCTCCCAAGATATTTTCGAGCATATTAATCCTAATAATATACCTCCAGGGTTCAATTTACCCCGACACATATGGGTGACATACAATAGAATTAGAACGATTCATGGGGTGTGTGCCGATTCTTTGTATAAATGGGGGAAGACATCTTCAGCGCAATGTGATTGCGGGGCTTCCCGAGAGACTATCCAACATATAGTGAGGGAATGCATTAATAGAAAATACCCAGGAGATTTTAAGGACTTCCTCTGCGTAACAACGGTAGCTAACTTGAGGGCTAATCCACATGGAGCCCCATTTCCATCTGTCCTGTTTGCCATCGTTCACTCCCTAGAGACTAAAATGGACAATGTGAAATTTGAGCGGGCCCCGAACAAGGAGTATATATCAGAGGTGGTGACCCTTTGAGAGCTGTATGCAACGAAATTTCATTTTGATGTATGCCAATTGGTGTACATTCAAAGTGACAATAAAGTTATCATCATTACTGACTGGATTTCCAAACTCGACATCAAACTCTGAAATGTTATTTCTGGTTTCCTCTTAGGTTTTATTACTGCTTCTTTTTAATTGTTTTAACTGTTTTAACTTGTAAATATGAAATATTTTTAATATTGTGTGTGACCAGCCATACACTAAATAAATACCGGAACACTGCTATCATGTCTCCCCTATTTCTTCTTTTCTTTAGACTAGCCAAACCCAAGTCCTGCAGCTGTTCTTCATATGTTTTAGTCTCCAGACTTTGGATCATCTTAGTTGCCGTTCTCTGAACTTTTTCCAAGGTCTCAGCATCTTTTTTGTAGTATGGTGACTAAAATTGGTTGCAGTATTCCAGGTGTGGTCTCACTAAGGTTTTATAAAGCAGTAGTAATACTTTGTGTGATCTTGAATACATGCCTCTGCTTATACTACCCAAGATTGCATTGGCTTTTTTGGCTGCTGCTGCACATTGCTGACTCATTGTCAAGTGATCGTCCACTAGGACTCCAAGGTCCCTCTCACAGTTACTATTTTTGAGACAGATCTCACCTAATCTGTACTTATATCTTTGGCTTTTCCTGTCTAGATATAAAACTTTTTCTCCATATTAAAACTCATTTCGTTGGATAGGGCCCATTATTCAAGTTTGTCAAGATCTTTTTGGATCCTGGGGTGTTGGTTATTCCTGCCAGTTTAGTGTCATCTACAAAGTTCCCTTTCAATTCCCTCATCTAAGTCATTGGTGAAGATATTGAAGACTACATCCAGAATCAATTTAAAATCAGGCAGTGCCAAACTCAATTAATAGAACAAATATAAATAAATATATAAAAAGTCAGTTGAGTAAACACAATCATATCAATTGTTGAGATCCAGGTGGCATGCCTTCTGTGCCCTTAAAGACAGCACAGATCCTGCAAATCTTCCATTCTGGATCTTATGTTTAAAAGCCCCTGTAAGTCAGCCTTACTTCTAGCCCTGGAAGATAAATTTATTTGTTTGTTTGTTCGTTCGTTCGTTCATTCATTCAGAAAATTTATATGTCCATCCACTCACTCTCAGTGACTTTGGAGGATGCCTTACAAAAATTAATAAACAAACAAACAAGCATCTACTATCTCTAGTGAAAAAGAAAGAAGAAGAAATAAGAAAGAAAAAAAGAGGAGAGAAGAAAAAATGCTGAAGAAACAGTGGCCCACCTAGTTAGCTGCTGCAATTCGCACAAACTCACTATAAACAACAGCATGACAAAGTAACAACAATGGTGTATTGGAAAATCTGCAAGAAATACCATTTGCCTGCAAGCAAGAGCTGATGGGATCACAAAATAGACAAAGTAATTGAAAATGGTGCTCTGGGACTTTAGAATTCAAACAGATAAGTACATGTGCCACACAACTTTCCAGACTTAACAACTGTCAATAAGAAAGGCAAAAAAACCCGAAGTAGTAGACACTGCAATACCTGGAGACATCAGACAAGAACAGGAAGAAGTGAAGCAAAACATAAAATACAAAGATCTGCAAGTAGAAGTAGAACAACTGTAACAAGAAAGTAGTACCAATAGGTAGGACCAATAGTAATAGGCTCCTTGGGTACAATCCTAAAGCAACTGGAGCACTATTTGAATACCATCGGCATTGGAAAAAAACACCATTAGTTAATTACAAAAGACAGCTTTATTTGGAACCATCAAGCAACATCTGCCTATCCCAGATCCTTGGGAAGGATACAATAAGTAGACAAAAATGTCAAATCCAGTCTAAACAAACTGGCTGTGTGTCCAACCATACTATGTCATAATGTAATATGATAAAGTATATACATAATATGTACATTATACACACACATACACACACACAAACACACACATACAGAAACTATATATTCATTATATATATAGCAGTGTTCCAATATCTCAGGGGCTACCACAAAGAAGAGGGAGCCAAGCTATTCTCCAAAGCACCTGAGAGCAGGACAAGAAGCAACGGATGGAAACTAGTCAAGGAGAGAAGCAACCTAGAACTAAGGAGAAACTTCCTGACAGTTAGAACAATTAACCAGTGGAACAACCTGCCTCCAGAGGTGGTGAATGCTCCAACACTGGAGGTTTTTAAGAAGAGACTGGACAGCCATTTGCCTGAAATGGTATAAGGTTTCCTGCCTGAGCAGGGGGTTGGACTAGATGACCTCCAAGGTCCCTTCCAACTTCTTCTTCTTCTTCTTCTTCTTCTTATTATTATTATTATTATTATTATTATTATTATTATTATTATTATTATTATTATTATTATTATTATTATTATTATACACATTATTCACACAAACGTACATACTTACGTATACATGTTAGATTTGCAAATGAAAGGTTTGTTTGCTGCTGTGTTACTGGTCATTTTCTTTTATTCTGTTGCAGTCTTCTTTCTGTTGCTGGATCTTGCATATATTTGCTGTAGCTGGCAATGACTGTGCCCTTTAGCTCTTTCATGCACTTTTTATAAGTCTTCCCGCATTTCTTTAGCAGTTTCACACTTTACATATTTGTAACGATTTGACCATCTTCTTGTAATAAGATGGAGGGTTTGTGTCACTGTAAGTTGGGGTGGGGGCACGAAGGGAGGCTCAGCTAATCTCAGTGTATACATGGTTGTACTTTGACAATAAAGGTTCATTCATTCATTCATCATACTTTCTGAGCTTTCTCTGTCCACTCATCTGAAGGGTGCTCTGGCCTAACTTCATTTATACATTTTCACATACTTTATTAGCAACATCTTCATCTTGAATTTTCAAGATTGGTAGTTCTGGTTCGATGGTACATAAGCAACATAGACAGACGTTTAGCCGAGATACCTTTTTATTGCTTCTGGTGGATTTCCTGATTGAAGCAACTTGGGGCCTGTACACTTCATTTGTTCTGTAGAGCTATATGCAGAATTTCTAACAATATATATAAATACATTCACATCATGCATCATATTATTATGTGAGAGATATCTGCATCACAGTGTCCTCTGGGTCTTGTTCTATGCTGACTGTCCTGCTTGCAGCTACTACCAGGAAAGAACCACAGTGCTATATCCAGGCATGGAATGACCTTCTTAGACAATTAGGTTTGCATCTTAATATCAAGACCACTGAGTATGTAGAGACCATCCTGAGCACTTCCACCATTCAAGTGAGTGGCAAAGATTTAGTGAAGACAAAATCCTTCTGTTACTTAGAATCCCATCTGCAAAATGATAGCAGCATTAAAGAAATAGTGCACATGAGGGTGAATGCCACTTGGCTGCAATGAAAGGAAATCACTAGAGTGCTCCATGATAGCAGACCTATAGCAATTCACTTAAAATCTAAAGTGTGTAAAATGATGGTCCGCCCAATAGCACTGCGGGCTAGCCAGCCACCAAAAGGGCTAAGCATCCTTTACAAGTCATGGAGATGCACATGATCTATTGGTTATAAGGCATTTTCCTTCTTGACCACATCAGCATTGACACAATCTGGCAGCAGATAGGCATTAAACCAATGACATAGAAAATGCAGGAAAAATGCCTGCGATGATTTTGCCACATCCTACGAGCAGAACTCCATGTTATTGCTTGCTCCACCTACCATTTTAACCCTGATGGCAAATGAGGGGTCCTTGGTGCTCTCTGAGCTTGCTTGTTTTCTTGCAGACATTTCATTACCCAAACTAAGTATCATCATCAGTGCTAGTTATTTCAGAGCTCTTCATTAAATAAGGTATGAAGAAAAGTAAATTGATTGAAAGAAGATCCACTTTTGATATAGTTGCAAACTCATCTTATCTTGGTCTTGCTTTCCTTTTCAGCATAAAGATGTCTCCAGAGTGCAAAAAAAAACCCAACCTGCATCTGAATCAGTTTCTCTGTCCATCTTAGAAATCATAGAAGACTCTCTGTAGTGCAGTCTTGGCTGTGGACAGAGCATCGGCCATCAGTTAAAGAACAAGCACATACAGTTGACTATACTGAACTTATCCAAAACACTGGAGATGAGGGGTCAGGCTGGAGGGAGATGCAGCTGAGTTTGAACTAGCCCAAAGAAATGTCTAATTTCAGCATCATCTGTTTTTCCCATCCTTTGCTCAGGTTGCCCATCCAACAATTCTGTTTTATGAAGCATTCGTCTTCCTAGTAACCTGCAAGTTCACTCCCTGAACTGACTGGTTTGTTGTTGTTTCCAAAAGCACAAAGAAAAAGATTATATGGGAGGGCAGTTTTACAGATTGCCATCACCTCAGGTCACAAAGACTCAAGGACATTTTAGTTTTGGTAAGTATCCCACTAACATAACAAAACCTAACTCCATTGTTACCTAATAAAACACAAATCTTATTTTTGCTTGATGGCTGGAAACTGTCGACCAGGGTAAGAAAAATCTATTATCAAGGCTCATGCAGCTGGATCTGGCTGGTTTATTTTCTTATACTATTGCAGTACTAAAAAGTCTCTGATCAGCTCAGGCTATTTCTAAGTGAAACCTATAGACTGAGAGAGCAGAATAACATTTTAGAGTGTTCTATTGGCAAGCCAACATACTTAACAAGGAACAAGGTATTTCAGTTGCAAACAAACTTGTCTCTGTTGCTACAGACTAATGGTGTTGACTGTATGTGGGCAGGGTAAAGCAAAATGTTATAAGTTGCAAAGTCTGATACCTTCATTTTTCCCTTTATTTGTGTCTATTCAGAAAGCTTTTCATTCTTTTTTTAAAAAAATCTGATTTCTTCTATTGATATATCATTCTGTCCAATTCTCCAGTGATGAGGCCAGGGCAAGGGGACACATTCAACTGATATGGACCATGGAATGTTCCTCTTGTGTGATGGCCAAGTAACACAGTTCAAATTAGTATGTGTTTAAAATGGGAGCTGGAATAAATCCATGTGAGTGAAGTTCACACCGTTGGGTTCATTTGTTATGTGATTTGTTTGGTTTTGGTATAATAATAATAATAATAATAATAATAATAATAATAATAATAATAATAATAATAATAATAATAATAATAATAATAATAATAATAATAATAATAATAATAATAATAATGGAAGGGACCTTGGAGGTCATCTAGTCCAACCCCCTGCTCAGGCAGGAAACCCTATACCATTTCAGGCAAATGGCTGTCCAGTCTCTTCTTTAAAACTTCCAGTGTTGGAGCATTCAACACTTCTGGAGGCAGGTTGTTCCATGGTTAATTGTTCTACTGTCAGGAAGTTTCTCCTTAGCTGAGGAAAGCTAAGGCTCAAAATGAACTAAGGCTTGCGATCAAAGTCAAAAATAACAAAAAAAAGCTTCTTTCAACATATAAAAAACAAGAAAAAAGTTAAGGAAATGATTGGTCCATTAGTGGGGGAAAGTGGCAAGAAGGTGACAAGCAATAGGGAGAAAGCAGAACTATTTAACTCGTTTTTTGCATCTGTCTTTACACAAAGGGAAAAAACAGTCCAACCTACCAAAATCAGTGCCATAAAAAACAGAATAGAAACATAAGTTAAGATAGGCAAGGAAATGGTAAGTGAACACCTGTCAAGCCTAGACGAGTTCAAATCACCAGGACCAGATGGATTACACCCCAAAGTTCTCAAGGAACTGGCAGATGTGATCACAGAACCACTGAACTATATTTTTCATAGATCCTGGAGCACTGGGGAACTACCAGAGGACTGGAAGAGAGCTGATGTAGTTCCCATCTTCAAAAAAGGGAAAAAAATAGATCCAGGAAACTACAGACCTATCAGCCTGACCTCAATACCTGGGAAGACTCTGGAAAAGATAATCAAACAACAAATCAGCAAACACCTTGATGCGAACAAAGTCATCACTAAAACATGGGTTTGTCAAAAACAGATCATGCCAGACAAATCTTATTACATTCTTTGACCAAGTGACAAAATTAGTGGACCAGAGGAATGCTGTAGATATAATTTACTTGGACTTCAGTAAGGCATTTGATAAAGTAGATCACAACCTACTACTTGATAAGATAGAAAAATGTGGGTTAGATAGCATCACCACCAGATGGATTCGTAGCTGGCTGACAGGCCGTACTCAGCCTGTGGTCCTCAATGGAACTACATCTACATGGAAGGAAGTGTGTAGTGGGGTGCCTCAGGGCTCTGTTCTGGGCCCAGTGCTCTTCAATATCTTCATTAACGATTTGGATGAGGGGATAGATGGGGAACTCATCAAATTTGCAGACGACACCAAGCTGGCAGGAATAGCCAATACTCCAGAAGATAGGCTTAAAATACAGGAGGATCTGGACAGACTCGAACACTGGGCGCTATCTAACAAAATGAAATTCAATGGTGAAAAAAGTAAGGTTCTACATTTAGGCAGGAAAAATCAAATGCACAGGTATAGTATAGGTGGTACCTTGCTCAATAGTAGTAACTGTGAGAGGGATCTCAGATCCTAGTAGACAATCACTTCAATATGAGCCAGCAGTGTGCTGCAGCTGCCAAAAAAGCCAACACAGTGCTAGGCTGCATTAGCAGAGGGATAGAATCAAGATCAAGTGAAGTACTAATACCACTTTACAATGCTTTGGTAAGGCCACACCTGGAATACTGCATCCAGTTTTGGTCACCACAATGTAAAAAAGATGTCAAGACTCTAGAAGGGGTACAAAGAAGAGCAACAAAGATGATTGGGGGACTGGAGGCTAAAACATATAGGGAACGGTTGCTGGAATTGGGTATGTGTAGTTTAACGAAGAGAAGGGTGAGGGGTGACATGATAGCAGTGTTCCAATATCTCAAGGGCTGCCACAAAGAAGAGGGAGTCAAGCTATTCTCCAAAGCACCTGAAAGCAGGACAAGAAGCAACGGATGGAAACTAGTCAAGGAGAGAAGCAACCTAGAACTTTCCAGAAATTATGGTTGTAAGTCATGGTTCATGGCTATGCTATATAAACTCACACACTAAGAGAGAGAGAGAGAGAGAGAGAGAGAGAGAGAGAGAGAGAGAGAGAGAGAGAGAGAGAGAGAGAGAGAGAGAGAGAGAGAGAGAGAGAGAGAGAGAGAGAGAGAGAGAGAGAGAGAGAGAGAGAGAGAGAGAGAGAAGCAGGAGGAGGAGGAGGAGGAGGAGGAGGAGGCTTTCTCCATGCCCCTCTCTTAATGGATTATCATTTGTAGGTTCCTCAGGAACAAACTTTCTAAGCTACAGTTAATTTTGAACAAAATTTTCCTCAGGATTAAGTTAGCTCCATCCTGGTTAACTTTCTGAAAAGTTAAAAACTGACCATTTAAAAACTGGTCATTTCAGAATACCTTAGATATAGAATCATGAATGGAAATTCTACTGACAATAGCACAGATTTCCTCAGACATAATGTTTATTGCAAATGTTCTTCTTTATTATAAATATATTGTTTTTAATTCTCTTAGAGAGCCTTTGTTGCTAAGAAGAGCTGGACCAGTCCTGTATGTAAGATATGTAACTTAATAAATAAAATAGTGTTTTCAGCCCATAGGACCTAGTTTAGACATGATGATGAGTTCCAGTTTAGAATGTTGCATGGAAGACAATGTGTGGTTCCCTGAATATGAAAATACCAAGACATATACCCAATGGTGGAAGAGAACTATTACTTCCTTTCTGTACTTGTAAGTTTTCCAAATGCCTATAGCTGGCTACATGGGTTTTGATCCAGCAGTTACCCTTTTATTTTCTTAAATTTGTATGATACTCATCATCACTGCATGCCAAAAACCAATTCGAGTTTAGCAGCATCTCAGCTCATGGTTGTAAGACTAGGGGCCAAGGCAGATTGATTGAAAAATGCAGCTAAAAAAAATGGTGTATATCAAGGAAGAGGTTCATAGTTGGGAGTGGAAAAATATTGCTATCAGGCAAAAAAGAAGTCTGAAAAGAATTCTACTTGATGACCTTTTCCTGTATGGAAATTACTCATGTCCCCTCCCAATAAAATAAGCTGCCTAAATATGCAACTCAAATCACAGTTTCCTTACTCCAATAAATCAAAATCAAAGTTAAGCCAGGAAATCAGTCAGCATTTGCAGCTGTATGCTTTCGCTGTAATGTATGTTTGGCTTTATTGTGGTTGTTTTTTATCTGGTTTGAAAGCTTAACTAAGAAGCTTGTCTATTTAAAAGCAATGTTAATATTTAATGGCAAGTGTTCTGATGAAATCCATTGAAATTAATGGACTCAGTGGACCTTGTAGAAGAAACTTATTCTAGCAATGGTATTTTTAAAAAATAAAAGCTTCCATGATCTGTCTTGAAGTATTTGGTCTGCATATTAATATGGAGGTTTTAACCTGGTTTACTTGGTTGAATGATAATATTGACCCTAACAGATGAATACACATGAAACTAAGCTTTGCGAGTGATGATTATTCTTGTACAACTTAATCATAAACATTACAATTTTCCATTTATTCACTTCTCAAACATCCTGGAATTATTAGTCAAGCTATATTGTTCTACCATACAACATTTGTTTTAAATGTTTGTTTTATAGATATATTCCGTTTTATGTCTCCTATCGTGCATATCAAGCCTAGGTATATAGACCACCAAAATTTTTAGGGATCTAAGAATTCCTCAATTTTCACATCAACATAAAGTCTTCTTCAAGTTAAGTTCTATCTTGAGGATTTTGTGGATAAAAAGAGCCATTGTTCCACTCTACTGAATACTGAATTCTGAGTAATGCAGCTTAGAAAGGGCATTGACAGACTACAATGTCCACCAATATGATTAAAACCTTTGAAGATAAAACTTTTAATGAACAATTAGAGGTGATGAGTATATTTAGCTGGAAAACAGAATATCTTAGGGAAGAGGTGGTAATTGTCTTTAAGTAACTGACAGACTATGTGGTAGAAGAAGAGATAGAATTGTTCAGAGCTATTGCAGAAGACAAGATAAGAAACAAAGGATTTAAATTACAAGAAATAAGACTTTGTTTGGACATCAGCTTACAAATTCCTAACAGCAAAAACTGTTCAATAACAGAACAGGTTGCTTCAAGAGATAGGGAATATCCTTTGTTTCAAGGCTGGATCGCTACTTGTGAAATACAAACATTCATGTATACACATGCGTACATACATTTGTTTATTTAAATTTAAATTCATGGCCTCTGCTATTCAAGCCCACTGGAAGTTGTCATTCTCTGATATATGAAGGGAAACTTGTTCCTCTTCCTTGGATCTATCATGATTTCTAAACCCTTTAAAAATGTTCAAAGAACTTATGAGTTTGTCTTGGTTTTTTTAATAGAACTAGCATCCTAAAGAGGTCTGAATTAGAGTGGATTGATTCTTCTTACTTTCTACTTTTTGTATTGATTTTGCTTATACATCCCTTGTTAATGTTTTATATTTTATTCATGCTGTTAGGAGGTTTCTTTGGGTGTTTTTTTTTAGAATTGGATCAAAAAGGCTTTTTTTTAAAAAAATCAATGCAATTTTGCTCATTTCTTTGGTTAAATTCAACATTACTTTGTTTAGCACTATAAATGCCTAAATGGGGTTTCAAGAGACACATCTCTAGAAGCAAATGGATCATGTAAAAGTTCTTAGCATACAAAGCTGTAATCTTTAGAACAAACAAACTGGAACATTGTCAAACAACACAAATGCCTAGGTTAGTTTGACAATTCATTCTGTGTTTGCAGTGTACCACCCAATCTATTTGTTACTACCAAAGTGCTAATTACTCCTGCTAATTACATGCAAAACATTCATTATCACCTATCTGTGGAAGAGGACCCCTCAGATTCCGGTGACAAATTAATTACTGTGTTTGCCTTCAGAACATAACTTTTAGACCATCCCAACTATTATCTCAAAAATAAATTGGCTTAGCAGGAAGTTTTGTCTCTCAAAGCACTTTTTTTTTCTTTTTGCAAACAGAAAAGCAGGTTTACAAATGCCCATATTAAGTTTTCTTCTCTCTGGCATTCCCAGGCAAGTACTTCCTGAAGTTCTCAGGAAGACTAATTTTACAAGCTCCTAATACTCATAAAGAAGGCCATATATTGCTATTTTTCATATGTTGCTTCCGTAATCAGAGCTCTCAAGCTGACTGGTACGTTGGCAAAGGATTAATTTTAATATGTAGAACAATAGAGTCAGCTGGGAGTCTGGAAATAGATTTAATATAAAACTGCTCTTGTACAAACTAGTGTGGACTGTTATTGTTCAGACACTAAGTCAAGTCCGACTGTTCGTGACCCCCATGGACCATAGCAAGCCAGACCCTTGTGTCCTCCTGGAGTTTGCCCAAATCCATGTTCAATGCATTGATGACACTAACCATCTCATCTTCTGCCATTCCCTTCTCATTTTGCTCTCAATCTTTTCCAGCACCAGGGTCTTTTTCAATGAGTCCTCTCTTTTCACTAGGTGGCCAAAGTATTTGAGCTTCAGTATAGTGAACTCTTGAGTTCACTGCACCTCAAAAGAAATATAGGAACACTGGAGAGAAAATAAAAGGAGCAACCAAAATTATTAGGCTGTAGAACGACTCCCCTAGAAGTGCCTGGTTTGGTACTTTTTAGCTATAAAGTGAATGAGAAAGGCAGGCAATGATGATTGGCATAGAAAAAGAAGACAGTGAGAGAGAATCCAATAAACCAGATCTCGTCTACAAATGGCAAGACACCAGCCATCACGCCTTCCTATTTCCTTTGACTACCTTCTCTCTCTATACTTCTCTGCCTTTCCACCATGTATAATGAAATCTAATTTTCTTCCCTTCTGCAAGTGGCTTCATTAGTTCCCATATTGCTTCATAGAATCAGGATGATCAGGCCAGAAAAAAAGACCTTGGAGTCTTCAACTCCAACCCCTTGCTCTGTGTGGGAATCCTCATATGATTCTAGAGAAAGCCTTGTCCAATCTTCTTCTTGAAAACCTCCGGTGATAGAGCATCCACAAAAAACAAAATAGCCTTAATAGCTCTCTGCTTAATAGTTCTCATTGCTTTTAATAGCTCTCACAGACAGGAAATTCCTCTTTCTTTCAAGTCTGGATCTCTCTCTCAAAATCTTCTACTTATAGGTTTTTGTCTCACCTTCAAGTGTTCTGGAGGACAATCCACACCCCTTGCCTGTGACATCCCTTTCTGTACTGGAATACTGCTCTTATCTCTCATTTTAGCCTTCTGTTCTTTAGGCTAAATATACCAATCTCCTTTAGCTGTTCCTTTAGCCTCTATAATATCCCTTGCAATGTTTGTCATTCTCTGCTGCATTCCTGCCAGCTCCTCAGTGTCCTTTTGTACAGTGGCAATAGAACCAAACAAAATATTCCAGGTGTGGTCTGAAGTACAACATGCACTTCTTATAATCTTGACACTATGTTTGATCCAGATACAAACTGTACTGTCTCTTTGGACAGCTGCCACACACTGCTGTCTCATGCTTAATTTATGATCTATCAGGATCCCCAGATCCTTCTTGCAAGTACTCCTTCTATTCCAACTACCACCTAATCGTCTACCAGTGCATCAGGTTTTTCCTGCCTAAGTGCAGAACTGTACATTTCTCACCACTAAACAACATTTTGTTGAATAGAAACAAATGTTCAAATGAGCTTTTCTTCTAGGGTGTTAGCAATTATCACAGCTTTGTGTCATCTGTTGGTTGGATGAACAAACTTCCTGTTTGCTCATCCAAATCATTTAGGAAGATGAAGATATATGAAGAACAGTGCTAGGCCAAGGACAGAACTCTTTATTATCCATTATTTTCCTCCTCCATATGGATGTTAAAGACCATGCATTGTGGCTATAGTTCAGCCAATTGTGAATCCATTTGATAATGTTCCATCCCTACATTGTTCCAGCATACCAAAAAAAGGATACACTTTTTCAAATGCCTTATAGAAATCTAAATACACACATACCCAGCATTTTCTTGGTCACTAATCTAATCATATTGTCAAAGAAAATAATAAGAAAGTCTGACATGAACTAATTTTGACAATTCATACTAATATAATAGAATATCTGTAAAATCTGTAGAATGTAGAGTAGAGTAGAGTAGAGTAGAGTAGAGTAGAGTAGAGTAGAGTAGAGTAGAGTAGAATAGAGTAGAATAGAATAGAATAGAATAGAATAGAATAGAATAGAATAGAATAGAATAGAATAGAATAGAATAGAATAGAATAGAATAGAATAGAATAATCTTGGGCTTAAACAAAAATCACAAGCTAGAATGTGAACCAATTGTGTGATGCAACTGTAAAGCAAACAAATGTAACTCAAGTCTGCAGGAACAGAAAATAAACCCAATCTGGATACTTAATTGTTTCTCTCTTTTCTGCAGTGTTAGACTACACTTGGTGAGTACTTCATTTTAGGATAGACAATGACAAACTGGAGCATATCCAGAGAAAAGCAACCACTATGATAATAAGCCTGAAAGGAACACTTATTAATTTGGAGGTATTGCACATGTTTAGCTTGGACAAAAGACTATCAGGAAGTTGTCTTATCTAAAGAAATGACATATAATGTACAAAACAAAACTGTTCAGTGTTGTTCAAACAAGCTGGAACTGTTCAACGATACAATAGTCTTTCTCAAGAGGTGGGAGCCTCTCCTTTGTCTTATATATTACCACAGATGAATGGCCATTATCAGTTACACTAGGAGAGAGTGGCCTAGACCAGTGTTTTTCAAACTTGGCTGCTTTATGATCTGCAGAGTTTGATTCCCAGAACTCCCCAGCCTGTATGTTGATTGGGAGTTGAAGTCTACGCATCTTAAAGTATGAAAAACAATAACCCAGAGCAGAGTTTCTCAACTTTGGCAACTTTAAGATATAGGGGCTACCATTCCAGAACTTTGCAACCAGCTATGTGTAGACATGGTGTGTAGTTATAGGTAAAGGTAAAAGTAAAGGTTCCCCCGCACGTGCGTGCTAGTCATTTCCGACTCCTGTGCTCATCTCCGTTTCAATGCCGAAGAGCCAGTGCTTGTCCAAGGACGTCTCCGTGGTCATGTGGCTGGCATGACTAGACGCCAAAGGCACACGGAACTATAGCCAGCCGTACCAACAGGCTGAAAAATAGCTTTTATCCGTGGGCTTTTAGGCTTTTAAATGGGACATAATCTTATGCAGAATTGACTTGGGAGGCCGGTGTGTGGTGTAGTTGGTTCACATGGTGTGGTGGGATGGAGGGTTTGTTGTCACTGTGTTGGGGGGAGAGAGCACGGGGGGAGGCTCAGCTAATCTCAATGTACACATGTTGTACTTTGACAATAAAGGTTTATTTATTTATTTTATTTATTTATTTACCTTCCCACCGTAGTGGTTCCTATTTTTCTACTTGCATTTTTACATGCTTTCAAACTGCTAGGTTGGCAGAAGCTGGGACGAGTAACAGGTGCTCGCTCTGTTACACGGCACACAGGATTCGACCTGCCAAACTGCTGACCTTCTGATCGACAAGCTCAGCGTTTTAACCCACTAAGCCACCGCGTCCCTGGCTGCTAAATTCTAGAAGTTGAAGTCCACATGTCTTAAAGTTGCCAAGGTTGAGAAACTGACCTTAGTATCTCCAAAGTATCTCCATATGCTTGCATCTATGTTTCAATCCCTCAATATATTCACAGAATAGCTCTTGAACTCCATTAGCCTGGAGCTGGCTATGTTATTTTCCTTCATATTCTTATCAATGGGAATTAATTTTAAAGAAAAAAAATGGAATGGAGAAAAGGGCCTTTCTACCTCATGTCTTGATCAGATTATTAGTTCTTCTACTACAAGAAAATACATTGTCCCTTAACTTTGTATAGTCAATTACTCTCTAAAGACCTCACAATAACTCAGATCACCTTGCTATAATGAAACAATGAAGATAAGCAGTGATATATTGAGTTATACATTATGCAAAATAAAACAATAATGACTCCTTAGTGTTTATCTCCCCCAAATATGAAAATACAGAATGTTACTAACTCCATCATATTCTGAATAATAAATCCTATTAAATATGTTTTCACAGTGAGATTTTGGACTGTCCAAGCTTAACATCCAGGATTAGCATTGGGTGTTGTTTTTTTCATTCCAAGAGTGACATTTTAATCTGCTGCAGGACTGACAAGTTTTAAAGGGATTCAGTAAAATAAACACATTTAATTAAACAAAATTGGTCTAGTTAATTTTGTTTAGAAAAAGCATTAAGTGGCTTCTTGTTCTTTTCAAAATTTTGACATTTTGTTAATGTCACCTCACCCAATTTAAGGAAACATGCACAATCCATTTCCTCTTGACAACAGGAATAAAATTAACTTCTGTTTTGTAAAATGCTGTTTTATTCTGTTGCTGTTGTTCTTCTGGCTTGCTATTTTGTTTGCTCAATCCATTCCTCTTTAGTAAAAACAGGGATTACCCATCCACAAAACATACAGGAGGAAAGGGCATCACATAATTTATTTATTTTTTGAAATCATTTTTAATAAAATAACATAAATAATCAAAATATAGCTCTAGATATTTACATAATTTCAGCAGTAATAAATCAGGGGGAGGGGAGAGGAGAGGAGAGGAGAGGAGAGGAGAGGAGAGGAGAGGAGAGGAGAGGAGAGGGGAAGGGAGAGGAGAGGAGAGGAGATCCAGGGAATACTGCAGAGTGCTCTTGCTCTTGCTAAATGGCATGGGTCTGGGTTATTTACGGGAGCACCTCTTGCCGTGTTAACTTCCCATCGCCCTGTGTGCTCCCACAGAGAGGGCCTCCTCAGGGTGCCATCCGTCAGGGAATGTCGACTGGCAGCTCCCAGGGGGAGACCATTCTCTGTGGGCGTGCCTACCCTCTGGAATCAGCTTCCAGTTGAGCTCCGGATGGCTCCCGACCTTCGCTCGTTTCGCCGCGACCTGAAGACTTGGCTATTTGAACTTGCCGGCCTGGATTGGGATTTTAGAGTTTAAATTTTAAAATTTTTAATAAGTATAAATAAATAAATAAATAAATAAATAAATAAATAAATAAATAAATAAATTCAGACTTGGATCTTCTCCATATCATTTTACTTTTCTAACCTATTTTCCTACCAAAAGCCATCAAAGGTATCAATGACTAAGTGCACCAAGCTCCTTAGACCTAGACAAGAACAGTTGAAGATTGGTGGAATGAATGAATACATCACTGTTATTCAGATATTCCTTTGAAGGCAATGAGAAGTCCTGCTGTGCCCTAGTTCCTCCAAAACTGACTTCTCCATGTTCGCCAAGAACCTAGTTAAATATGGTTTCCAAACCACACGTAATCTTGCTTTACTGGAATCCCAAAAGCCTGATGCTCTCTTATCTCCAGCCTTCTATTGAGGACAATCTATTGCTACATTCCACTAAACACAGAGTGTCAAGAGTTGGGAATGGAGTGGAGTGGAGTGGAATGGAATGGAATGGATTGGAATGAAACAGAACAGGACAGAATTGGAAGGGATCTTGGAGGTCTTCTAGTCCAGCCCCCTGTTCAAGCAGGAGAACCATCCTATACCATCTTAGACAAGTGACTGTCCAGTCTCTTCTTAAAAACCTCCAGTGATGGAGCACCCACGTTTTCTGGAGGCAGGTTGTTCCACTGGTTAATTGTCCTCACTTTAGGAAGTTTCTCCTTAATTCCAGATTGCTTCTCTCTTTGGTCAGTTTCCAACCATTGTTTCTTGTCCTGCCCTCTGGTGCTTTAGAGAATAGTTTGATGCCCTCTTTGTGGCAGCCCCTCAAATACTGGAATACTGCTATCATGTCACCCCTATTTCTTCTTTTCTTTAGACTAGCCAAACCTAAGTCCTGCAGCCATTCTTCATATGTTTTAGTCTCCAGGCCTTGGATCATCTTAGTTGCTCTTCTCTAAACTTTTTCCAAGCTCTCAACATCTTTGTAGTATGGTGACCAAAATTGGCTGCAGTGTTCCAGGTGTGGTCTCACTAGGGTTTTATAAAGTGTTACTAATACCTCATGTGATCTTGATACTATCCCTCTGTTTATACAGGATTGTATTAGCTTTTTTGGCTGCTGCTGCACACTGTTTTCATTCTAATAATTTTACAATTACCAGTAATAATCTCATATCAATTCTGGTACTATGTTACCCTCAGCTGGTATCTAGTTCATTAGTTCAGGTATTTTTCTCTCTTCAATCCTTACGACATGTCTCAAAAATTTTGTAAAAGCTCTTTTACATCCAGAAAATTCCCTGAAGTCTGGAGTCCTTTTGGATAAATAAGCAGATGACTCAAATGAACACCTACTGTCATGGAAATAGATGGGATTGTGAAATATCTTAGTGGTTAATTTTTTTGTTTTCAAACTATTAATAGTGCAACCTACAGACTGCAGTTAAAATGGAGAAAGCTGAATTGGAAAGGAAAGTGGTCATAATTTCATTGGTTTTTGCATAACCCTGGGAATCCCCTTTCTCAAAATATTCAGGATTTATGGAAATGCGCAATCAGATATCAACATGGAAACTTGAATGCAGCCAAATCCAAATCCTAGATATTTAACAAGCAGATGACATCAGCTGGCAGGCAGTCAAGGCTTAAAAAGAATTTTCCCAGTCCCACTTTAACAGTAGTTCCTTGTAAATTGAGTAAGTGCAGAATTCAAGCATCCTCAGATTTGTGTTCTTCAACTCTCAAATTGTCAGCAAGAACAATGCTGGCTAGAAAATTCCTAGAATTGGTCTACTTTAGTTCATCTGCTTTAAAAGAAGATCTTGTGATTACCTAGAAAATATTTGAGGGTTTCAGCCACTTAACGAATGAAGAGCAATTTCATGGTAGTGGTTAGAGTCTGGAGTAGGGGATAGCTAAATCCACCAGGATGATAGTCAAAGTGTTAGAATTGTAACTCTATTCCTTTTATACATGCAGGACTTCAGTCACAATTCTGCACATGCCACACTGTGGATTTTGACACCCAAGCCGTAGATACCAGTGAACCAGTACATACTGTAACTGTCTGTATCACATGCCAACAAACAGAAAGTATGGACCATTCCAGTCCAATTGCTTTTGGGAGTAATGGTCAAAAGAGATCTTCCTGCATCTCCTCCTTTTTTAATTGTATTTATTGCTAAAAAAACAAAACAAAAAAAACAAATCCTCAATAGCAACAGCACTTGAGACTTATATACTGCTTCACAATGCTTTACAGCCCTATTTAAGCAGTTTACAGAGTCAAACTATTGTCCCCAATAATCTGGATTCTCATTTTATCAACCTTGGAAGGATGGAACGCTAAGTCAACCATAAGCCAGGGAGAAATAAGTATGAAACAAAACTCACAGAATATAAAAGCAGAAAAATCTCACACAGAACTGGGGGGGGGAATCACTAAGCAACTAAAATAAAAAAAAATCAACTGCCCCCCCCAACATAGAGTTCTATAAATATTGTAGGTCAATTTTTAAACAATAAATTAAACCTCAATCACAGAGCATCATGTTGCACAGCCTTTTCCATTACGTTACGCAAGAGCCAATTCAAAAGCTGAGAGTGATACATTTCTTTAAACCAGACTTTGGCATCTGTGTTCCAGGATCCTTCCAAGAACATATAATCTGTTTTACAACAGTCCAGGCAAAATAGATCCAAAGTTTTTCATAAATAGATACATTCCAAATATTAGGAATATAATTCAGCTACAGGCAACCTTCATCACTCATACCAAGAATTTAGTAAAATCATTTTTCTTCTATTTCAACAGGTCATTTTTTATCTCTTTCTCTCAATATTGCCTATTGCAGCTGTTGCTATGGAGTTTTCCACTAGGGAGTGTACAATAACTGGACAACGCCACCACTTCTCAAATAGTTTGTTGTAACTATCCCAATCAAAGATCTGTCCCTTTTCTCCATGTGTCATGAGATGGTAATCAGAAGTGGGGCTTTTGATTGCAGAGTCCTGGCAGCCATTTTGACTTTTTTGACCTAGCCCAGGGGTAGGCAACCTTGGCTCTTTTATGACTCAGTCACAGTACTGTAGAATTGCAAATACTTTTAGTGGAATCACAAGTTGTTAATCAGCGCTGTAATTCTTGACCCCCAGATACTGAAGTAACTGAAAGGACACCACATTCCAAATTTCTCCAAAATTATATTTAAAAGGGAAAAAAAATTCTAAGGAAAAAAATTCCATTTCATCAAACTGTGAATGCAAACTGGTAGGAAATAATAGCAGAAAATTTGACACTTTCATCATCATTTGGATCATTTCTCATTTTGCTTCATATATTTCTCAGAGAACAAATTGAATTTTCACCCATTGAAAGCAACATATAGTAATGCAATAATACCTTGCCATTTTAAATGCAAGGTCAATTCGTAAAGCTGGGGATAGCTTACAAAAAAATGCACATAAGAGCTATTGGTTGCCATGAGAGCTGTTCCTTTTTAAGAAAAAAGAGGGAGGAAACCCTTATGATTATTTGCATACATTTACATATGTTAAAAAAGCACAGCCATTCAAAAGAAACAAGACTGCATTTTCCAAGGCAAACTCCCAGCCTATGATTGAGTGACAGCTCAACACAAAAGCCAATAGAAAAAACTATATCGGTCTCTTTCATTCATTTTCCACTTTTCCAGTGACAGCAAGGTCAGCCAAAAGATGTGCTGGGTCATTCCTTTTGCCAAGTTTATTTCACTGTGGTTTTATTTGAATATTTCAGAGCAACTGTTTTTCAAGAAAGGCACAGAAAAACTTGAAGAAAAAACAAACAAGAATCACAGTTTAGCTGATGAAAAATGAACCTAAAATACAATGCTTACATTTGAGAAGCTCCACCTCTTTCTTGCTCCAAATGGGAGATCCAACCAAGCGCTCTTTGCAAGAGATGTACATACTTCTCTTCAACATCTTGTAAGAAAGCATATCAGCAGGGCATTTCTTGAGGCAATGACAATAGTAACCCCTCCTTTCAGTCTAACAGGTCCTAAGCTTTCTCCTTTGTCTGCTGATTGTCTGCTGATTAACTGCTCTATTCAAAAAAAAGAGGCTACTAATTGCATGCTCTTTAGCTCTTCCCCTACATTACAGCAAGTACAGAGACACAATTACAGGACTCTGAAGCCCTAGGCCTGGCTAAAAGCAAAGACTTCAAGAAAGAAAGAAAAATCCAGTCTACTGTTCACAGGGTGGGGGTTGAGGGGAGAGACTGTTTAAAAATGTGTATATACTAGAAGCTGTTTCATCATTAGGCCTTAGAAAATTGTGAGGAAGGTGGGAGAGGAAAAAAAAGAGAACAATGGGACAGAATGCTTGAGAATTGGCATTCACTAACAAAAATCAAAGTAACAAAATGTTCCAGTAGCAAAGCAGAGGTGAAGAGCAATAGAGCAACCCAGAGTCAAAAGTAGAGATGAAACCAGAGGGAAGGGCAGGTCCTAAAGAGTTTGTTCTAAAGTGTACACAAAACTGCAAACTTTGTTTTAAAGTTATAGAAGTTCTTTGCTCTCCTGAAATAACAAGGTACAATCACACACTATGTCTATCCTGAGATTTTTCTCATTCCCATTTGCCTTTCCCTTCTATCCACATCTGCATTACTATAAAACAGAAATTTGTTTGCTAGCTGGCTTGTCAACTAGATTTTTATCCCACCTTTATTATGAGCTTTATGAGCCATGGTGATGCAGTGGCTGGAATGCAGTACTGCAGGCTAATTCTGCTGACTGCCCACTGCCAGCATTCAGGAGTTCAAGTCTAACCTGCTCAAGGTTGACTCAGAGTTCCATTCTTCCAAGATCGGTAAAATGAGGACCCAGATTGTTGGGGGCCAATATATTGACTCTGTAAACCGCTTGGAGAGCACTGTGAAGCAGTATACAAGTCTAAGTTCTATTGCTCTTACTGCTTTATAAGTAACTGAAAAGAACAGAGCTGGAAGGGACCATAGAGGTCTTCTAGTCCAGCCCCCTTCTCAAGCAGGAGAACCTATACCATTTCAGACAAGTGACTGTCTAGTCTCTTCTTAAAAATCTCCAGTGATGGAGTGCCCACGATTTCTGAAGGCAAGCTGTTCCACTGGTTGATTGAAGGCAGCAAACAAATATTCCTTCCCTTTTCCTATTTTCTCACAACATCAAGCCTGGGAGGTGAGTTGGGCTGAGAGAGAGTGATGGCTGACATACGTAAAACTCCAAAGGTAAAACCCAATAACCACCACCTACAGATTTTAGCATGTTGCGATTAACAAGGGACAGGTTTGCAGTTATCCTGATCTTGGACTGTAGGTCCCTTCATTGTTTTAAATCACGGGATTATGCTCTTGCATTGTCACTCCGGTGTTAAAAAAACCTGGCATGCCATATTTGGCTTATCTATATAGTTCTGGGAGAGATGTCAACATGTCATCAAGCAGCACTGCCTCACAACTACTTATGCTTATGTGCAATACGAACTTTTGTCCCGTTACAAGAATGCTTTATTTTTTCCCTGCTTAACAGAAGTGACAACGAAAAATTGATTCCTAAATCAGAGTGTCAGTTATCCTTGTAATAATTATGCAAGCTATTTTTTTAATTTGGTGGATGAGGGGTAAAAGTGACAATGGGCTCTGCCTCCCTGTCCAAAATGAATATGCTCCTCACTGATTATGTGGGGGTCTAAATTTATTTGGTGGGTGTTAACAGCCAAATCAAACTAAACCAAAAACATATCCTGCCTGCTTAAATTCTACCCAGTCTTGCTCTTAGCTTTATTTTCTCCCATTCATGTTTACTTGACCAAAATGCAAAAATATGCAAGAACTAACACAAAAGTCCAAGATAATATAGTTGCATATAAATTCTGTCCAGAGTCTAAGAAACCAGCAGTGATCTTGTATAAAGGTGGACAGCTCTGCCGGTCTTGGCTGAGATTCATGGAAAATTGATATTCTCTTCTGATGCTGTTACTCACAGTGTCCCCTGCTGATCATCACACATCCTTTCCTGCTGAGCATAAATGCTTTCAGAATGTAACACTCTTGGCAGCATGAGACAAAATGAGTTCCCTGCAGAAGATGACTGTGCTTTACTCATCATGCACTCCAGTCCCTCAATTGATGGCTGCAGGGAAACCCACCAAGCAGGTCCTGAACACATTGTGTTAACTCTGCTTCCAGCGTGGCTGGAAAACAGGGAAAAGAAGATAAGGATAAGCTCTCTGTAGGGACAGTTGTAGGAAATGTAACTCATGAAGGCAGAGCTGAGCAGGAAATTAGAAGACCTGGGATTTCACTTGCCTTCCACCTACCCTCTCTTCTCCCATATTCTATTATTACTGAGGCAAAGGTGTTTTAACTTTATTTCCCCAGTTTATTTTCTCCTTCTGCAGCTCAGCATGCAACTAGCTTCTAGGAGTGAGCTAAAACAGAGGTCCCCAACCTTTTGGACACCAGGGACTGGTTCCGTGGAGAGAGGTTTTCCCATGGACTGGAGTGTATGTGGTTTTGTGTGCTGCCTGCATCTCATGGATGGGGCTTTGCTTGTTTGTGCGGACCAGTTGCTGGCATGCTACAGCCCGGTACTGATCCACAGACTGGGGGTTGGGGACCCCTGAGCTAAAAGACAGGGGAAAGAGAGCGTGCATCACCAAAGCTACTAGGAGGGACCAAAAGCTTTAAAAGAAAATACCGTATATACTTGAGTATAAGCCGACTCGAGTATAAGCCGAGACCCCCAATTTCACCCCCAAAAACTGGGAAAAGTTGTTGACTCGAGTATAAGCCGATCCACCGTTCTGCAAGCCTCCGCCGCCGGCGGAGGCTGGATCCGCGCTCTGCAAGCCTCTGCCGCCAGCAGAGGCTCGATCCGCCATTTTGCAAGCCTGAATACACAGGAATACCCTGTGTGGCCGCGGCTCTCGGGGAAGCCCTGGCTGTCCGCTTCCTCGCTCCACGCTGCCATTCGGGGCCCGCGCGTTCCCCAGGCAAATCGTGGCGCCCAGCAGGCGAGGAAACACGCCCGCTCCAGTCGCCCCCCCTTCCCTCAGGAGACGCGAAGCAAGTGACCGCCCGGAGCTTACCGAGGACTTGCGCGCGGCCGAGGCTTCGATGCTTCCAGGATCGCGCGCACCTCTCCCAAGCCGCCGCCGTCCGGAGACCTGCCGAAGTTTGGGGAGGTTTGGGGAGGTGCGCGCGCACCTCCCCAAACCTCCCCAAACGTCGGCAGGTCTCCGTTCCTCCGCGCAGACCTGCCGACGTTTGGGGAGGTTTGGGCGCCTCCCCAAACCTCCCCAAACGTCGGCAGGTCTCTGTTCCTCCTGCCGACGTTTGGGGAGGTTTGGGCGCCTCCCCAAACCTCCCCAGGTCTCCGTTCCTCCGCGCAGACCTGCCGACGTTTGGGGAGGTTTGGGCGCCTCCCCAAACCTCCCCAAACGTCGGCAGGAGAAACGGAGACCTGCCGACGTTTGGGGAGGTTTGGGGAGGCGCCCAAACCTCCCCAAACGTCGGCAGGAGGAACGGAGACCTGCCGACGTTTGGGGAGGTTTGGGGAGGCGCCCAAACCTCCCCAAACGTCGGCAGGTCTGCGCGGAGGAACGGAGACCTGGGGAGGTTTGGGGAGGCGCCCAAACCTCCCCAAACTTCGGCAGGTCTCGGACGGCGGTGGCTTGGGAGAGGTGCGCGCGATCCCGGAAGCACCAAAGCCTCGGCCGCGCACAAGTCCTCGGTAAGTTTTTTTGTTGACTGGAGTATAAGCCGAAGTGGAATTTTTCAGCCCAAAAAGTTGGCTGAAAAATTCGGCTTATACTCAAGTATATACGGTAACCGTTTGGATGGAGGAAGTCTTCCTTTCACTCCCTGATATTCTATTAAGAGTCAATGAAAGAAAAGGAATCCATGAGACAACAGACAGCTGCTTTCCAACACAGTTCAAGGAAAGCAGGCTGAGATAGCAGATAAGGAAGCAGCCAAGAATCAAGGAGAACCAGTTCAATTTGCCCTAAGCTTTGCAGGTGACTTTGAGCCAATCACTGTGTCTCAGACCAAACTTCTATTAGGGTAAAAATAGGAGAAGGCAGTCTTATATTTGTCACCCTGAGCTCCTGGAACAATGGCAGGGTACAAATCGGAAGGAGGAAGAAGAACTGGTACAGGTAATCCTCAACTTAAAACTATTCATTGTAACTGTTTGAAGTTAAAGTGGCACTGAAAAAAGTGACTTATCATCATTTTTCACACTTACATTTGCAGCATCTCCGTGGTCACATGATCAAAATTCAAACACTTGGCAATTAACTCATTTATGATAGTTGCAGTGTCCCAGGGTCATGAGGTCTCCTTTTGTGGCCTTCTGACAAACAAAGTCAATGGGGAAGCCAGATCACTTAACAACCATATTGTGGTGATTCATTTAACAACTGTGTCAAGAAAGGTTGTAAAATGGGACAAAGCTCACTTTACTGTCCCACTTAGCAACAGAATTTTGGGGCTCCATTGGGGTCATAAGTCAAGGACTACCAGCAATGTATTTATTTCCTTATTGTGGAAGTATCTCCCCAAATCAAAATTCAGTAAAACTAAAATAATACGAGCTTAAAAATCCTGAAGTAATTGGGAGATTGAAAATAGTCATCAACCAACTTAAAAGAGTTACTGGAAATGAAAGGTGAAAGGTGAACATTCAAGGAAATGTTCTGGAGATCAAATCAAGTTCAGGTCTACACTTAAAAAGATCTACCCTGCCAAAGTCTATCTGGTCCAGCATTCTTGCTCCTCAGAGGATGAACAGATGCTTTTCTAAAGCCAGAAGTATTATATGAGTCTCCAACCTAATCACATCCTCCCACTCTTGTTTCTCAGCAACTAAGAGCAATAAACAAACTGCTTTGGGATACTGGCGATAAAATATAGCCATTACAACCAATAGGCTTCTCCTCCATGAATTTATCTAATCTTATTTTAAAATAATTCAAGCTGGCGGAAGCAAATTCTATATTATATCTTGGGTGAAAAGGGATTTTCCTTTATTTGTTGGATGACCCTACTGTCTAGTAGTATTATGAGAATAGAAAAAACACCTCCTTGTGTGCTTTCTCTGCACCAAACTCAATTTTATATCCCTTTGTCATGTCCTGCTTTATTCTATTTTTTCACAGCTAAAAACGCCCAAATGTAACAACCTTTTCTTAGAGGAGAGACAAGTTAAGCCCTTTGATCATCTGGCCTCTTTCTGAATCAAAATTTCCAAGACTAGCAATAGGTTTTCCTTCCCAAAACCTGGTTGTAACTGAAGCAATAAATCATAGGGTTATTGCCCTATTTATTTTTTCCAGTTTTCAACCTGATCCAAACTTTTTTCCCCCAGTTCATACCATTCAAATTAGATTTTTTTTTCCATAAAGGCCAACTAAGGCAAAGCTGGAATACAAGTTCAGGACACAAACCAACATTTCACACCAGTCTTGGGATATGTTGGAAGTTTATTGATAGTTTGCTTCACTTCCTTGCATATTTATCCCATGGATGGTATCAACTATGCCTCCACCCCATTTCTGCTGCCAGCTTTCACCCTCATGCTAATAAAGCCCAGAATTTATTTCTGCTTAAATCAGCCAGTTATCACTTTCCCATCCCAGGACTCTGCCCTAGGAAGAAGCTCTTGACAAACAGAGGTTTGTTTGATTCCTGGAGCTTTTTTTGAAACCAGAACAGGTATGGGAGGCAATAAATACTTGCAAACTTAGAACTTAGAGAAGACGTAAGTAAGGGAACATTCACACACTTCTCAGAGCTGTTTTAAATTGGAGGCAAAAAGCAGAATTAAGACTCCTAAAAAAAAATCAAGTACACATAGTTTTCGACTTTCAGTTGAGAAGTAAATTTATGTTGCTAAGTGAAACATTTGTTAAGTGAACTTCACCCCATTTTATGACTTTTTATATTGTTAAGTGAATCATTGAAGTTGTTAAGTTAGTAACATGGTTGTTAAATGAATCTGGGTTCCCTATTGACTTTGCTTGTCAGAAAGTTGCAAAAGGTGATCACATGACCCAGGGACACAGCAACCATCATAAATATGAGCCAACTGTTAAGTGTCTGAATTTTGATAACCATGGGGATGTTACAATTGTCATAACTGTGAAAAATGGTCACAAGTCTTTTTTTTCAGTTCTATTATAATTTTGGTCACTAAATGAACTGTTGTAAATCAAGGACTACCTGTATGATCCCAAAGTTCAAAGTTTGCAGGTATTTATCTCTTATGGTGCTGAATTTCCCAAACTTAGAAAATGAACTAAATGTTTAAATATTTGTAAGTCAGAAAGGAATTCTGAAATGAATAGATTTCTAGAGTTCTTGAATGTTCAGCAATGGCATAAGGCAGGGGTGTCAAACTCAATTTCATTGAGGGCCGCATCAGCATTGTGGTTGCCCTCAGGGGGCCGGGTGGGTGTGGCCTGGGTGGGCGTGGCCTACTGGGTGGGCGTGGCTAGAGTGTGTATGGCCTACTGGGTGGGCGTGGCCAGCTCTACATCGTTCGCATCAAGGGTGCCTATGGGGGCCTGGTCAGGAGTGGGACAGATCTGAGGGTCTCTGGCAGAAGGAGGGTCTCTGGGCCAGGGCCAAGGCAGTGGGGGCCATTCCCTCACTGTTTCCAAGATGGCTTCGCGGGCCACATGAAACCACTTCGCGGGCCGCATCCGGCCCCCGGGCCTTGTGTTTGACATGTCTGGCATAAGGCATTCGAACACCATTTCCATTCTGTTAAGAATATTCATGATAGTATCCCAGTATAAACAATTTTAGAAAATGCAGCTTCCAAGATGTCCAATGCTTTTATTGAATATAAGGATCTCCAGAAAACTGCATATCCCAATGTACTTATTATCTTTGTTGTTTCTATTTTACAGGAATAAATAATTGTTATAATGGCCACCACCAGAATAAGGATCCCTACAGAAAAGATGAGGGATTCAGAATTGCAGTGGGTTGTGAGAAGGTTAGGAAAGAATGCCCAGTTTCGAACAATATCATCTGAAGTGTAGTGAGGTTTCCATCACACATTTCAATTTTAGAAAAAAATGTTCTGTTGCGTTCTAGACCTCAGGAGGACATGCCCATAATATGGTTACGTATTAATAATAGGATCAAGAAAGCCCTCATTAATCAATAAAAAGCTTTGCCCATGTTATTGAACATGCTAAACTAACCAGCCTCCTAGGAACATTCTCTTGTTTCACAATACCCAAATCCTAAGAGGATAAACACTGCAGTGTCAAAGTATTTCCAAGATTATAAAACAGCTGTCAGCTTTAGTAAGAGAAAACGTGGTGACAGCCAAGTCTCTGTTGAGACCTGTGAAAGCAAACTAATAGGTTAGATGATAAGAACCTGATGTAATTTCCATAAAGCCAAGACAAACAATCCTATCTGAAAGATTTTAGGATTACCTGTCTTCTGAGATTGCCAAGCCTGAATTCCAACTCACAACTGAGCACGTCTTTAACTAGAGCTTGCCATTGGCAACCCAGACCTTCCAAGACATATTTATCCAGGTAGACAAACCACGACCAAAAAAGTATTTATTTTATTCTGCAAGACATGAAAATTTTGTCATAAATTCATAACAAATTAAAAATACTGAAATTAAGGTGGTAATTCCAGTCCCACTATCAAGTTAGTTTGCTTATACAGCAACCTGGGGTTGTCATTATCTGCAGTCCTACAATCTTTAAAGAGTTTTCCCACTAAGTTTCCCCTTGCACTACCCATTTCAAATTCCTTCTATTTGCTCTGCCAGTAGAAATTCTTGATGTTGGTCTTGATACTAGAATAATTATGAGAAGGAACTTCCTACTGACATATAGTGTTGGCACATAAGAAACAATCAAGCAGCATATTGTAGATTTTTGTGCTCATGGAAGCACAAAACAATTATTAAGAATAACTACCACCATGGAGACAAAATATTCCACTGACTAGGTAGACACAAATAAGTTGCCTGCTAACTTAGATCAAAGAAGGAATGATATACACCCAATTTTAGGACATTTTTTGCCACTGGCATTAAGTAAATGTCACAGTTGTTAAGTGAATCTGGCTTCTCCCATTGATTTTGCTTGTTGGAAGCTGCTGGGAAGGTTGTAAATGGTGATCATGTGACCCTAGGATGCTACAACTACCATAATACATGCTAGTTGACAAGCACTCAAGTTCTGATCATATAATCATGGGGAAGCTGCAATGGTTGAAAGTGCAACGACCATTCATTGGTCACTTTATTCGGCACTATCATTACTTCAAATAGTCATTAAATAAATGCTCGTAAAACAGGGACTGATATAGGATGTATATGTAAATAACCCAGATAGTAATTGTTGTACTTGTTTTTGAATTTCACTAAGGCCAATGGGGCCTTCTCTCGGGACAACCTTGAGACAGAAGCCAACCTTATAACATTTACTAGCAAAAATTAATGATTGTCCCCAGCTTCAATGGATGGGGGAGGGGCAGAAAGGAACAGTCTAATTTGTGAAATACAAAACACGTCACTTAATCCCATTGTTCTCACTAAGATGGATTTTATTGTATCTGGATGGCATATATTTGTAGAACATCTCAAGAGAATACCAGGTTGGTAAAAGCTGCTTATTCCGTGACTTTGAGAAAAGTTTCTATGCTCTTCTGCACATCTTTCTGAAAAGCAAAGATCCTGGGTCAGTCTTAGTCCTCCTTTGAACTTAACATGCACATGCTGCAATATGCAGGCCCCAAGGTCACCTACGCAATCTTTTGAAGATGTGCCTCCTCCCAACTTCAAGCAAGAAAGAAATATGTTGTTCTGAAAATCACCATCCCCACAGATCTTGTTACTGCACTTCCAGAACAAGGTGACCAGTGATTGCCCTGACATGAGAATGTTCCTTTTCTAGGCTGTAGGAAATGTATTGTCAAAGATGTGACCAAGTTGATACCTCCTGAGGCAAGGAGATGCTGTCCCATGCCAAAGAAATACAGGAGGGATGGAAGAAATAATGAGTAGTTCAAGATTGAACTATGGGGTTCTTGATGCTGTTTGAGCTTGGTTTTTTTTCTTTCAGATGTTTCATTGACAAACTAGGTAACACCATCAGTGCACTGATGATGTTACCTAGTTTGGTAATAGAATGTGTGCAAGAAAACACAACCAAGCTCAGGAGCACCAAGGATCCCACAAACGCAGGACTATGATGAAGAGGGCAAGAAAGCAAGCATTATGGGAACCTGTTTTGGCTTTATAATCTCATCTGGACAGAGGGATGGACCTGATACGTTTGTGGATAGCTACCCAAAGAAAACAGTGGGGGGAAGAGAAAGAGGACAATTCCAAGCCCCAGTCAATTTTAAGACCCTTGGATAAACTGGAGAACTGACAGTGTGCAGGAGCAACCCAGGGCATCCATTTTATTTTCTGTTCACATCTTGACCATGGGAATATTGTGAAAGATCTCTCAGGAGGCTGATATTCTCCTGACAAAAACAAAGTTGGTTGCCAAGGAAAGTACTCTTCTCTCCAAAGCAAAAACAGCCCTGGAGGTTCTACTTCCTGCAGCCAAATATGAGGGTCAATTAGAGACCAACAGGTCACTAACACCCTGAGGATTCTGTGAGTTTGCATGGGAGAATGTCTCCTGTTTTCTATTGGAAAATGTCTCTTTCCTGCTAGACCACCATGATCCAGCTTCATCCTTCCATTGAGCAGGATAGCTGATGTTTCCTCAAGAAACATCAGCTGGAGCCAGGGGAAGGCAGCTGTTTAGAAAGGACTTGAAGAGAATGACATAACCATGGGCTTGTCTCTGTAAATAAGCATCTCCCCAAGGCTAACACTGTGAACATTATGAATTCATGATAGGAATTATAAAAATATTTAAGTCCTTCAAGTTCCCTGGTGCCTGGCAGCTTGGGTGCAGTTCCTACAGTAAAAGGGTATCTCTCTCTCTTTATTGATCTATTCCAGCATGCCTGGCTGAGGAATTCTGGAAGTTGAATTCCACAAGTCATAAAAGGGCCAAATTTGAAAACCCCTGAGCTAATCACTCAGGGAAGGTTATAATGCTCACTCCCGAAAGTCACTGATAGGAAATCATATGACATCAACCAAGCGGTAGCTGACATTCCACCAAAACCTTCCCCTTTGTTACATTTTAAAGGAGGCAATTTGGTCTAACAGTTTGGTACCAGACTAGAAACCAGGAGACTGAGAGTTCTAGTCCTGCCTTAATCATGAAAGCCAGCTGGGTGACTTTGGAATAGTTACTCAACCAGGACAGCTTCAGAACATCCAAAAGGTCAGTGATGCCAAGCAAGAAGAAAGCTTATTCCCTGTAGTTTTTGGAGAGGCTGCCAAGTTACAGCAAAAGCAGTGTGGTTGTTTCAACAAAATCACAAGGCTGTCTCTCATAGCTAAGCCTCCTCAATGTTTGTGGGAAGAGCACAAACAGGAAAAGCAATGTAGGCAAACATTTTTCTGTCTTAAGAACAGATCATCAGTTCACAAAATGAAAGACATTTAGAGAACAGCTCAGTTGCTGTGGTGCAAGTCTTCCTGAAAGTTTTATCTAAGCACAAATGCTTATTAAAACAGAAGAACTGAAGCTTCTGAAGACCTGGTTCTTAGCTATGTACTCCATAGATAGTTGAACACAAATCCTTATTTGCTCTTAGCAACAGCTTCCTTCTATAAAATGCGGACACTATTTAGTACTTGTGCTATTAAATTCAAATGCCCTTTGCATACTAAGATGATGGAATGATGACAAGCTATTCATTTCTAGGCCCTAGGGCTAAACTTTATTGTTTAATTGTATAATTTTTGTTCAGGTTTAATTGGCTTTAAGTCTCTTGATTAGTGACAGGTATTTCCACTTCCCTGATCTGATTCCATCTGTATGTGTGTATGTGTGTGGGGGGGGGGGGTGTTTTTCTGTATCTTCTAAGAAACATGCATACTTGTGTCCCTGATTTTAACTGCTTAAAATTTCTTCCCTTTTGTTCCATTTAAAAGGAGACAGTTCGATCATAACAATCATAATAGTAAAGTTGGAAGGGACCTTGGAGGTCATCTCGTCCAACCCCCTGCTCAGGCAGGAAACCCTATACCATTTCAGACAAATGGCTGGCCAGTCTCTTCTTAAAAACTTCCAGTGTTGGAGCATTCACCACTTCTGGAGGCAGGTTGTTGCACTGGTTAATTGTTCTAACTGTCAGGAAGTTTCTCCTTAGTTCTAGGTTGCTTCTCTCCTTGATTAGTTTCCATCCATTGCTTCTTGTCCTGCCTTCAGGCGCTTTGGAGAATAGCTTGACTCCCTCTTCTTTGTGGCAGCCCCTGAGAGATTGGAACACTGCTATCATGTCACCCCTAGTCCTTCTCTTCATTAAACTAGACATACCCAATTCCAGCAACTGTTCCCTATATGTTTTAGCCACCAGTCCCTAATCATCTTT
This sequence comes from Vipera berus, assembly GCF_964194415.1. NCBI lineage: Eukaryota > Metazoa > Chordata > Lepidosauria > Squamata > Viperidae > Vipera > Vipera berus. The sequence continues at coordinate 116,605,578 of NC_138205.1, read as the reverse complement.
GTTGCTCTTCTCTGTACTCTTTCTAGAGTCTCAACATCTTTTTTGGTGACCAAAACTGGATGCAGTATTTCAAGTGTGGCCTTACCAAGGCATTGTAAAGTGATCTTGATTCTATCCCTCTGTTAATGCAGCCTAGCACTGTGTTGGCTTTTTTGGCAGCTGCAGCACACTTCTGGCTCATATTTAAGTGATTGTCCACTAGGACTCCAAGATCCCTCTCACAGTTACTACTATTGAGCAAAGTACCACCTATACTATACCTGTGCATTTGATTTTTCTTGCCTAAAAGTAGAACCTTACTTTTTTTCACCATTGAATTTCATTTTGTTAGATAGCGTCCAGTGTTCGAGTCTGTCCAGATCCTCCTGTATCTTAAGTCTGTCTTCTGGAGTGTTGGCTATTCCTGCCAGCTTGGCATCATCTGCAAATTTGATGAGTTCCCCATCTATCTCCTCATCCAAATCGTTGATGAAGATGTTGAACAGCACTGGGCCCAGAAGAGAGCCCTGGGGCACCCCACTACACACTTCCCTCCATGTAGATGCAGTTCCATTGAGGACCACACACTGAGTACGGCCGGTCAGCCAGCTACAAATCCATCTGGTGGTGAGGCTGTCTAACCCACATTTTTCTATCTTATATAGAAAATGTTTGATAAAGTAAACCAAAGTTTGGTTTATATATATATATATATATACCTACTGACTTCTAAGGCGCCCATTCTCACTTGGCCTCTCCAACCTCCAAAATCTTGCAAGAATGGGGCACCCTTGAAAATAGTTTTGTAAATGGTGGTAGGTCACCCCAAATGTCACTTTTACCCCATGTGATAGGTTTGTTGTCATTGCTATAACAGGTTTTTTTATAGGTGACCTTTCTATCTAATCAACTGGCCTAGGCTATCCTGATTTTCTGGCACTCATCCTTTTCTGGTGTTGAGTATTTCATCTCTGCTGCTCTCTCAGACCAGCTCCTAACCTGTTGGAATGAGATCGTGACAGAACCCTGTAAAGCAAGCCTGTTTGAATCTCAGGCAATCAGATATTCTCTTTATACAGTCCCATGACCTGTCCATTTGAAGAATGGACACTGTGGGTTTAGTCTAAAGATTCAAAAATAAAGTAGGCCAATGTCAGTATAATGACAGAATGGAACAGAAAAATAAAGTTGGAAGGAACCATGGAGGACGTCTTCTAGTCCAACCCCTGCTCAAGCAGGACACAATATACCATTCCAGACAAGTCGCTGTCCAGTTTCTTCTTGAAAACCTCCAGTGATGGAGCACCCACAATTTCTAAAGGAGTTGTTCCACTGGTTAATTGTTTTTACTGTTAGGAAATTTCTCCTTAGTTTTAGGTTGCCTCTCTCCTTGGCTAGTTTTCATCCATTGGTTCTTGTCTTGCCTTCAGGTGCTTTTGAAAATAAGTTAACCCCCTCTTTTTTGTGGCAGCCCATCAAATATTATTGTTAGATTAAATGAGATACTTAAATTGCTATTTCCCATTAATTTTTTTCTAATGTTTTTGTTCTCTGGAAGGGTCTAGCTCAGGGATCTTCAAACTTGGCCCTTTTATGACTTATGGACTTCAACTCTCAGAATTCCTCAGCCAGTATGCCTGGCTGAGGAATTCTGGGAATTTTAGTCCACAAGTCATAAAAGGGCCAAGTTTGAAGACCCCTGGTCTAGGTATATAAGCTACTACATAAGTGTCTGCTTCTCTCCTTCTAAACTTTCATTTCTTTATTTTCTGGGTTTCCACAATGCACTGAACCATGCATTGAAACAGTATACTGCCAACATCTTAAAATTAATATTAACCAAGTTAAACATGATGGATGAGCATATTAAAAACACAGCATGAACTCTCTTTCAGTATCCCTACAATAACAGTGGCCTAACATTGGTTCATTATAAAGATTATCTAAGACTTTTCCCTAACAACTAAAACTCATCAGCCCAAGCTGTTCTCTGCTTGCTTGCTTGTTTTTCTATCTCTGCGCTATCTGGACTGGTTTGGTGGCTAGAATTATGGTCAGGCCTGAATTTTTCTTGGGGTCATTTTAAAACCTGCTGTTAATGGTAATGAATGCATTTTATTCCAGCTGATTCGCATGTCTTAGAAATGCAAAGGAGAGGGGGGGGGACACAAACTCCATTCCTAGTTTCCTTGCCAAGCAAAAAAAATGCTGCTAAGATGTTATGGAGTGACAGGGGAACGAAGTGAGTTAACGCAGAACTGTCGATCAAGTTTTAATTGAGTCTGATCTCAGTTACATGCAACTGCATCAAGAGGAATTTAAGGGTACCTTGGTGTTAGTGGTCCCCCTTCTGGAACTGCTGCTGGAAGAATCCAACTGTCACAGGCTTCAGAGTAGCTTAAATTACTGCAGGGAAAAATCAAGCTAAAGTTTACCTTTCTCTCCCTAGGGATACTTGAAAGAGCCCCCAGGGTTGCTGTGGACTTCAGATTAACTCATTGCTACCTCTTGGGGAAAAGTAATTGGCTAGAATTGGCACTATTTTTCAAAGCCCAGGGCTCTTCCATAAACCTAATTCTCAATTTAAAGGAAAGTGACTGCTACTTTTTCTCCAGAGTTCAGAGAAGAAACACAGCAGTTTAATCACACTGGAGCAGAACCCTGGGCCTTCCAGAAATTGGTACTTGAACGGTGGGGCAAGGAGAATAAATGGCTCCTGCCAGCAATATCTCAGTGTAGTGTACCAGGAGAGATGCTAATATATTCATGGATGATTGAAAAAAATTCAGCTGCTTGGATACACAAGGTAGCTGTTGTTCATGGGCACACATTTCCCACTGTCAACCCATTCTTTCCAAAATCCTACTCCCCCTGTATGGCTTGGGGTCCTTCTCCCCAAAGCTATGTTCACACAACTGCAAGAATATAGTAATCTTGCATGTGATAGGAACCCAATCAATATGATTAGCTTAAGGTTTGGTGGATCATGCTAGCAAATTAAGTATGCCAGGTTCAGTAAACTAGGCGTGAAATAAGAACAACCATTACAAAGCAAACTACTCCTTTTTTATTATTTATATTTACCCAGATTTTTTTTCACAGAATAAAAGATGAGAGAAAGAGAGAGAGGGGGGAAGGAAGGAAGGAAGGAAGGAAGGAAGGAAGGAAGGAAGGAAGGAAGGAAGGAAGGAAGGAAGGAACTTTCCTGACAGAACAATTAATTAATCAGTGGAACAACCTTCCTCCAGAAGCTGTGAATTCTCCAACACTTTAAGAAGAGACTGGACAGCCATTTGTCTGAAATAGTATAAGGCCGTGGTGGCGAACCTATGGCACGTGTGCCACAGGTGGCACGCAGAGCCCTCTCTGTAGGCAGACGCGCCATTGCCCCCATCCTAGGCTTTCAGCTGAGTTTTATAAAACCTTTTTGCTTTAGGCTTCCACCGCCATGTACAAAAAAAAAGGTTCAATCAATCAATTTCAACTTCTCGCAGGGGAAAAAAATCTTGCAAAGTTGGAATTGATTGGTTGAACTTTTTTAGTCCCACCCAGTCTGCTGTTACCACTGCAGCCATGCCCACCCAATGGGCCAAACCCACCCAATTGGCCACACCCACCCAGCACCCGACGATACATAAGTGGGTTTTGGGTTGCAGTTTGGGCACTCGGTCTCTAAAAGGTTTGCCATCACTGGTATAGGGTTTCCATCCGGAGCAGGAGGTTGGACTGGAAGACCTCAAAGATCCCTTTCAACTCTGTTATTGTTATAAGTAAAGAAAAGAAAGACTTCTGATCTTCTTTTCAACAGATAATTACAAGCATATTATCCCTCTTCCTCTTAGATATTATGCATGTCCCTTCAACCCGTTAATCCATGTCTTTCCTAATCCTTAAATCCATAAACCATCATGTCATTTCTATTTTTTTAGCTTAAAATCCATATAAGATTTCCAGTTTTTTAGGAAAGTTTTTGTTTCTTCACTGACCAAACAAGTCAGTTTTGTCATTCCATTTTTCAGTCCATTTCTTCACTCTGAGAATTTCAGCATTCTTCCATCATCCTTCACACAATTATCTTGCTGGATTTATCATATACACAATCAATCTACCATACATCTTCTCTAATTCATTTCCATACCTCCCAATAAAAAGAATTCTGGTTTCAGAACAATGTCGCTCCTGAGTGGAATTTGTATAAAAGCTGCCAGAATTCCAGATGTTTTATTCTTATTTAGCAATTACTAATATCCCTCTTTTCAAGATAACTATCTTCACAAAGCAGCCTTTATATTGTTTATATAAACAATCACAAACAGCAATGCAATAAATATTTTAAAAACAAAAGCCCACAATTCTTCCCATGGAACAGGTGGTAATGGCTGGCAGAGAAAAGCCCATTAATTGGGCTTCTCTTATAGTTCCAGTCTCATAGTTCTAACATTGTCCCTCACGATCTCACTCAATGACATCAGACAGTTCAAGAGTGGGACAAGATAAACATGCCATCAACTCCTAGAGATCTTCCAATACAGGTAGTCCTCGACTTACGGTCACAATTTAACCCAAAATTTATGTTACTAAGTGAGACATTTGTTAAAGTGAATTTTGCCCCCATTTTACCATCTTTTTTGTCACAGTTGTTAAATGAATCACTGCAGTTGCTAAGTTAGTAATGGTTGTTAAGTGAATCTGGTTTCCCCATTGACTTTGCTTGTCAGACTGATGGCAAAAGGTGAATGCATGACCCCGGGACACTGCAATCATCATAAATATGAGTCAGTTGCCAAGCATCTGAATTTTGGTCACGTAACCATGTGGACGCTACAATGGTCGTGAGTGTGGAAAAAACAGTCACAAGTCAGAAAAATATGGAGCCACCTGACTAGAATCAGGTCAGGCCATGTCAGTACAAAGGCAAAGCTCTCTAAGTGAAGAATGGCTGAGAATGCATTGTGACTGTGATGTACCAGAACAAAAGATAACACATATAATTCAAGAATGTCTCCTCAGGAAATTTCAAGGCACCTGGAATGATCTAAACGCAGGCACACCAGAAAGAGTTAGGTGGTTAGCTTCCTTAGATATCGAACTATAACATCTATCCCATTGCAATTCTATTGCTCCACATTATGGTGATTTTATTATTTATTTGTTTGTTTGTTTCGATTTATATACCGCCCTTTTCCCGAAGGACTCAGGGCAGTTTACAGGGCAAATTAAAACAGTGCAATGTACAAATTAAAATAAAATTAAATTAATAGCCCCAAAACAGTTTAAAATTTAAAATTTAAAACCTTAAAACCCCTCAGTCCAGGCTGGCTAAGACAAATAGCCAAGTTTTTAGGTCCCGGTGAAACGAGCAAAGGTCGGGGGCGATCCAGAGTTCCACAGGCAGCTGATTCCATAGGACAAGTGCGCCCACCAAGAATGCTCTCCCTCTGGGGATCGCCCGCCGGCACTCCCTGACCGGCGGGACCCTGAGAAGGCCCTCCCTGTGGGAGCGCACAGGACGATGGGAAATGGATGCTGGCAGCAGGTGTTCCCTAAGATAATCCGGACCCATGCCATTTAGGGCTTTATAGGTCATCACCAGCACCTTGAATCTCACCTTATTATGTTCTATAGATGCCATAAACTAAATAAATAAATAAATCAGTCTTCTGGAGAGGCTGCATGCTACTTTTCTCCACTCTTCTGACATTTTCCACAGTGGTCCCATTATGAATCCTCCATCTACAGCTAAAGTAAATGCTAAATTGGTAAATGTTATTCGTGCTCTTTCCCAAATAATCATTATAAAAACCAAAGTACTGCAGGATAGAGAAATGATTTATTCCCTTGTTCCTATGTTTCTGGCAAAAAAAAAATCATCTCTGAGGTTGCTATTTGTAATTTAAAGGGAAGTTTCATCAAACCCTATGGAAGACATACAGAGCAAGAAGCAGCTCTAAGGTGACAAATGACTGAAACTAGAGCAAGCCAAAAAAAACCAATAAATGATTCCTTACAATTTCCATTGTCCAAAGCAATGCAACTTCCCCATAATTACTATTTAAAATATACATTTTAATTACACTGCAGGCTGATAGATTTCAAGGGGATCTTAACAACCTGCCACGAAAGGCTCCTTGCCACCTTTGCTACTCAGAGAAATACTGGCCATGATTAGCTGTCCCACCTCTACTACCATTTGTTATGAATTGTCATCCCACTGCATTCCAGGTGACTCCCTGATTCAGGAACTGAACTAATCTTTTCCCTTTTTTCCCATGGGCCATCTCCCTCCCTTATAAAATTATCCTAAATGAAGTCGAGTTAGGCACTGCATTCAAGCAATTTAACAAATTGGGTGGTTGATGCAGATAGGAGTCAAGGCATCTGCTCAGGTCACATTCCAGAGCACTTACACTTCCCCAGCTGGGAAGATTTTATTTTAGTCACTCAGCAGCTTAAAACAAAGTTATACGCTGAAGCAACCCTAAAGAAATAACACACTAAACTTTAAGTAAAATAGCATAGCACTGCACTCTATTTAAGATTAGGGCTAAAAATGATAAGTAAGGGTTAAAACCAGCTAGGAAGGGAAGAGAGGAAACAATCTATAAAATTATAGGTGAAACCTAAATATATATATATATATATATACTGAGTCTAGGTGGCTCAGTGGGTTAGGACGCTGAGCTTGTTGATCAGAAGGTCGGCAGTTTGGCGGGTCGAATCCTGAGTGCCGCATAACAGAGTGAGCGCCTGTTACTTGTCCCAGCTTCTGCCATCCTAGCAGTTCGAAAGCATGTAAAAATGTAAGTAGAAAAATAGGGACCACTATGGTGGGAAGGTAACAGCATTCTGTGCGCCTTTGGCATCTAGTCATGCTGGCCACATGACCACGGAGACGTCCTCGGACAAGCACTGGCTCTTCGGCTATGAAACGGAGATGAGCACCGGCCCCTAGAGTCGGAAACGACTAGCATGCATGTGCGGGGGAACCTTTACCTTTATACATAGTACAATGTATTCAAAGTATGGAAATAAGCTAAGCCAGCCGTCGGTTCCTATTCATGAAAATCATTCAAAGTCATTTAACAAAGTGAGCAGTCACTGCAGTTTAGGATCTCTGTACTGATTAGTTCTGATTAAATCTAATTAGTTCAGTCATCATTCAAGCATAGACAGCCAAGGAGATGCATGAATTTGCTGGTTTGACATAGCAACTCCACCTTGGCAAATACCTAAACTCTAGTTCTTCAATGCATTTATTGCACAATTAACCTAATGTCTCATTAAGCAAAGAGAGATCTAAAATTAGAAGTTAGCTTCTTAACTTGTTCTAAGGATAGTGATAATACTATAGTTACCAACTAATCTTTCAATATTATTTCTGAATTAGATAAAGACAATTACACGTGTGCTCTTTCTGGAGATTTTAGTTCGCAACTGCATCCTTTTGTATGTTTCTTTCCACACAGTTTATCAACATGCCCAAATGTTGGGATTAAACAGCATATACAGTATATAAAGCCAAGCCATAAAAATCCCATTCTATAAGATGACGGAATGGAGAAACTTTGCTCATACCAAACAGTAATTAGGTTGCACCATCATGTAAAGGACACAGATGCATTCCATAATAGTGGTTGAACCAGAACTAAGGACAGTATCATTCAAACTGTCATTTAGCCTTACAGCTCAGTAGATTATCCAATATCAATCTTTATTCCTCACCTTTATTCAACTTCATAGGCTTTTTCATAAGGTTATTATTAGGATAAAACTTTGGAGGAACTTGAGTATAATGCTTGCAATTCTGTAGAAAAAAAGGTATCTAGAAGTAAAAGCCAACTTTTTGAACATAAACCTACTGATAAGTAAAGACCGCCAGCTGAGGACTTGTTTCTAATACCTCGAATAGAGCCGATCCTGCTTTATACTTCTAAGCACCAGTCAAGAGAGACCAACCTTTCTTAAATTGGCATCCTCCAGGTATTTTCAAATCATTACTATCCAAACTTGTTGTGAGGCCAGCTTTCAGCTGGGCCATGACCACCTGCCTGAAACAGGGTTTACTAAAGTTTTCCATGGATGTTCTTTTGGCATGACAACCAGGACCACGTTTTTGTTTCCATGGAAGAAATAAATAATCATGACAGGCTGTTTTTCCTAGCTAAAGACAAAAGATACATTCATTAAAGAGGCCAGTGTTATAAAGCGCTGGCTGTATTTGCCCAAAACTGCCAATCAGCTGCCTATCAAAGCACCATAATTTACTATCAACACCTGCAATCTACCTGATGCCTATTTGCATTCTTGACATACATAGCAATATCTATTGTAGTGCAATAATTGCACAATTACAACATGCATTTTTATCTGGGGAATAATCTTGCATATGGCTCCTTCTTGGTCAACACATGGAAACTACAGCAGTGTGGAGCAAACACAACTGGTGTTTAGGATTGCTGAGCTAGTGGGCAAATATTGGCAAATATTAATACTTGGAGAAATTATCAAAGGAAAACATTTTTAGTAAAGTGAAGGATGTGATTCTGTCCTAAGCTCTGTTCATTAATAGGGTGATTATCAGGGAGAAGAAAATTAAATGAGAGAGAACCTACTAGCCTCAGCATTGGAAGGATTCCAACAAATTATCTTTAAGTAGAGAGCCTTCCAAAGTTTTACCACTGTTGTTGTTCCTCTTGTTCTGGACCAGACATGTCAAACTCGCAATGTCATGTGATGTCGCGTGATGTATTGGAGCTTTTTCCCCATTGCCAGCAATGGGGTGGGTGCAGTTTCATCATGACACGTCCAGCCCGCGTTTGACACCCCTGTTCTAGACCAAAGGCAAGGAACAATGGTCCCTTCATGACTTGTGGACTTTAATGCCCAGGATTCCTGAGCCAGAACAGCTGGCTCAGGAATTCTGGGAGTTGAAGTCCACAGGTCACAAAAGGCCCATCGTTCCCCACCCATTCTAGATTCTGTCTCCACTTTTCTATGTTGTAATTAACTCAGTGTTTTAGACCCACAATGGCAGTGTCTACCCAGCCATCAGGAAATATTACTTCCTGCTGTTTCTACCTTTACCAAAACACTTTTCTCTGGGTTCAGCTACTACAAGTGGGAAAAATGGATGGACAGTCAAATGAGGAAAAATATCTACTTGTAATGGGAGCTCACCAGCATCTGAAGGAACACTAAAGTGGATTCCCTTTGTTTTGCTCTTAGCTTCCTTCTTCTCTAAGTCCTGCTAGCCCAACTATCAATATTTGGATTGCATGCCCTCAAAGCAGAGACCTTGCTTTTTTTGGCTACATTGATATGTCTACTGATGGCACTGTATAAATAATCTGTTAATGTGCACCAGCAATTAAGTTTTTTTCCCCTAACATAACATTCATTTCATTTATCATGGAGGTATCTATCTATAAGGACTCTGGAATTCAACAGTTCATCCAAAATCTCCACTTTCTCTTTCTCTTCTGTGGTAGCTCCACTTCAAAGGGAACAAGGTTAGAAGTCTATTCTTATCACAGACATGTCAGTGTAAACAGCATAAAATTATATTTCCATTAGTTAAAGGGGTGGGAGTAGAGGGCCAGAAGATTGCCTCTTTTCTCTAGAACATATAAACGCTCATAATTAAACTTTTCACCTTTCCAAGTAGCTGGCTGTGTATTCCTACACAGTGGGTGGTTTGCTCTGCAGACATATTGACTTGGAACAATATACAAAGAAGAAATAATTGAATAGAAGTCATCTTCCAATGTAACTGGGCAACATTCACCTTTTCATTGCATAGATATATTTCAACATCTCCCCCCCCCACACACACACACAGACACCCTTTTCCTTAAAAGAAAAAAATCAACAACCACTCAAAAGTTAACAATCAAATCAAATTAAATACTTCATGATTTAATTTCTATAATTTTGTACCTACGAGCCAGTCATACAGATTCAGGGCATTGTATAGGAGCCACTAACTTTTCATCCTGCAAATATTTTTTTTTAGTTTGAAGAAATATGTAACAAATAGTCTTCTGGATACACTGCTGTCATTTTCTTTCAGAACCAGTGGATAATTCAAAGACTGCCAAAGTACAACTTAGAGCAGTTCATTTAGTGACTGTTCAAAGTTACAACAGCTCTGAATAAAGTGACTTATGACTGTGTTTCACACTTATGACCATTGTAGCCTCTTCATGGTCACATGACCTTGGCAACTGTTCATATTTATGGTGGTTGCAGTGGTTCTGGGATTATGAGATTACCTTTTGCAACCTTCTGACAAACAAAATCAATGGGAAAGCCAGATTCATTTAAGAACCATGTTACTAACTTAACAACTGCAACAATTCACTTAACAACTGTGGCAATAAAGGTCGTAAAATGGGACAACATTCAGTTAACAAATGTCTTGTTTAGTAACATAAATTTTGGGCTCAATTCCAGTCGTAAGCTGAGGGCTACCTGTATAACATGCCGTCTTACATAAATTTTGAACTTCATCTCCTGCAATCAAATGCAAAAGTTGAATGGTAGATTTGGGTATCCTAATTTCCCAATGCAGTCTGTTCACTTGAATATTTTTTAAAGGAAATCTTACATGGCTAGGGTACTCAATAAAACATCTGCTGATTTTGGGAGACACGGCACAGGCAGAGGACTGTATCTCTGCCATAAAGTGCATTTAAACTGCCATCATAAATCAAGCCTTGTTAAAACCAGGGAAGTTTTTTTTTCTCAATAAATAATATCAGTGTATGAGCCAATTAAACAACCATATTAGGGTGAAACAAGGGTGTGTAGCTTGTTCATCACTTATACAGCTTGTTTACAATCTTTTGTAGCTAACTGAAAGGATTGCTTCACTCCCAATGTGGGTCAGGTTACAGCTTGTTCATAACTCATTGTGCATCACCTAGAATCACTTTTGGTGAGATAGAAGGCTCTAAATTTTATTAATAAAATGAATAATAAATAAACCTGACCCATATTGCCAAAAACATCAATGCAAAGCTCACGGTGACTGACAATTTTAAAGAAGCAATAACACAACTGTCTTTAAACCTAGTATTCATTTGTGAATTCTTTAGAGAATATGATTATGGCTTAAATTCCTATTTTTTTACTTCTTAAGCATCACCAAGGTATCTGCAGACTTTTCTCCCCAAATATTCTTAAGTATTAGCCACAACCTTTTCATTCTCATTTTTGGTTGCTTTTTAATCATCTTACACAAAGCAGTTATCCCTTTGTAAAGCAAACTTAAATCTAGCTTGAAGAACATAACCCAGACATTATGATTCATCTAAGCCTATCCTCCATTAAGTTACCTGCGATCCTCACCCTGCAGTCAATGTCTCCTATTGAAGGAACCCCTCAGTTTCCTCAATGGAAGTACCAGCCCTGTAGGTCGATCAGATGCTTTCTGGAAGCCTATCATGAAGATGTGGAAGTAACCATTAGAAGGAGAAAAGATAAAAAAGACTTAGGAATTTTCCAAAAGGAGAATCTGTCTTCTGATGAAGACCCCATTTTGCACATCAGCTAGACTGATCATATATGATGAAGAACATGGAAGAGAACCTTCTTTTCAGAATAGAATAGAATAGAATAGAATAGAATAGAATAGAATAGAATAGAATAGAATAGAATAGAATAGAATAGAATAGAATAGAATAGAATAGCTTTATGGTCATTGTGTAACTCACAACAAAATTAAGTCCTGTCCACAGTGCACAATAGTTAAGTTAAAACCACAAGTTAAAACCACATATAAGAACATACATTATATACACACATCCTTCACAATCTATTCACCATTGCGCTGCCCCTAATGTTGCACTCCAGTGTTGCAATATACAGTAGTATTTAATATGGTTACTACTCTGGGAAGGTTACACAAGGGAAGGTATCTAAACCTACTTAGATACTTAAATCCATAATGTGTAAAGCTGTATAAAATTTGATTTTTAAATTGGGCCCAGAAATAGAACACAAGAAAATACTATTTTAAAAAATCACCCCAACTTCTCAGTTCCTAGTGTGTCAACTCTACCAGCTTGTTAAAAGGGCCTTCCCCAATCTAATAAGAGGTCTGTACCATGCAGTTCGTACATATTTGACCAAGACCTGGTAAACCAATGAAAATTAAACTGGCTGTTGGAAAACTAAAGCTATTCTCTAATAAAATTAGATTTACCGGGCAGTTTCTATCTAGACAAAGCTGAAAGATGGAGTTACTAGCTTTCAGCCCCATCTCCCATCTAATAGCTTAGTATGTTCAAATAACAGAATTAAATATGAACTTTATTCTGCATTATAGCTGAAACTCTGTCAAACCAAAACCTCTGATTCTTGGAGATTGCCTTGACAAATCCCTGCAAGATTCCTCAGAAATAGTTTACCATTGCCTCCTTTCTAGAGCTGAAAGAAAGTGAATGACCGAAAGGTCACCCAGCTGGCTTTGTGCATAAGGTGGGACTAGAATTCATGCTCTCCCATTTTCTAGCCTGATGTCTTAACCACAACAAACTGACTCTCCATATTAAAAATTATACTTGCGTTCAAAATGTCATCAATCTCAGAGCACTATCTAATTTAAAAATGGGAAGTGGGTAGGAAATCTGAAATGACCACCTTAGACTTCATTCTGGCATTTTTCACATTTAACCCCTTCAGTCTGAAAGAAAAACGTATGATGAGAAAGTTTAGCTCTTCCTTTCAGCGCTTGCTAATATGGTATTTCCTCTACTTTCAACGCTTGTCAGCCAGTTAACTTTTCATTTGCAAGAATTATCTATTATTTGCATAAGCTATCAGCCTCCCTTTGTCCTCCAGGCTGGAAATACAAGAGGCTTTTTTATTCCATAAAATGTCCTACAGTAAGGATTCTATTGTGGTTAACTCCAGGGACCAATTACAGGGCAGAAGCTGTTCTTTCCCGCCGATTTATGTCTTATTATTTAACAGGTTGGATACTATAAGTCTAGCTATAGTCAAGTAACTGTCAGCATTAGGGGTGATTAGATAATATGCAAGTAATCCAAAAGGGAGATAAAGGATGTGTTTTGGTATGTAAAAAAAGTCAAAGAAGAATGTAAGCTACTTGGCAACCATTGAGAAAGATCACAATCCATACCTATAAAAAATTCTTCAAAACAATTTAAAAGATCTTGCAATTTCCATTTAAGCAGAACGCATAAGACATTAGATTGAAATATTTTTCCTGATTTATGTCTGAATTTATTTAGTTTCCAAATTGGTTATGGTCAACATATATATGGGAAGTTGTAATTTTGATTCTAGGCAAATATCAACAATAGATCCTTCTACAATCTGGTGTTTTTCAGATATGTTGGTTTCAGCTTCAAGAATTCCTAACCATCTGGATCAATAGATTTACTGAATTTATTTGCAGAGGACTAAGCTAAAAGGAAGAACCCAAAGACTGGGAAGTGGTTTCTGTGTACTAACATAATTATTATTGTAATATGTGTGTCCAGCTATAAATTGGATTTAATTCAAGAGAGTTTATTGTAGTGTAGATTACCAAGGAGTTTTTCCTCTAGACTACAAATAGGGATTGGAGTAAGGATACTTCACATCATAATTATCTAGAAATAAGATCCTTTAATTTTAATTAATCTAATTCCCCAGTTAAGTGAACAGAAGTTCAGAACTTCAGCCTATATTCTTCTGCCTATAAAAAAGGTCAACAGTCATCACATTGCTTTAACTGCTTTAAGCAATTTAGGATTGGGAATCTGATAGCTATTAAAAGAGAAAATGAATAGCACTCAAAATATGTGCTTGGCTGAATTACATTTCATATTATTTTCTGGCTATATTGAACATAAACTATTTCTTAAGAAATAGTTTGTTCTGGGCACCTCTTACTGGAAACGTGACAAGATTTGCTTTCCCAAGAGTGCAAATAGGCTATATCCATTAGTATACAACTGGACTGGGCTCTGTCTAACCACTAATCAATAGTTTGAAAGAAGTTGGCAATAAGCTGGCATTATTCTTTCTGAGCGGACATTTGCTATCAAATACTAACAACAGTTATATCTGTCTTTACCAATTTCAGTAGAGTTATTATATTACCACACATTTGGAAGGCAAATTAAAGAAGTTCAGTGGATGGGACAAAACCAATTTGACCATCATTTTCTATTGCCTACTTGGTGCAAGAATTCACATTAAAGCATCTTTAATAAAGGTCTATCCAGGCGCATCCAAAAAGGAGAGCTCACCATTTCTCAGAAATAATTGGTACAAGTATAATAAATCTTCTCTTGCTATTAAAACTTTTTTCCCAAAACATTCAACCACAATTTGTTATCTGAAAACCACTATCCCATACTCCAAGACAGAAATTTTTTCTGCATGATATACCTTGTCAGCATATTTCAGTCTCAGTCAATTTTTTTTCCAGCACTAAACAAGTCTATTTTAATCACTTCTTTTTTCTAGTTTTCTGTCCCCCCTGATCATTCTTGTTATCCCTCATTGCATCTGTTTCTTCAAATGCCTTCCAAAATCAGAAGCCTAGGTTAGATAAGACTGCCCTGGAGAAAGTTAGAATCATGCTATCTTAAGTGTTCCAGAAAACAAAAGCAATGAACTAAAAGACATGTTTAAAAATGTGCACTTCAGACTTTTCAAAAATTGCCCTGGAATGGCCTAAAATATTATTTTTATTTAGCAATTAATAGGTGAGACTGGTAATTTTTAAGAAAACAGCCTGTTATGCTGCCTAGTGGTATTGCTGGACAAGTGAACAATATCTTAATTAAATATATATGCAATTAATATGTCATTTATAAAAGCAGATGTCATGAAGTTGGCAGAGGACATGAGCAAAAATAAGACAATGGGAACAATTTAATCCTTTCATCCTGCTGAGGTACTATCACAAAAGAATTTTCATCTTCTCTTCTTCCGCTTCACAGTTAGACTCTGGAAGAAAGCTCTAAATCAGATATCCCCAACCTTTCTGTGTTGGCTGACATACGTGCGTGTATGTGCAAACTGGGCTGTGAGCACGCACATGATGCAAATGGGATGGCACTAGTGCCTGCGTGGTAGCCCTGCCCTGTTTTCGCCATGTGGTGCCCCATTTTTGTGATGCTAGCGCGACTGGGCATGAGTACATGCACACGCACATGCACACTGGCCAGCCTGTCCCACAGCCCAGTGGCCAGCAGGCCATGGCCTGGTAGTGGGCTGTGGCCCACTGATTGGGGACCCCTACTCTAAATGACACCAGCTGAAGCCTTGGTCATAGGGCTTGAAACAACTCCCAATGTGTGAGGTTTAAAACATCTTGCACTTGCACTTTAATATTGTTCTCTCATCCATCGCTTGAGCAGCTAGATTGAACAAAAAATCTCTTCTACAAACTACTTCACACATTATTTGTCAATACGTGGCTTCATTTTATGATTTAAAAACTTTTGTTTTCTACACCACTGGACCAAAACAGATCTTGAAGTGCAATTTTGCATAGCAAAATCACAGACGGAGATGCTGTGTAAAGGATGAAGAACCGCCTCTCACGGTCCTGTTGGGTGGTCATCTGGGAGGTACAGTCCAGCTTTCTGCAGAAGAAGAGATTGGGAACTGTCAGGAAGGAGATGGAATGAAGAAATGGAAAAAGATTATCTCACCAACTTTAGTTGCCTTGTATTTGAGCCAAACTCAACGATACCATGAGGCTTATAAGTAGTTATATGAAACCCTTCTGACTTGTTGGCTTCTGCTTCTGAGCCATATAGCACTGCCAGCTCTATGAAGGCAAGAGAATATAGAAAAATTATGAACAGCTCACCCTACGGTGCATGCCAACCTTTCTCATTTATCAACCAGACAGCTCAAATCCTGGAAGCCCTGGCCCTGGCACATGCACAACACCACCCCAACAACTTTAACACTGATTCCCAATGTAAAGCCAAATGGGTTGCTGAACATCCAGACGTGGGAAGATATATAAATGACCACATAAAAAAGATGCCAGGCTTTGAACTATCACTCCAACAATGGACAGTCCTGAATAAGATTCACACCTCACATGGAGTCTTCTGGAATTCAATGTATAAAAGGGGCAGTGTACTTTCCTCTCAGTGTGAGTGTGGGTCCTTTGTCAAACTGTAGATCACACTATGACTAGTTGTGCTCGTAAGTCGAGGACTATCTGTATTAATATATGAAGAAACCTCTCTCTGTATTTTATTTTAAAACATAAAACACAATTATAGTCTTGTAGTCTATAGACTACCTATGTCAGGGGTCCCCAATCCCTGGTCTGTGGACTGCAGCATGCCACCAACTGGTCCACACAAACAAGCAAAGCCCCGTCTGTGAGATACAGGCAGCACACACACACACGCACCCTCCGGTCCGTGGAAAAACCTGTCTCCACGTGACCGGTCTCTGGTGCCCAAAAGGTTGGGGACCTTTGACCTATGTATTTATAGGATTATCAATACAGAGTTGATATTCCTTAAATGGATAGATAACCAAATTTTCACCTATAGGCATCAACTCCAACTTGGAGAAGTTAGTGCTGCATCCTGCCGTTTTACTAAAAGCATCAATCTTTTATATCAATTCTAGAATAATTGCATTAGATTTAGAAATAAGCAAAACACTGTCCACCTGCCAATAAAATTAATTTGTTCTCAACTGAGTTAATAGTAGTTGCCCTCAACTTACCACTACAATTGGGGCCAGAATTTCCATTGCTAAGCCAAGCAGTTGTTAAGTGGATCTTGCCCAGTTTTACAACCTTTTTCCCCCATGTTGTTAAGTGAGGCATTGCTATTGTTGTGAATCATGCACTCATCAAATGACTTTGTTTTTTGGAAGCCAGCTGGGAAGATTGCAAAAGTGATCATATGATTTTGGAATGCTGCAACTGTAATAAATATTTTGATCATGTGACCTTGAGGATATTGCAGTGGTGGTAACTATGAGAACTATTGCAAGTCCTTTTTTTCAGTGCAGTTCTAATTTTGAAAAATCACTAAACAAATGGCTGTAAGTCGAAGGTTACCTGCACTCCGTAGATCCCCCTATATCAGGGGTCTTCAAACTTGGCCCTTTTATGACTTGTGGACTTCAACTCCCAGAACTCCTCAGCCAGGCATTCTGGGAGTTGAAGTCCACAAGTCATAAAAGAGCCAAGTTTGAAGACCCCTGCCCTATATTGTCTAATAAGACAAATCATGGGTTCCACATAGATCTTGCCTAGTTCTTCAAATAGTGCAGGGGTTGGCAACCTTGGCTCTTTTCTGACTCGTGGACTTCAACTCCCAGAATTCCTGAGCCAGCTGGCTCAGGAATTCTGGGAGTTGAAGTCCACGAGTCAGAAAAGAGCCAAGGTTGCCTACCCCTGAAATAGTGCATAGTAGGAGAAAACATGCCATCAACTTTCACTTTAAATATGGGCGACTCATATGGAATCTTAATCCATTTTATGAATTCCAAGGTAAATCTAAACCTATTTACTATAACAAACATGTACTGTTTATGTATTTTTGTCAAAGGCTTTTTCAGTGTCTAATGATAAAATTACAAATTGATCTTTATTTATATTCAGGTCTATTATAACTACGATCAGACCAATGTCTGGTATTCGTCTGGTTTTATAAACCCTGCTTGATCATTCTTAATAACAAATGATATCACTTGTTCTAATCTACAGTATTTGCTAACACTGCTGTTCAAATCTTTGTATCAACCTTAATCAACAAGACTGGATGATAACTAGCACACTGAGTCTAATCTTTACCTGATTAAATTCCCTTATCAAATATTTCTTAATATAGTTGACAATTCTGGCACCAAAAGATGTATATGTGCTTATGACACTTGATGGAGAACCCAACTGGTCCTAGGGTTTCTCCACTTGCCATTATGGCCATGGTATAAATAAGCTTAATTAATGAACATAATATATATTATGAACATAGCAATGTAAGAGACTACGCGGCCCAACAAAATATACGTAAGAAGATATACAGTAGATGAGAAAATTTAGGGAAGGAAAGGGCCATGATGTAGGCCAGTGTTAAGCAAACTTGGCAACTTTTAAGATGTGTGGACTTCAACTCCCAGAATTCTTAAGACACTGGGGAAATGGTATATAGTTACAGCAGGAAACAACCAAATGCAGAGATGTTTAAATCCCCTCACTGTTAAGACTCTAGAAAGAGTACAGAGAAGAGCAACAAAGATGATCAGGGGACTGGAGGCTAAAACATATAAGGAACAGTTGCTGGAATTGGGTATGTCTGGTTTAATGAAGAGAAGGATGAGGGGGGACATGATAGCAGTGTTCCACTATCTCAGGGGTTGCCACAAAGAAGAGGGAGTCAAGCTATTCTCCAAAGCACCTGAAGGCAGGACAAGAAGCAATGGATGGAAAATAACCAAACAGAGAAGCAACTAAGGAGAACTAAGGAGAAATTTTCCTGACACTTGCTTCCAGAAGTTGTGAATGCTCCAATACTGGAAGTTTTTAAGAGATTGGACAACCATTTGTCTGAAATTGTATAGGGTTTCCTGCCTGAGCAGGGGGTTGGACTAGATGACCTCCAAGGTTCCTTCCAACTCTGTTGTGCTATTCTAAGTAATAAGATTGAAGAAAGAACCAGTATGGTAGTGGTGAAGACATCAGGCTAAAAACCAGGAGACCATGAGTTCTAGTCCTACCTTAGGCATGAAAGCTGGCTGGGTGACCTTGCACAAATCACTCTCTCTTAGCCTAACTCACCTCAGGGTTGTTGTTGTGGGGAAAATACGAGGAGGGACTATTAGATAAGTTCCCTGCCTTTCATTTTGTACAAAAATAGAAAGGGAGGGATCTAAAATAACTTATTCTGGAGTTTTTAGCATTTCATTTTATTTCATCTTTGCATATAAGAAAGCAGGGCACCTAACTCCATTTCTTCCATGTTTTTCTGCAACTTGGCCGGTTAATAAGAATATAAAGACCTGAATATGAAGGTAAAAGGAGGGATGAAAATGACGTTTTTAAAAAAGGGGAGGGAAGGGGGAGAAACCCGCCGGTGTCCCCTTTTAATTAGAAAACAACGGAATAAGACTTAATTATATCGCAGCTTACTCTGGTGCATCTTTGCTCCAAAGTTGGGTGGAGGTGCGTTCCTTTGTACTAGGGATGGCAGGCGACCTTACAACCAGTCGGGAAAGGAAAACCCGCTGAAAAACTTAAATGGGGGGGGAGGAAAAGCAAGCGCCACGACGAGGAATTGGCGCTACGTGATTCTTTAACAGAAAACTTTTTCCACTGTAGCGATTCCCTCCATTTCTTCCCCCAAATACGCGCGCGCTCACGAAAACCCTTCAGCCGTCGAAGAAAAACAGCCTCGCCTCCACTTCACCTGCCCTCCCCGCCACCCTCTCGACTCCGCAGCGGAGCGCCAGTTCCCGCGACGGTAGTAATTAAGGCCCCAGCGTGAGCTCCATGCAAGCGCTAAACGAAACAGCAGATCAATTAAGAAATAAACACTCTATTGAAAAAACCAAGACAACCCCCTGGGACGGCCTAACAGGCGCGAATAGGCTTCCTCGCATTCTTGCCAGACCTTCCCGCTCTTTCTCCTCCTCTTTTACTCTTCCCCCTCCCCCTCCCCCCCCCCCCGGTTTAAGGTAGCTTGAGACGCGCGTCGAGCTGGCAAGACGCAAAGCGCGCTTTGGTTCTGGTGCTGCAACCGGAGTCATATTCGTGGGATCGGAGTCACAGGGTTGGCCAAAGGTTGAGAAATTTTCAACCAAAACTTTCCTTTGCCAGGCACCTCGTGCGCGCTACGATGGCTAGTTCAGTTTCAGCATTAACCGATTATATGTGTAGGAATATATGATCGGAGGCAATGTTCTCTGTGAATGCCATTCGCTGGCCAGGAGCCATTCAATATAGCATTTAGCAACTATTTATTTGAATGTATAAGCTACCTAACTCCAATGGACTCTTCCGCTTTTTTCATAGATTGCACTAATCCAGTTTGTTAAACATCATTCAGCAAAGCCACAATTGGTTAGGTTTCCACAACAATTGTTAATTCCTAGTACATAGTTTACCAACCACTAATTCCTAAAACATACTTTACCTGGTTTCATTGCCAACATTGAGAAGCATTATGTTAAGCCCAAACCAAGCGATGCTTTAGAACAGGGGTCCTCAACCTTGGCAACTTTAAGATTTGTGGACTTCAACTCCCAGAATCCTAGGAGCTGATGTCCACAAGTCTTAAAGTTGCCAAGGTTGGAGGCCCCACTCTAGAAAATATGAAACCAGTTTTTATGCTTAGGAATATAATTATGCCCCAAAGCGTGGTTAAAACAATTAATTATTTCACATGACCATAGCTGATGGTAGTACTAGTAGTAGACTTTATTGTCATTTCAACAATATTCATTACAGTCAGGGCTTTTTTCCTCATAGTACGCTCAGAATGGAGTTCCGGCACCTTTTTTGGATGGAACCTTGTAGGGTAGGCAAAGCGGGTTGTATGACGTGTGAGTTCCGGCACCTTTTTCTTTTACAAAAAAAGCACTGATTACAGTACACAGTGAAACGAAACGACTTTCCCCAGGACCAAGGTGCTACATCAGACAACACGAATCAAAAAAGAACAAAACACAACTACACATAACTCTAAACTAAAAACTTTCAAAAAAAACTACAAATACAAGTATTTATAGATCCAGTTTCTTCGTATTGAGAATTCTAATGGCTTGTAGGAAGAAACTGTTACACAATCTGGATGTCCGAGCCCGAATGCTCCTGTACCTCCTTCCAGATGGCAAAAGAGTGAAGAGTGTGTATGAGGGGTGTGTGTAATCAGCCACAATGTTTCTGGCTTTACGGATGCAACGTGTGATGTAAATATCCATGACAGAGGGAAGAGCAACCCCGATGATCTTCTCTGCCATCCTCACTATTCGCTTTAGGGTTTTGCGATCCGAAACGGTGCAGTTTCCAAACCAGGCAGTAATGCAACTGCCCAAGGTGCTCTCAATAGTCCCTCTGTAGAAGATTGTGAGGATGTGTGGTGGGATTTAATAAATGATCCCTTGAGAGGTAGCCATCCAACCCCCCAAATCTCTAGCAAAGGGAAATGCAGCTATTCCCCAGAATTCCCCATAATATTGAACCTGTCCTTCTTTCAGTTTCAAAAAGAATAGATTAGCTCCATCTGGCTGGGGAATTCTGGGACTTGAAGTCCATCCATTTTAAAACTGCCAAGGTTGAAAAACACTGCTTTAGACCAGGGTTATTATTTTCCATCCAGTTCTACCTTTACCGAACTAAGCATACATATCTCCCAGGATCATTCTTCATAGGACTTCATGTTCAGATATTTGGTCAGAATGATTGCTGTCTTCCAAATTTGCTCCAGTTTTTTTCAGGTCTTTTTTTAAAGTTTCGTGCCCAGAATTGCAGACAGTTCTCCAAATGCAGTCTAACCTGTGCACAGTACAGTGCAGCTGCCACCATCTATAAGCTGAATATAATGATTCTGCAAGTGCAATCCACTTGGTATTTAGCCGCTGTATCATACTGCTTGCTTACATTTAACATTTATTTTTATTTTATTTTATTTCCATTTATATCCCGCCCTTCTCCGAAGACTCAGGGCGGCTTACAAGCTTAGCAGTAGCCTTCATTCTATGTATATGCCTGCTTATTAGGGCTTTCACACACACCCAAGCGGCATTATTACAAAGTCAGCTTAATTGCCCCCAACAATCTGGGTCCTAGTCCATTGGTATTCCTAGGCCTTTTTATGTCTCATTTCTATATTTATGCATTTGAACTGTCCTACCCAGATGTAAGAAATTTACATTGTTATCACTGACATTGTCTTCTAAAATGTGGTTCAATACTCAAGCCTGATTAGAACATTTTGAATTGTGATTTTTCCTTCTAAGACATTAGCCAATCCCCCTCCCCCAAGCTTGATATCAATTATAAATCTGCAAAAAAATCCGTCCTCTAAGCCAGGGGTGTCAAACTCGCCGTGTCACATAATGTGTCATGACATATCGGGAGTATTTTTCCCTTTGCCGGACAAAACAGAACCACTTACAAATATCCTTTCAGTGCAAGTGTTCACCCAATTGAAATTCCAGGGAACCACCATTCCATCTTGTTTTCCAGAGACCACTCCAGAAGGCTAATGACCCTCTTTTACCGGTCTACTATAGAGAGCGTCCTCTCGCACTGTATTGTGGTTTGGTATGCTGGCCTGACAGCCACAGATAGGAAAGTATTACAGAGGGTGGTAACCACACCACAAAGCATTGTGGGCTGTCCCCTGACCCCACTGGATGACATCACCAGGGCTCGCTGCCTTGGAAGAGTGAGGAAGATTCTCAGGGACGACTCACACCCTGGTCGGTACCTCTTTACTCTCCTACCATCAGGTAGGACAGACATGTCAAACACAAGGCCCGGGGGCCAGATCCGGCCCGCGAAGTGGTTTCATGTGGCCCACGAAGCCATCCTGGAAACAGTGAGGGAATGGCCCCCACTGCCTTGGCCCTGGCCCAGAGACCCTCCTTCTGCCAGAGACCCCCAGATCTGTCCCACTCCTGCCCAGGCCCCCATAGGCACCCTTGATGCGAAGGATGTAGAGCTGGCCATGCCCACCCAGCAGGCCATACACACTCTGGCCACACCCACCCAGTAGGCCACGCCCACCCTGGCCACACCCACCCAGCCCCCTGAGGGCAACCACAATGCTGATGCGGCCCTCAATGAAATTGAGTTTGACACCCCTGAGGTAGGAGATACAGGAGTATAGCCAGCCGTACCAACAGGCTGAAGAACAGCTTCTATCCGTGGGCTGTCAGGCTTTTGAAAGGGAAATAACTTTATGTATGATTGACTTGTGAGGCTGGTGTGTTGTGCAATTAGCTCACATGGTGTAAAAAGATGGTGGGTTTGTTGTCACTGTGAATTGGGGGGGCATGAAGGGAGGCTCAGCCAATCTCAATGTGTACATGGTTGTACTTCGACAATAAAGGTTCATTCATTTTACCCCATACCAATGTGCACTGCATTCCTTATGCCTACTAAACTAGACAGCCAGCACAGTATAGTGATTAAAGTATTGGATTAAAATCAGAGCGCCTCAGATCCAAGGGCATCTTCTAGGTGAATTTGGGCCTCATAGGATGATTGCTGTGGGTAAAACTAGAAGAGGGAATGCTGTAAACTCCTTTAAAAATGTAGCAAATAAATAAACAAACAGATTGTAATAAAAATAAATAAAATTGGACCAGTGCAACCTTCCTTTGACTAACCTGGCTCCTAGTAATGGAAGCATTTTTTCATAGTGCCTTCTGATCTACTGCTTCACATTTTTTTTTATTTGCTCAATATAGAAATTAAATTAACCTTGTTTGTAGTTTCTTCCATTTTTAAAATATGGGACTGTGTTCCCTTTTCTCCAGACAATGGGCAGTCTACTCATTTCTCAAAAATAGTACACTCATTTCTCAAAGTTTACAGCCGAAGGTTTCTGTGATTGCTTCAGCCAACTTCTTCAAAAGTCTTTGATATACTTTGCTCATTCCCAGAAACTTGAATTTGTCTAAGATAGCAAAGGTAGATTCTTTCTATACTCTTAATAGTCCTGAACTATATTTCCTCCTTTCCCTTAATCATATTAAGAAAGGTTCCATCCTTGTTCTCAGGGGGGATCTAATTATTTGCTTTTTCCAACAGTTTTTTAGCCCTGCAAAGTTCAATATACATGTGAACCATATGAATAGAACATGCCTCTTAGATTTCATGTCACCTTTAATTCAAAATCACATGCGCGCGTGCACACACACACACACACACACACACACCGCTACCAGGCTGGCTAAACTCTCTAATCCACATTAAGGCTCAAAAGTTTGTGTGATCAGTTTTCTTCCTGTGTTGATTGGAAATGGCAACCAAGCTCCTCATTGCTGAGTTTAGCATTTTTTAAGAAATGCCTAACAGGCTAAAGTCTGGCACAGATCAGAATGCAGATGTGTTAGCTGTTGATTTGCTTCCTCCTATGCAGTGGTGAAAAAGACAATATTAACTACTCAGATTATATCCAGGGTACCTTGCTTACCTAGCAGTTTATGCTGTCCAAGCAGAAGATTGATGGTTTTACCTCCAGGTGATATACAGTAACAGGAATGGTGGGAAAGGCTCTCGAGTTCCACCAGTTTAAGAAGGGAAAAATTGAATTCTTACAAAGAAAAAAATAAAAGTTTAACTTTCATTAAAGTCATGGAGATCCTGATCCACAGGCCAGTCTTCCCCTACCATACAATCCCCTTTTTGTTTATTTACTTATTCCACTTTTATTATTTTTATAAATAATTCAAAGTGGCCACCATACCTTCCTCCTCCTATTTTCCCCACAACAGCAACCCTGTGAGGAAAGTTTGGCTGAAAGAAAGTGATTGGCTCAAAGTCACCTAACCAGCTATTATGGCCAAGGCTTTCTGGTGATTGGCCCAAGCTCACCTAGTTATTATGGCAAAGATGGGACTAGAATTCATAGTTTCCTGGTGATTGGCCCAAAATCACCTAGCTGGCTATCAAAGCTAAGGTGAAACTAGAATTCGTAGTTTTCTAGTGATTGGCCCAAAGTTATCCAGATAGCTTTCATGCTTAAGAGGGACTAGAACTCAAAATCTCCTGGCTTAGTTCCTTAGCCACTACTAGACCAATTTCTTCAATTGTAATTAAAATCCTGCTGAAATTAGTTTCCATCCATCTCATGAATAGAAGATTTTGTACAACATTTTAAATAAAAATGTGGGTGGCTTTTCTGCAACATGGTGATTGTGTGGCATAAACACAACTATACCAATGAGCAAATTGGGATACAATGTGCTACATAAATAAATCTAATGTGTGCATTGGATAGGACCAGTGGGCAGCCATTATTTTTCATCAGTGCATGAATACTTTATCATTTTGAAGAGCCATTACATTTAGAATTGCATATTTCTTTAAGCAAACATAAGCTCTGTGTAAGCCCGTTAGTTATCATGCACTTAATTTTGGTTGGGTAAAAAAGGTAAAGGTTCCCCCACACATGCGTGCTAGTCGTTTCCGACTCTAGGGGCTGGTGCTCATCTCTGCTTCAAAGCCAAAGAGCCAGCGCTTGTCCGAGGACGTCTCCGTGGTCATGTGGGCGGCATGACTAGATGCCAAAGGTGCACGGAGCGCTGTTACCTTCCCACCATAGTGGTCCCTATTTTTCTACTTGCATTTTTACGTGCTTTCAAACTGCTAGGTTGGCAGAAGCTGGGACGAGTAACAGGTGCTCACTCTGTTACGTGGCACTCGGGATTCGACCCGCCAAACTGCCGACCTTCTGATCGACAAGCTCAGCATCCTAACCCACTGAGCCACCGCGTCCCTCTTTGGTTGGGTACTTTAACCAAAATTGCAGGAAAATGGATATATTAATAATGCAATCTTATGCCTCTTAAGTCTCAATGACTTCAGTGGTTTTATAAAGTGATATAGGACTGCAGACGTTTTTTAAAATACATATAGCTATAGCTCCCCAACCCATTAACCCTTATTTTTTAACATATAGCCCGTTTTCATCCTTGCTCATCTCTTCTTCTCAAAACATACCCACACATCCTACAGTTAAATCAAATGTAATTAGCAACTGATAAACATAACACACATATTTAAATTTTCATTACCCTTCTTCAGGCTAATAATCTGTTCAATCTTTGTTTATTTTAAAATTTCACTAGGTGACAGACAGTAGCCAAAAGGAGTGAGTTTAATGGGTCAAAAATCCAGTCTTATTCTGAGCAGATTTACACATTTCCAAGTACCAAATCTGAAACCGGAAGATTTGTTAAGTGATTTTGCTTTAATGAAGTTCCCCAACTTAATGACTTTCCATTGGGAAGAATGTTAACCCTTGTTGATTGGGATGGAGTTTAATGCATATGTGTGTGGGGGTGGGGGTGGGGGGGGTAGTGTCTCCAACCTTGGCAACTGTTTAAGACTTGTGGTCTTCAACTCCCAGGATTCAGCCTTGGCGACTCCAACCTTGGCAACTTTTAAAGACTTGTGGACTTCATACTTGAATCTACTAGTTTTGAAGGTTGGAGACCCCTGCATTGGGAAAGCAGAAAGTTGGAGAAAGTTACTGAAGTGCCCATGTTCTTCTTCCCCCCCCTGCCACCCCCACCACCCTCTCTCTGAGACTAGGAGTAAAACCTTTGGCAGCAACAGCTGAAGAAAGGAACACCATAGATCTTTGCCATGAAGTCAGAGCCAAGTCAGACTGAAGGATTCAGTTACATCCTGACTGGATGGGCCAGCTGTCAGATGCAAAGTTCATTAGAGAGCCAGACTGGAAGCAAGAACACGGAGTCAGAGGAAGCAAATTTCTTGTTTTAATAAGCCTTTTTCTCAACCCACAAATTTGTATGAGAAGCAATAGGAACCGTATAACCACCTTTGCATGTTCAAACCCAGCCCATGGAGAGTTGGCAGCTCCGCAAAATGCAGCCTACTTTCTGCATTTATAATGTGGTTTATAACAGGCCTTCTCAGGAGTACAGAAGAAGGAGAATTAGAACTGGAGGCGCATGCATGTGCTGGATCTCAGCTTCTATCATCCTCACCAGCAAGGCCACAATGGCGATGGGACTTAAATCTCGTATACTGTGAGTTCATGGATTTGAGGAAGGCTGCTGTGTAAATTGCAGGCTTAAGCCATGTGGAGATAAGTGCCATTCAAATAAATGGGATTGTCTTCTTCTTAATGAGCTTATCATGAGGGGAAATAAGATTGATGGCATTATCCTATAACAATTAGTCCTGTTTATTTTGATAGAGATTTCTACCAGACACCACGGCAGATGTAAACATACTGGTCAGCAAGAACTGTCACAACTATCATAAACCCCACTGATTTCAATGAGTATATTTCAGATATGACAACCTCTGCACCAAATACCCATGATCTTTTGTGGAAGCTAACTGTCTATCACAAGAAATGAGATTTACCTTGTGTAATGTAGTTATCATGTCAAAATTGTTGCATAGGTTTCAGAAGCAGCCCTCAGCCTCTGAGCAACTGAGCGAAATTATTTATGATTAAATAATGTACTAAATAATAACTCAGATTTTTCTGAGTTATTCTATATTCCAGATCTGGAAATGGGGGAATCCCCGTTTGCACTAAAATCACGTTGGGTTTTTTTTCCACCCTGTTGCCTTCCAGATGTTTGGAATTTCCAAAATCAGGGTGCTGGACTGAAATCCAGAGGAAACTCCCTATTAAGAGAGACTGTGCAAAAGAGTTTTCAGAAAAGGTAACACTGAGCAACTTGAAAGGAAAAAAGGAAATATTATCATTAAAACAATATGCCTTATATCTTACATCCAATCATAATTGTTTGGGGATTTTGGGGGGTGGTGGTTTATATGTTAATATCATTTTTACATTAATATTGTAAGACACTGAGTTTTCTTGGAGTCAGGCAGCCTTAAAAATTCATTTAATAAATAAAAAACCCCTGCTTTCTCGGGTGTTTTGATCCAGCCTATCATAAATCCAAAATATCCAGGAATAAAACACGGGAGGGAGGGAAGAAAAGAAGGCAGAGGGGATGCTTGGTTTAATGATAGCCTAGTTAAAACTTTAAAAAGGTCTTCACACTCAGGGCAGAAAAGGGAGAGTGAACGGATTAAAATAACTCTCGGGAGCCCAGATGCCAATACGTCTTTATTCGTTTATTTGAGAACTTACCTGCCCAAGTGTCAAGTGAGCCATTTACACCTGAGGAGTAAAGAAAACACGCACTCACACGCAGCCCACGCCGTGAATCTTAAAGGGCCAGAAGCGATCGGCTTCTGGCCAATCCCGGGACCCAGACCGATCCACCTTAAGCGAAAGGGCTTAGTCGGGGTCCAAGATCTCCGCCCGGAGCCCTCGTGATAGGTAGCTGGGACAGGCGGGGCGGGGCCTGGCTTCCTCTGCTTTAAATAGCCTGAGAGCGCGTCCACCGCTGCTGGAGCTGAAGAGAATCAGAAGTTGGTCGAGCTGGGGGAACGGCGGCGCCGTTGCCGCCGCTCTGCTGCTGCCGTCCTCATCGTCGTTTACCGAGCTTTTCAGGTGCACCGCTTCGTCAGCGCGCCACAAGCTGGTTCTTCCGCAACCGCCTCGGGGCGCTTTCGCCGAACCGGTCTGGCGGAGCGACCCCCTGAGGGGTTGCATCTTCGGGGCTCTCGGCCACCTTGACCCGGCGCGGCTGAAGGAAAGTTGAGAAGACCCAGGCAGAGCCGAAGCAGCAGCAGCAGCAGCAGCAGCAGCCGTCGTCGTCGTCCTCACAGAAGCGCCGCGTCTCGCAACCCAGCTCGGCGGGCAAGGAGAGATGAGCTTCAGGAAGCCGGGAGCTTAGCCGCCCAGCGCAATAGCAGCCGAGGAGCCGACGCCACTTCGATCAGTCACCTCCCGGGTCGGAGGGCGGACTTACTTCGCCGAGCATGGAGCCTCGCTCTTACCTGTTGACCGTGGCTTTTCTGCCGCTCTTCCTGTCTGCCTGGTCGCCCCTGCAAAGACAACCTAGCGCCGCAGCCGCCGCGGCCGCGGCGGCAGCGGCGGCGGCCGGCTCTTCGTCTGCCAAGGAGCTCTCCTGCCAGGAGATCACGGTGCCGCTGTGCAAAG
The DNA here is from genome assembly GCF_964194415.1 of Vipera berus. Lineage (NCBI taxonomy): Eukaryota > Metazoa > Chordata > Lepidosauria > Squamata > Viperidae > Vipera > Vipera berus. The sequence goes on along the minus strand of NC_138205.1, from coordinate 116,576,860 downwards.
GCATCGGCTACAACTACACTTACATGCCCAATCAGTTCAACCACGATACGCAGGACGAGGCGGGGCTGGAGGTCCACCAGTTCTGGCCCCTGGTGGAGATCCAGTGTTCGGCGGACCTGCGCTTTTTCCTGTGCAGCATGTACACGCCCATCTGTCTGGAGAACTACAAGAAGCCGCTGCCGCCCTGCCGCAGCGTGTGCGAGCGGGCCAAGGCAGGCTGCGCGCCCCTCATGCGCCAGTACGGCTTCGCCTGGCCGGACCGCATGCGCTGCGACCGGCTGCCCGAGCAAGGCAACCCGGACATGCTTTGTATGGACTACAACCACACCGATCTCGCTACCGCCGCGCCACAGCCGCAACCCAAGCCGCCGCACCGAAAGCCGGCAGGAGGCGGGACGGGAAGGGGCTCCGGGGCTGTGGTGCCGCCCCCGTCCGCCGCGGACCCCCCACTCCGCAAGAGCCGCCCTCCAACCCCCTGCGAGCCGGGCTGCCAGTGCCGGGCGCCGATGGTGTCGGTGTCCAGCGAGCGCCACCCGCTTTACAACCGGGTCAAGACGGGCCAGATCGCCAACTGCGCCCTGCCGTGCCACAACCCCTACTTCAGCCCGGACGAGCGCGCGTTCACCGCCTTTTGGATCGGCCTGTGGTCCATCCTGTGCTTCATCTCCACCTTCGCCACGGTCTCCACTTTCCTCATCGACATGGAGCGTTTCAAGTACCCCGAGCGGCCCATCATCTTCCTGGCCGCCTGCTATCTCTTCGTCTCGCTGGGCTACTTGGTGCGTCTGGTCGCTGGCCACGAAAAAGTGGCTTGCAGCGGCGGAGCAGCGGCGGCGGCGGCGGCGGCGGGAGCCGGAGCAGGACCCGCGGGCCCCGCTGGAGGCGCTGCGGGGGCGGCTGCTGCCGCTGTGGGCGGCCGCGGGGCAGCCGGCGGAGCTGCTGAGCTACAGCCTGACTTGGCTGTGGCTGAGCACGTGCGGTATGAGAGCACGGGTCCGGCTCTGTGCACCATAGTCTTCCTTTTGGTCTACTTCTTTGGCATGGCCAGCTCCATCTGGTGGGTTATCCTGTCCCTCACCTGGTTCCTGGCGGCGGGCATGAAGTGGGGCAATGAGGCCATCGCGAGCTATGCTCAGTACTTCCACCTTGCGGCTTGGTTACTGCCCAGCATCAAGTCTATTGCCGTCCTGGCGCTCAGTTCTGTGGATGGAGATCCTGTGGCTGGAATCTGCTATGTGGGCAACCAAAGCTTGGAGAACCTGCGAGGCTTTGTGCTGGCCCCTCTGCTTATCTACCTGGCCATTGGCTCCATGTTCCTGCTGGCTGGGTTTGTCTCCCTCTTCCGCATCCGGAGTGTCATCAAGCAGCAAGGGGGCCCCACCAAGACGCACAAGCTGGAGAAGCTCATGATCCGCCTGGGCCTCTTCACGGTGCTCTACACGGTGCCTGCCGCCAGCGTGGTAGCTTGCCTTTTCTACGAGCAACACAATCGCCCCCACTGGGAAGCCACCCACAACTGCCCCTGCCTGCGGGACCAACAGCCTGACCAGGCCCGCCGACCAGACTATGCGGTCTTTATGCTCAAGTACTTTATGTGCCTGGTGGTGGGCATCACCTCAGGAGTGTGGGTCTGGTCTGGAAAGACGCTGGAGTCCTGGAAGGCCCTCTGCACCCGCTGCTGCTGGGCCAGCAAAGGGACGGCCGTTGCCGTGGCAGGGAGTATTGGAGCCAGGGGGGGAGGTGGCGGCATAGGGTCCGCTGCCGCTGTGGGAGGACTGGGGGGTGGAGGGGGGTCTATGTACAGTGATGTCAGCACTGGTTTGACTTGGAGGTCTGGCACTGCCAGTTCGGTTTCCTACCCCAAACAAATGCCTTTGTCCCAGGTATAAAATCTGGAGTTGGAACGGAGGAATGTCACCCCATCATCTCTTCTTAAGAAAGAAGAAACTTCCCTATAGGAGCAGGACAGTTCCAGAGGCCCAAGTGCCAGCCTATTGTCCTCTTCCTCCATTCCTTGTTAGTCAATCCTTCTTCCCATGTTGAAGCTGCATGTTTGTGTGTTGTTGGTATAGGAATTTTCTGAAGACAAGGATTGCCTTACTTGCCTTCAGCCAGCACAAGCCCTTTTTGCCCAGTAGGACTTCTCTGCTCTTTCGCCATCCCTCAAAGTCTTGATACAATGTGAAGGGATATCTAATTGACCTGCAGGGGTGGAGGAGTCCCTCAAGAAGCCCCCCCCTTTTTTTAATGCCAACAACCACAAAAACTGGCAGATGCCTTAAATCATGTGCTCAAACCATGTCTTAATTGTACACCCTTTCCCCCCCAGTAAATACGGGTTTATTATGTTAAAGGATGTATTTATATAATTATTTGGTACCTTGTACAAAATGTGTAAAATATGTATATATTCCAAATACTATACAGACTGTAAATTTCTTTTGTTTAAAGAAAAAAAGTTTAGAGGCTTACCACCACTGCTCTTGCCTAAGAGCAAAAGTTTGAGTATTATATTTTGTCAATAAAATCATGTCAAATGATTTGCTTGGGAGGGGTGATGCCCCCCTGTTGGCTGTCCCAGTTGTTAATTCTTGACTTGAGAAATACTGAGGCTCAAATAAGTGCACTGACATATTTCAGTAGAATCCACAGAGGGGTTTTCAGAACTTGATCAAGCCATCAACATTCTTGGCTGTTGGCAATGTGGGCTGGAAAATGGTGATTGCTGGAGTCTCAGAATACATAGTCAAGAATTCTTGACCCCTTTGAAATTAACTGGACAGAGGGATCTTTGGTGGTCTCTGAGCTTAGTTGTTTCTTTGCAGATGTTCCATTACCCAAACTAGGTTACATCATCAGTGTTCATTTCAACACTGAACTGTCAATGATCTGCAAGTATTTCCTAGGGTTCTCCCTATATTGGGAGATATGCTAGAATTCCCAGTTAGCATCTTGATTGGGAATGAAGCTTACATGGAGTGAAGGCTTTGGGTCTTGTTCAGGAACTTTTGCTTTGTCATGTAGTAATCGGAGCAAAAGCATTTCTGTCCCAGTTTATTGTGACATCTGCAGTGTGGGAGAATTGTGTTATATCCTTTTCATGGTGGGTTGCCATTGCTTGCTTGCACTTGCTGTTCAGCAGGCTAAATCTGGGAGTTAAAAGTTGTTTTATGATGGAAGAATAAGCTGAGAACTGCAGTGGCTTTTATTTATGGATTCTGCAAATGTGTTTAGGGGTTGCATGATTTTCCACTGACATCAAATGGTCTCTGGGAAGAAGGTCCTCTGATCAAGTCGAGCCTTAATTGATTGAAGTGGGAAGCTGTAGAATTAGCAGATTGCTTTACAACAGTTGAACTTTTTACCTGTCTACCCCAATAACTCAGAGCATCTCTTTTAAACAGAACTAAATGAATAAGGTTAATCTATAGGAATCTTGTGCCTTTAGAGCCAATCAAAAAAACCCCCACAAAACTTTGATCTCTTGTCTGTAAATGTCTTGTATAGCGGGTTTGGGAGTTTCTTTCTTTAGAAAATTCTTTCTATGGCCCAATTTCTCTTATAGACCAATTTACCACCATGGAGCTTCAAAAGTTCTTCAATTAAAAGAATGTAAGGCACTTTTTTTAAAGGAAGACTTGTAACAGTTAGTGAATCCAGAGGAAAAGAACAGCCTTTTAACCAGCTTTTTCCTAGCTTTGTTAATCAGACTAAAGGCATGTAGGGCCAAGGTTAGAGTATTATGGGGATGGATGGGATGAGAGAGAAATTTCTAAATGCTCTACAGGTGGTCTATGGTCTATTTAGAATTGCTCCTGTTTAAAGCATTTTTTGCAGACCAATTATATTTCTGAATTCTTCACTCACACTAACTGCTGCTTCATGGACAAAGCTGCTATGAACCAGGCCTTTTGTTTTTGTTTTGCTTTGCTTAAATAAGCTTTTAAGATTCTGCCATTCTTCACACATATGTTTTAACTTAATTTGAAGTGCAGAAAGTTTGCAATTTTGTGTTGCTTTGAATGTCTGATGGTTGCTGAGGTAGGAAAAAAACCAAGCTAGGTGAGCAGCTTACAGACAGTGCGGCAGACCCTGTGGGTAGTCTGTCAGGATCTGGACTGCCAACTTGCTTAATGTGTTAGAGTCAGAAATTGGATAAAGGGGAATATGGAGCGGTAGAGATCACAGACAAGCAGAACTTGCCAACCTCACAATGCCTACTGAACTTCAGAAACTTCTGAACTGTTTCCCAGGACTCTTAGCCATCATGCCAATGGTGAAGGCTGTTTGCATTTAAATCTGCAAAGTCTGGAAGCCACCATTTCTCCATCTCTGCTCTAAATTAGGATATTAGTTAAAGGGGTAATTCTAGTGCTCTTCTAGGTGGCAAGTCTGACTGTTTAAAGCTAAGCAGGGTTGGGCTTGATATTTCTATATCAAGAATGCAAATTAAAAGCTACCTAAAGTCATTGATTAAGATGGGAGGCCATAAAAAGTGAACAAACAGATGGGGAAGTAAATAATCCATTATTGTTGCTGAGAAATGACATCTATTAATATATTGGGAGTTGACATCCAAGGATGGCCCTCCTCCTCCTTTCCTCCTTCTCTAGAACTTGGAACAAAATAAAGCTAAGAAGCTTTGAAATCATGAATTATTATTTTTTGTCACACACACAGACATTTTTTTAAAAAACACCCTGCAGTACTGAAGGAGAAACAAGTGGGAAGTTAACTTCCTCTTTCTGTGCTTTTCAAGATGACTTTTTGTGTTTTTCCTTTTATCTCTTTTGTGATTTCAGCTGTTGAAGCAGGACAAAACCTGCTGCAATAAAATCCACAGAATCAGCAAAAGACAAGTCAGATGGCAGAGGGAGGCTGTTTTGACTTGTCAAGGGAATAATTAGCCTAAAGGTTATGTTTTATAACTTTATAGAACTACTTTGCCAAAAATTATTTTCAATATTTTTAGTGCACAATGTAGAATTAGACAAGAGGTACAAATCCTGGAAAATAACATTTTGGGACAGATCCTGAAATATTCACAAATGTCGTTCTTAGGATGGCTGTTGTGTTTGTGTGTTATCCCTTTTCTTTCATGTAGAGAAAGAATAGAAATGAAACTGGAAGAATTATCATAAAGTGCAATCAATTGATGATAATGTAATAAAAATAAGATTCTCCTATGTTGCTCAAAAGGAATTGGGCTGGTTCATTAGGAACAGAAGGTTTAAATAATAGTTAAAGCAGAGCTTTTTTTAAAAAAAATCCAGTACATAGGCAACTGTATACTAAATGTAGGAAAAAGCATTTTGAAAAGATAGGGCTGACTGCCACCTACTGGCGAAAAAGTAGATTAACAATTCTAAAACTAGAATTTGTTTTCAGCTTTAGTAGTTTAATTTTACTAATCAAAACTATATACACTTACTTTGAATGGAGCATTAGATTTCTTTGGCTTAGAGATTGTGAACTTTAGGGACTACTGTACTTAGCACCTCCATATGGAAACAAGTGTCTGGGTTTTATTTTTGTGCAAGAGGAATTTCCTACATTTGTGTCATTTTAGTGTAGGAGGATGGCAGGTATTTAGTAGCAGATAATCTCTTGAGATTATCTCTTGAGATTATCTGGGTGTATTTTGCTATGCCCAGGTGCTATGCCTAACCAGGGAATCTCAAGGTCTGCATTTGCCAGCTGTATAGGTATTAATTTTATATCACAATCTCTAGGGAGGATTTTGTATCAGTAGGATTGAAACAGTTCTGTGCTTTATGTTCACATGTAGGTAATTAAAGGACTACATTCAGTACAACCCTCCTCATACTTCTTTGACTTCAACTCCCATATCTCAAGTAATATAGGTCAATATATTCTGGCAGAAAAGGATATGAATTATGAGCCAATTCACAAAGGGGTTCCTGTCTTCAGGAGGCATGTGGGGAGTTTGGTGCTCCAGATGTTGCCAGGTTCACAATGTGGCCATTTGGCTGCATCTCCTAAGAGTTGAAGTTCAGCAGCATCTGGAAGCCTACAGCTGGCTTACTCTTCATTTAAGACTGCAACAAAAGTAAAAATGGCTTCCAAAGTAATAGGAGAATTTTGACATTGCACTGCTTGATATTACAGCAGTATGGTGTAGAGTGGTGGCTAAAGTACCAGACTAAAAACTTGGAGATGGTGAGTTCTAGTCCACCTTAGGCACAAAGCCAGCAAATGACCTTGAGATAGGGCTTTTTTTTCAGTCCTAGGAAGACAAAAGCAATGGCAAAAGCACTTCCGAAAAACTTTGCAAAGAAAACAGACTTGTCCAGGCCATTGTAAGTGGCAATACACTGATTCAAAAGTCATGCAAACACAAACACACACACACACACACACACACACAGAGACATAATATTAAAAACTATTGATGAGCTAATACCTCACATGCCTCAAGTACTGAATAGCTTATAATACTTTTTTTCAGCTTGCTGGTTTTGTACCTATATACCTTCTCTAAAAATTAAACAAGTGTGTCTACCATCTTTTCATCTTCAAACTTCAAAGGACACTCCTTGATAAAAATGTGCTAGAGAGACAAAAACTGCAGATGTTCTTCCCAAGAGAGTACAGTAGTCCCTTGTGCTAAATGAAGAATTTGCTTATTGATATTTTGGCTCTGTTGCCAGCATTCATTGGCCTTGACTATACTCCTTAAATTCCAATAGGATAGACCCGCAAATGAAGACCCTAGTTTTAAGCAGGGATAACTGCAAATAGAAACCATGCAGCCACGTGCTTTTTGGGATATGGCCAATGTTTCCACGTTTATAATAAAAAAAATTGCAATGTTTTCCTTTAACCTATTTGTAAAACATCACATCTACGGGAGGCTATTCCACTGAATGTATATACACTGGCAGTGTGTAGTTTAAAATTTAAAAACTCATACATACCATGTATATTTAGTAAAAAAAATTACAGATAGCAGCTTTATGAACTAACACATCCATATCTTTCTTTTTATTTTCCCAAATAAATAACATCTTGATTTCAGGATGAATGACATTCAATTTATAATCCAGAAAGTTCTGGATGCGTTCTCTCACTCCACCCTCCTCCCTCCTTCCCACTCCGCCTTGCTTTCTCTCTTTCCCTGTCTGTGTATGTGTGTGTCCTCCAGACTTTGGTTCTCATATCTACATAAGAAGATCCACACCACAATGGAGGAAAACCAGGTTAGGGAAGACTGTTCTGTAACAATCTGTAACCTCCATAAAGCAAGTATTTGAAAATGGCATTATACTGCTCCTAAATGTTTCCTTTTCCCTCCAAGTTAACCATCACTTCAGCGTTTTCTCAGTAGATATTGCTACTAGTAAACATCACTACAGGTATTCAAGATCCTTGATACCTTTAGACCTTCATATATTGACCAGTCGCAAATACTATGTGGTGCAGATGGGCATGGAGTGCCCTAAAGCAGAATCTGATCCAACTTAGTTCTGAAGATAAGAGTCATCATGGCCTAGGCTAGGGTTTGGAGTTATGATATCAGACTAGGACCTGAGACTATCTGTAACCAGAAAACTTTCTGGATTGTTTTGGGCCAGCTGTTATCTTCCAGTTCAAGCTATACTGTAGCGGAACATCAGAGGAAGCAATGCTACCCTCAGTTCTGGAATGAGTCAAGTAGGAACAAATAATAAGCAGCAGAAGGAGGTGATCAGCTTGTGCAATGGAAGAATAGAATAGAATAGAATAAGAATAAGAATAGAATAGAATAGAATAGAATAGAATAGAATAGAATAGAATAGAATAGAATGGAATGGAATGGAATGGAATGGAATGGAATGGAATGGAATGGAATGGAATGGAATGGGACCTTGGAGGTCTTCTAGTCCAGCCCCCTGCTCAAGCAGGAGAAACTATAAAATCTGAGACAAGTGACTGTCTAGTCCAGGGGTAGGCAACCTTGGCTCTTTTATGACTCGTGGACCAACTCCCAGAATTCCTGAGCCAGCCATGCTGGCTCAGGAATTCTGGGAGTTGAGGTCCACAAGTCATAAAAGCACCAAGGTTGCCTACACCTGAACTAGTCTCCTTTAAAATCTCCAGTGATAGAGCGCCCACAATTTCTGAAGGCAAGCTGTTCCACTGGTTAATTGTCCTCACTGTTAAGAAGGTTCTCCTTAATTCCAGGTTGCTTCTCTCTTTGATCAGTTTCCAACCATTGTTGCTTGTCCTGTCCTCTGGTGCTTTGGAGAATAATTTGGTCCCCTATTTTTTGTGGCAGCCCCTCAAATACTGGAACACTGCCATCATGCCACTCCTATTTCTTCTTTTCTTTAGACTAGCCAAACTCAAATCCTGCAGCCGTTCTTTGTATGTTTTAGTCTCCAGGCCTTTGATCATCTTAGATGCTCTTCTCTGAATTTTTTCCAAACTCTCAACATCTTTTTTGTAATATGTGACTAAAATTGGCTGCAGTATTCCAGGTGTGGTCTTACTAAGGCTTTATAAAGTGGTACTAATACCTAGTGTGATCTTCATTCTATGCCTCTGTTTATACAACCCAGGATTGTATTAGCTTTTTTGGCTGCTGCTGCACACTGCTGGAGAAAGCACTAGAAAAAGTGTAACATGAAGGTTCAAGAAGTGTTAACCTTGACAATGTGGCATCAGCCAAGTCCAAAAAGTACCACCAGGGAGAGACAGAATCCTGTACAATTTTCTTTAATCCATCTCACTCATGACCTTCCAGTCTCTTTTTTTGTTGATAAAGGGACAAAAGGAAAACTGTTTGCAGTGCCCTCTGCTGGCAGAAGAAATAAAATGGACTAGTAGATATTCTGACTATTTTAGTATTTATTAAGAATGTCTTCAGACCATGAAATACAAATAGAAATAAATAAAAGTAAAAAGAGAGGGAAACTTACAAGAAATAAAAAAGGGGGAAAAACAACTTCAGGAATATGTGAATGACTTCTGTCCTTCTTTTCAATAGATAATTAAAATCTTATTATCTTCTCTACCTCTTAGGTATTACACAATATGCTTCAGCCCCTCTTTTAATCCATGTTTTTCTTAATCAGTATTTTGGACAACTTTCAACCTCAACAGTATAAAAAACTATTAACAGCATAAAGAAATTTTATACTATATTGCTAATGGTAACAATATCGAAAAATCACACAGTGAGGCTGGCATTTGGGGAAGCATATTTATCTTTACTGACTTTGCACTGAAGGCCACAGTTATTCCAAGGATGTTTAAAATATGCAAACAACCTTTTTGATAACTCAGATTCAGCCCACCCACTGCAAAGAGATAACATTGCTCAGTGAGGTCTCAGTTCTTCTTGGAATTAGACTGAGTATTTAATAAAAATTTGCTTAAGGGCATAACAAAAATTCCAAATTTTAAAAAAAGTCTTCTTCAGGTGTGGCTAAGAGCAAAATGCAGCATATCCATGATTGCTGATAGAGTCCCAGGATCTCTCCAACACCCTAGATCAGGGGTCTTCAAACTTGGCCCTTTTATGACTTGTAGACTTCAACCCAGAATTCCTCAGCCAGGCACTCTGGCTGAGGAATTCTGGAAATTGAAGTCCACAAGTCATAAAAGGGCCAAGCTTGAAGACCCCTGCCCTAGATGATAGGCTCAAGATCCAGAGAGATCTTGACAGACTTGAACACTGGGCCCTATCTAACAAAATGAAATTCACCGTAGAGAAAAGTAAAGTCTTACACTTAGGCAAGAAAAACCAAAAGTACACAGATAGATTGGGTGAGATCAGGCTTAATAGCAGCAACTGTGAGAGGGATCTTGGAGTCTTAGTGGACAATCAATTAAATATGAGGCAACAGTGTGCGGCAACAGCCAAAAAAGCTAATACAGTGCTAGACTGCATTAACAGAGGGATTCAATTAAGATCACGTGAGGTACTAATACCACTCTATAAAGCCTTAGTAAGATCAAACCTAGAATACTGCAATCAGTTTTGGTCTCCACACTATTAAAATGTTGAGACTCTGGAGAGAGTGCAGAGAAGAGCAACAAGGATGATTAGGGGATTTGAGGCTAAAACCTATTCTATTCTATTCTATTCTATTCTATTCTATTCTATTCTATTCTATTCTATTCTATTCTATTCTATTCTATTCTATTCTATTCTATTCTATTGTACCATCTAGCTCTCAAAGAGAAATAGAAGTAGGGCTGGAGCAAGTGATGCATTTGGATCAGCTTGTAGTAGGAAAAGTGTCTGCTAAAAATGCCATTCCTTGGCAAGTAAATCTGGTTTTCCTCTGGTGAATTGGAGGGGTTACAGTAGAAGTAGGGTCAAAAAAGTCAAGATGGCAATCACCAAAGGGTTAACATCTTTAAATGTGCATTGTGTGAACATATCCACATAAATTTATTTCATTTATCAAATTTACCATAGGGCAACTTTGGGTGGCTTACAGTCTTAAAAATGTATCTGTACATATACATTAACATATAAATAAACTAAAGGCAAACATTAAAATCTAAAGACACGTGGGGATAATATTCTCCAAAGCACCTGAGAGCATGACAAATAGTAACAGCTGGAAGATTATTAAAGAGAAATCCAACCTAGAATTAAGGAGAGATTTCCTGACAGTGAAAACAATCAGTTGGAGCTTATCAAGAAGAGACTGGGTAGCCATTTATCTGGAATGGTGTAGGATCTCCTATCTGAGCAGGGGGTTGGACTAGAACAGGGCTTTTCAACCAGTGGTATGGGTACCACCTGTGGTACATTGGCACCTGGCAGGTGGTATGCGCCCATCCTAGAAAAGTGGTAGTGGGGGAGGGGAATGAGCTGAACTGGTGGCAGCACCGCACAGGCCTGAGTGAGAGATGGCTGGAGCTGCAGCGTTGTCAGGGCTCAGCGGAAGCGCCAGGATCAGCGCCAGGCTCCAGCTGGAGCTCGGCACTGATCCTGGTGCTTCTGAGTCCACAAGAAGCGCCGATCAGCTGGAATGTTGCAGCATCTCCAGGTCTTGTGATTTACATTCAGATGCTTGGCAACTGATACATACAGTATTTATGATGGTCACAGTGTCCCAGGGTCATGTGAAGTGACCAAAACCTGCTGCAACCATCAAGCAGACGGGGGGGGGAAATAAAAACCAAACACCCCCCCACCTCACCCCCGCTGCCAATCCTCAAAAGAAATGCTCACAACAATGAAAACCTCGGACAGGAGGAAGAGCGCCGCCGGGCGGGCAGGCAGGTGTCTTGCTCGGCTGTGGCTTGTGGGGCACATTTTTCAGTGCCATTGTAACTCCGAACAGTCCCTAAACAAACTGTTGTAAGTCGAGGACTACCTGTACTTCATCACTTTTTTCCTTTTTTGGGGGGGGTCATCAAGTTTTTGACACCTTGCTAGGCGACTGGTGGTACTCGGATGTTGCCATATCCTAAAAGTGGTACAATGTGTGAAAAGGTTGAAAAGCCCTGTCCTAGAAGGCCTCCAAGGTCCCTTCCAATTCTGTTATTGTATGATTTTACAATGTGTTCTTTCATTCTAACCTTTCCTTGCTGTACTTTTGTTGTTCTTCGGAATACACAGGAAAATGCAAACACTGAACAACATAAAAATACTGAAGGCCGGTAATATCCTGTTTGTGTGTGTTAGTGTGTGTGTGTGTGTGTGTGTGTGAGAGTGAGTGAGTGAGAGAGACAGAGAGAGAGAGGATAGCTGTGACCATCTAAACCAGGAGTGTCAAACTCGCAATGTCACATGACTTTTTTTCATTGCTGGCAATGGGGTGGGCACGTTTTCGACATGACGCATTCGGCCCGTGGGCTGACAGTTTGACACCCCTGATCTAAACAAAGCCCATAGGTACACTGTATGTGTAGTCCTTAACTTACAACCACAGTTAAGCCCAAAATTAAGGTTGCTAAGCAAGGCTGTTGTTAAATAGGTTTTGCCCTGTTTTATGACCTTTCTTGCTTCAGTTGTTAAGTGAATCATGCCAATTGTTCAGTAGGAACATAGTTGTCAAGTGAACCTGGCTTGTCAAAAGATCACAAAAGGTTATCACATGATCCCAGGACTCTAAAACAGTCATAAGTACTTGCCAGTTGCCAAGCATCCAAATTTTGATCATGTGGGGATGCTGGGATGGCCATAAGTGTGAAAAGCTGTCATAAGTCACTTTTTTACAGTGCCATTCTAACTTTGAATAGTGACTAAATGAAGTATTGTAAATCAAGGATGTCTATACATCCAAAAGGACAGGGCTGCAATCCCACAGACCCCATCTTGACTGTTTTAATTGTTCCCTACCTCACAGATGCCTCTGTCCTGTCTAGATCTATCAGTATCTAGTAGTATCCAGTACTTAGTTAAGTGTCCATGGCAATTAAAAATTAAAAGGACAGAAAGCAAAAAACGTAGGCACTGTGCAGTTTCCGGCCCATATTTAGGAAGCAACCAGAAATGCAGTTGATATTTTAGTATTGAAAAGACCCTCGCATTCAGGCTGCGAAATTCTCTAAAACACTAAGAGACTGTGAATTGTGATGGCTTTTGTTTTGGTAAATTTTGTTATGGGAACTCATTACAATACAATTCCGACTTTTAGTTAATTCTGAACTATTTCTTCCCATGCCTGTATTTGATTTTTTTTTCAACCTGCAAGCTCTTCCAAATCCTGTAGAGGGCAGCATTTCCTTTTGTGGAGTGAGTAACTCCAGCGTTCCAGTAGCAACAAGAAATGAGGCGAGGGAAACGGGCTTAGATTCACTGAATTAAAATCAGCTCAGTTACGGAAGACGGAGATCAGAAGAAAGCTATTGACTCCAGTAACAAAAATGGTAAATGTTACTGAGGTGTCAAAAGAAAAATATTTTCAGTGATACGTTTTAGCAACGTTGAAATATTAAGTACCCCCTTTATAAAGCTAATATTAAATGGCATGCAAGAATTGGAACACGGCTGAGTATATCGTTAAGATGTTTATTATTTAAAATTCCAGCGAGAACTGAGTACTTTCAACCACATTTCTCACAGCTCCTTTACCTCCCTGGTCATTCTTGGAGAGACTGAGTTACTTGTAAACTTCTAAAGATTTTAAACGGTGGAGGATAGGGGTGGGGAGAGTTATTCTTTTTCCCAAAATTAAAATATTTTTGAAATATTTATATTCCACATTTCATATGTGCACATATTTTAATAAGAGTGTGGATGAAGGGCTATCATTTCGCTTTCTAAAAATAGCTATTTTACCATGATAAAACTCTCACTCAAAGCTTATCAATAAATGGACTTATAATTGTTGTTGTTGTTAGCTGCGAAGTCGTGTCCGACCCATCGCGACCCTATGGACAATGTTCCTCCAGGCCTTCCTGTCCTCTACCATCTTCTGGAGTCCATTTAAGCTCACGCCTACAGCTTCAGTGACTCCATCCAGCCACCTCATTCTCTGTCGTCCCCTTCTTCTATTGCCCTCGATCTTTCCCAGCATTAGGCTCTTCTCCAGTGAGTCCTTCCTTCTCATTAGGTGGCCAAAGTATTTGAGTTTTAGCTTCAGGATCTGGCCTTCTAAAGAGCAGTCAGGGTTTATCTCCTCTAGGACTGACCGGTTTGATCGCCTTGCAGTCCAAGGGACTCGCAGGAGTCTTCTCCAGCACCATAGTTCAAAGGCCTCAATTATAATTATAATTAATTCTATATAATTAAAATGCAACAATATTTTTATGAGCTTTTATGAGTGTAAATCATGATGCTCAGAAACTTACTATTTTTTACTAACCCAGACATGCACAAAACCAACTCTTGCAAATCACTCTACGAATGGAAGTGTATGTCAAAAGACATAAGTAATGTCTTTTATTTATTTATTTATTGATGGGATTTATATCCCGCCCTATCTCCCGAAGGACTCAGGGCGGCTAACAGCAAAACATATAATAAGTACAGAGATCAAGATAGAAATAAAATTGAGAACATTTGTAATGTAACATTTGTTACATTTCCCTTCAACTGCTGATTATTATTATTTTTTAGATAGAATTGTTTGAAGATACCTGCAGGAAGGTTTTTATCTGACTTAGAGGTCTAAACGTTTGGAGTCCTGAACCACAGGCCAAGCCCATGATAGATGCAACTTGGTTCTTCACCCTTTTCTTTTCATCACCCAAGGGAAAACAAGATTTCCAACTATTTACCTCTCCACCCTTGAGTTTTTCCAAAACTCAGATGCCTCTACTGGATAGGCAAATCTCCTTAAGCAAAGCTTACGTGTCCTTGAAGAGTTGATTACTGTGATCCTCCAGCTCCTTTTTTTCCCCATAAAGAGAGCCACTATTATTTTTTTGTAAATGGTAATACATTTTATTGACTTGATACAATGTTAGCACAGAATTAATTGTAATTGATGATGATGATGATGATGTTGAAAGGGACCTTGGAGGTCATCTAGTCCAACCCCCTGCTCAGGCAGGAAACCTTATGCCATATCAGGCAAATGGCAGTCCAGTCTCTTCTTAAAAACCTCCAGTGTTGGAGCGTTCACCACCTCTGGAGGCAGGTTGTTCCACTGTCTAATTGTTCTAACTGTCAGGAAGTTTACATAATAAAAAGAATGAAATAGTTGTACAGTGTACATTACAATTTATGATATTGATGTTACAAGGATATAATCATTTGACCTTTTCATATGAAGTAGAGTATAAAATTAAGGAAAAAAACCTGCTAGAGTATTTATTGAGCAATTAAATTGAGCAATTAATTTGAATTAGTTTCTTTGTATTGAAATCTCTACTGTAATGTTTTATGTGTGAGATATGTGTGTGTGTGTGTGTGTGTGTAAATTTTTTGGCTTGCTAACAAAAAAATTTACACAAATATGAGCTGCCACTGCTGTGGCTACTGCCTGTAGATGGCCTTGGGTTAGGCTGAAACAGGAAATAAGATTTGTCCCGTGCTTGGGACCTAAGCAAGTGCATTCTAAATACTTAACAAACATATATATATATATATATATATATATATATATATATATATATATATATATATATATATATATATATATATATATATATATATATATATATATATATATATATATATACACATATATACACACACATATATACATACATATATATATATATATATATATATATATATATATATATATATATATATATATATATATATATATATATATATATATATATATATAGGTTACATCAAAGTATTATGCAATAAAAGTTTATTGTAATGTTATTATATGTAGACATAGGTATGGATATATAGTTATATATGCACGATAATAAAAAGAAATACTGTAAGCAAAAGCAATTTAATCTGTCTGCAGGTTATATCAAAGTATATAAACATGAGTTGAGTATTGAAATATGTGGTGTAATATTTTAGCTATAGATATATAGAGAGACACAGAGAGAGATGTATATAAGTTCATGTTAATATAAGGAAAAATATATCATAAGCATGCAATAATTATAAAAAGGGGAAAGGAAAAGGGAAAAGAACTAATTGGATTTCTAATAGTCCCCTTTATCCATATCTGCTAATGTGCCAAATTGTTGATTGTAAGCCTCCTTAGATGACAGACTGTGATTGCATTTGCCACGCAGCATGATATATTTTATGTTTGGGACCATTCTTGCTTAAATTTAGTTAAACTTCCCTTATGCATCTATTCCATTAATTTTGTGATTGCTGCATGTTCTCCAAATTTAAGTTCCTAGTCAGATATGACCAGAATTTTATTTGTTCCAGTGTTAAGCAAAATTCATTTTTGCTGCTGTAGGCAAATATCTCATTATGTTATAAAGTTTCTAATTTTTTTTGTCATGTAAATGATATAAATCTTACAGACATAATTTTTTTCCATTGTTGTATGGCAGCTGTTTCTTTAAAATGTTGCATCTATTTTATTATAAAGGTTTTGGACTAGTCTGTATCCTAAGTAAAAGTTTATAGAGGTGCCTTCAGAAATGATGCTGGTTTCAGAAGTCAAGACTTTCATTATTTACCTCTCCACCCATTTGAGCTTTTCCAAAAATCAGCTGCCTCTAATGCAATCTTCTTAAAAAAGTAGTTGGAATGGGAAGGATGGCTGGCTGGACAAATGTGAACTTTACACATCTTTAAGTTGCCTAGGTTGAAGAAGGCTTTTTAAGAGAAGAAAGGGTTATGGTCCCCAACTTCCTTTCTTTCGATAGGACGAACTTCTCCAAATATGCAAGCATTAAATGGTACAAAAAGTTATATGGTTTGTAAATGAAAAGATAATACATGCACAGTTTTCTCTCAGCTCATTGCAGACTTAGGATAGATTTAAAAAGCAAAATCTTTTGAACAGTGTCTTTCTTTTTTATATCTTTTCATGGGAACACTTGTACAATCCTCAGTGTCATCAAAGTTGAATAAATCTCTGCTTCCTCTTGCTTTTTGGTGCAGGCGAGTCCTGCATATCTTTGACTTGCTGGAGAGACACAGCCTATTTCTACAATCTTTTATAACCATAATCATGTCAACAAGGCCAAGAAATAAGGAGAAACAACTGACAGCCCACAGTAAGATAATCATGGCAGATTTTTCAGTGGATCTGGGGACATAGCAGGTTATATTACTTGGACAAATTTCCTCAGTACAATTATAGAATTTCTCAACAAAGAAGCCAAACAAATGGTAACTACTTATTCCAAAGCCAACTTCTATCATTATTCTCATGAGCAGTTGAATTGCATATGCTCGTGAAAAATCAGGAATTGCCAATTCATGGGCCCCACAAGTGATTTTACTTTTTGTTGGCTCACCAAAGGAAGTTTCGGTAACTCTGAGGCCAATGGATGCTTTGATCTGTTTGCAAAAAGTACAAGGGAGAGAATAGACCTCCACAACTTGCTTGACCGCACTGTGCAAAATGCAGATAACAAACACTGCAAAAGGGAGCAGGGCAGACAACAACTCAAACAACCAGAAACGAACTTGAGAGACTGCTGTAAAAGCATCATAGCACATGCTTGGGCATCCTGGCTGGTTGGTATTGCAGACAAAAGCTGCCAATTCATCTTCATAGAGAGGGAATGCCCCGAGCGATATCAGCATGAGTTTCATCAGAATGATGTAGATTAGCCAAATCTTTCCTAGAAAAGAAGAAGTAGGGTGAGCTAAGACAAATGAAAAATGTCCAATCAAATGATTAAAACCCCTGCACATTGACTAGCCTGGCTGAGAATAATTTCTAACCAGTAGCCACGCGGATTGCTTATTATTATTATTATTATTATTATTATTATTATTATTATTATTATTATTATTATTATTATTATTATTATTATTATTATTATTAATTAAATTTATATGCCGCCTTTC
Source organism: Vipera berus (assembly GCF_964194415.1). Taxonomy (NCBI): domain Eukaryota; kingdom Metazoa; phylum Chordata; class Lepidosauria; order Squamata; family Viperidae; genus Vipera; species Vipera berus. The sequence continues at coordinate 116,559,489 of NC_138205.1, read as the reverse complement.
TCCCTAAGGACTCAGGGCGGCTCACAACAATAAAAAATTAAAAAACATAGAATACAAAGATTAAAAAAGAATTAAACAATAAATAAAGAAATAAAGGACAATTTAAGCCGATAAAAACCAAATTTAAAAAACCATGATCAGTCCAGGCCCACTTGTTGGAACAACCATGTCTTCAGGTCGCAGCGGAAGGATTGAAGGTCAGGGGCCATCTGCAGCTCCGGAGGCAGTTCATTCCAGAGGGTCGGCGTGCCCACAGAGAAGGCTCTCCCCCTGGGGGTCGCCGGCCGGCATTGCCTGGCTGACGGCACCCTGAGGAGGCCAACTCTGTGGGAGCGAACCGGGCGATGGGAGGTTGACATTGGCAGCAGGTGGTCTCGCAAGTACCCCGGGCCTAAGCCATGTAGGGCTTTAAAGGTAATTACCAGCACCTTGAATCGCACCTGGAGGGCAACCGGAAGCCAATGCAGCTCGTGCAGGAGAGGTGTAACATGGGAGTATCGAGATACTCCCATAAGCACCCGTGCGGCCGCATTTTACATAGTTAGAGAACACTTCTCATCAATTGCATGGCTGAGCAATTGTCTATGACAACTCAACATGGCCAACTCGCCACGGCCAACTTGCTGTGGCCAACTCACCGTGGAACAACTCACCACAGCCATCTCATCATGGGAGAATTCGCTGTGGGACAAGAGTTCCACTAATATAAAAAAAATGGTGGAATAGGACCATTAAAGAAAGGATGCAAAAGGAAGGACAAAATGAAATGTGAATTAAAATTAAAATATTTCTAAATTTATTTTAAATAATTAGATTGAATTGTTACATTGTCCCGCTAATTGTTATATTGTCCCATTGTCCTATGGCAATTTGGCTTGACAAGTTGTCCCATAGTGAGTGGGCCGTGTTGAGTTGGCCTCAGAGAATTGGCCGTGGTGAGTTGTGTCATTCCATTGCTGAGCTGGAGAACAGAATAAATAGTTAAAGTAATCAGGGCATATTCATAAAAGCATATTTCACATTGTATAACATCATCAAAGAGGAACAAGGAAATTCTAAGTCTAAGCCTATTGTAGAATAGACTGGGTAGTAAATAGATAAATACCAGAAACAAAGCCATAATAGGTTTTATCTATTTTTTCCGATATCAGAAAGTTTGTTTTTTAATTCTTTTTTCCCCCCCAGCAAAACCTTATTTTCAAGAGCAAATGCTGGGCATAATACAGAACTATCAATGTCTTTTTCAAGTTTTGCCATAAAACACAGAATGACTCATGTGATCCACAGGCTAAAATGATCATGAATTTAACAGGACAGACTGAAGCCAGTTGATGGAATCGGGAAATAAGTTAAATAATGTAAATCTAGACTGTTGAGTCTGCCAATAGACAAGAGAAAGAAAGAAGCAGACACTATACAAGGTCACAATATACGAATGTTTCAGTGATGTTATGAAAACAGTCATTTTTTAAAGACAGCTGGACAATATTTGATAGTGAGGCTATCCCTTCTGTACAAGGACAAGGACATAAAGGTGGATATGCCCTTCTTTTGCCTGATGCCTTATAATTTTTCTCTTTCACTGCACTTGCCAAATGCTAGTTATGATCATATTTATTTGTAATGAGTTGTGTTTGATTATTCCCTAACGGAATAATATTAGTCTCTCCTGCAATGCCTTCACCAATTTACTTTTGCTATTGTCTCTGCATGCATTAAATAAAAGTTCTGCTCAAAAAGACAAACACACTTTGCATCTTCACTTCCACTCCAGTCATTTATGAGCCCATTTTGGGGAAACTGTGTGTAAATACTATGTCTGATGTCTAAATTATTACTTAACAGAATAATATTAGTCTGTCCTACAAGACTAATTCACCCATTTTCTTTTGCTATAAAAGTTTGGTTTAGAACTTTTTGCAGCTTCATTTCCACATCATCATTTATGAGCCCAATTTTTGAGAAAATGTGTGTAAAATCTGATTGGTTTTGTTCCTGGAAATTTCATTTCAGGGAGGGTTAAATGTTAAACAAAGGAAAATAATTAAAATCCAAATCTAAAATGCAAATTTATAAAAACTTACCTATAATGGTCACATTATAATTGATAACAAGGAAGGAAAAGCCAAATGCATTCCAGTATTTCATAGTTGAACTCATTTCTTCTTTTTTCTACAAGAAGAATGAAGTGCAGCAACCTAAATGAAAAGAGGGAGAAGAAACATTTAAAAGAAAAAGAAAAATCTAAAGATGGCTTTTAAGAGGAATAATGAGATAAGGTAAGCAAAACTGGCAGAGAATTGAGATTTCTTAGGGAAACATAATTCTGCCTTACAGATAGCAGAATTCATTAAAATCTGGAAAAACATATTTGATTTCAGGCATTTTTTAAAGAAACTTCTGAAAAAAAAAAGAACCAGAAAAAAGATAGATGAAATTGAAGAACAAACCAAAAGCTAAACATTTAGCAGTCATATTACTTACTAGGATAAATTTCTCCTCCTGAATGTTGCACATCCACCTGTAATCAGCTAGCCAGAAAAGCTTCAGGTTTGTCTATCTGCACTGCTTTTCAGGATGAGCTGAGAGCACAAAGGTCTCTCTCTCCTTCTGAGGCAGAGAATCTCAGCAACAAGTAGAAAACAGTGAAAGCCAGTTGTTCCTCCCACCATGGAAGGAAGCAGATGTCATACTTATCTGTTGTTTTCAGAGAAAAAAACGTGCTACATGTAAACACATTTCAGTAAACCACAGATAGTTATTTGGGGATGATCCAATTTGATACAGGGGAGGCAACTTGCCTGGAAAAGGGGATCTTTTACTTCTTTATTTCAAGCCATTTATTTTTTCTATTCAAGCAGCCTTCAAGACCCCCATCAATTGTATCTGTATCTTTTCCTACAATCCAGTAACAAAACCTTAAGATGGGCCTTGGCCAAGGCCATTCCATTAACAGCCTAAGAGCAAAAGGAAGAACAATAGAAAACAAATGAATAGCAATGAAGTCAAGGACCATATGGTTAGGTATTTGATGGAAAATTTTATTTGCAATGTAGATAATTTGTGTCCCTCCTTGTCCAAGTCCCAATTTGCACATAGGCCTTATCTAGAGGAACAGCAACATGAGGGATAAGGGGGTGCTTCTCTTCCTCAGCATCCATCCCATCGTTTGTGTCCTTCTGCCTGTGCAGGATTTGTTTTTTAAAAAACTTTTTCTGAGTTTAATTGACTCACAACTTAGCAAGTTCTGTACAAAGAAGTAACAAAGATGGGGTGCCTTCTGAGAGACTGTGCACCGGTAGCAACGTCAGAAATATGTCTCCCATCTAAATATCCTTTAGGAACATGTAAGGGCTCAGAGATGGGCATTTTCAGAGACATCATTTATTCTAGGAAATAATGAATATTTCACGTATATCAAATGCCACCAGGATGGCTTATGAATTGTCCTCTTAGTGTGCATCCTACCTGGTTCAACTAAGAGGCCCAATGGGCTTTTTCTAATATTTATCCTGATAATATTTTTTTCTTTTTAACCTTCCAACCAATAGCATCTTGATTTCAGGATCAATGGTACTGCTTCCTATTCAGATGAACTTTGTCTATTTTGACTATCTCTCTTTTAAAAAATATTTATTAAGATTTTTTTTATATAGAATGGAAGACAAATTATTATTATTATTATTATTATTATTATTATTATTATTATTATTATTATTATTATTATTATTATTATTATTATTATTATTATTATTATTATTAATTGAATTTCTATACTGCCCTTCTCCCAAAGGACTCAGGGCAGTGTACAGGGCAATAAAATACAACGTACAAAAGTTAAAAGTAAAATTAAATTAATTTAGCCCTAACAATAAATAGTTAAAAATAAACCCAAACCCTTAGTCCAGGCCGGACTTTTAATTGAAAGGCCGGACTTTTAATTGAAAGTAAAGAGAAAGAGAGAGGGAAAATTGCAAGCAATAAAAAGCAGTGACAAAAAAATAAAGTTAAAGAATATGTGAATGACTTGCAGCCTTCTTTTCAATAGATAATTACACTCTTATTTTTCATCCTTTTTAGATATTACACAACTTCCTTCACCTCATTTAATCCACCTCTTTCTTAAGGTGGTGTTTTGACCAACTTCCAAAACCAATTAATTTAATAGAAATTCTTAAATTATTAATTTACCTTCTGCACATTTTCAGAATAAGGCATAATAGATCAAAACAGTATATAGAACTGTTGGAACTAGTAGCAATAATATTGGGGGGGGGGGGTTTGGAAAAATCACCCATTAAGGCTAGCATTTGGGGAAGCTTATTTATCTTTACTGTCTTTGCACTGAAGGTCACAGTTATTCCAAGGATGTTTAAAATATGAAAACAACCTTTTTGCTCCTTCATATTTGGTCAGCCCACTATAAAGAGATAAGGTTGCTGAGGGTAGTCTCGGTTCTTTTTGAAATAAGACAAAACTAAGTATTTAATAAAAGTTCACAGGCGTAAAAAGTATTTTTTTTAAAAACAGTCTTCTCAAGATGAGAGTAAGAACAAAATGCAGCACATCCATGATTACTAATGGAGTCCCGGGATCAGCACCAGCATTTATTTCTTATAATATAAAGAAATATTTTCACTCCTTCATTCTGTATGTCTTTAGGCTTCCATTGCAACCATCCAGCCTTCAGTAGGGCAGTAGAAGTAGAGCTGGAGTAACAGATACATTAAATTTGGGTCAGCTTGTTGTAGTGCCTACTAAAAATGCATGGTTTTCAGATCTCCTTTCCTTGGCAAGTAAATCTGATTTTCCTCTGGTGAATTGGAGAGGTTACAATAGAGGTATGGTCAAAAAAGTCAAAATGGCAGTGACAATAGTGTAATTAAAACCACCCATTTTTTTCTTCATGATGTGGATATCCCAGAATTACAGCATAATTACAGTTTCTTTCATTGGCAGGACTGTCTGTTTTAATTTCCTACAAGGTACCAAATAATGAAATATTCCTCTGGAATAATGCAAGAAATTAAAATCAAGAGTGTCACCCAGAATATTGGAGGGAGGAAGGAAAGGAAGGAAGGAAGGAAGGAAGGAAGGAAGGAAGGAAGGAAGGGAAGGAGGGAGGGAGGGAGGGAGGGAGGGAAAGAGTCTTCAGGATTTTGATTTTGACACTACTTGTAAGGGAGACCAACAAGGATTTAAGGATGCAATATGAGGATTTAATTCTAGACTATAATGTGAGAACTATCAGAAAGTACATTCAGTCTATGAGAGAGAAAGATGGGGGAATGACATGATAGCAGTTAAGGGACTGTCACAAAGGAGAGGCTGAGAACCTAACCAAAATAATTAGGGCTACAGGTTACTACCCCTTCCTCCTCCTCCACATTGGGATGAATGACACAACAAAGAACCTGAGTACAATAGTGAGTGATTACAAACAACTAGGCAATAAAGTTAAGAAGTTAGGAGCACAAGTAGTGTTCTTATCAGTACTCCCAAAGAAAGGCCAACACCCATTGGGGGGAAAAAGAATTCTAGAAATAAACCACTGGCTAAAGGGTTGGTGTTGCCAAGAAAACTTTGGTTTCCTGGATCATGGACTGCATTTCCTTTGTAAAGGACTCTTGGCAAGGGATGGGCTGCATCTCACGAAAACAGGGAAAAATGTACTTGGAAAAAGACTGGCCCAACTCATCAGGAGGGCTTTAAACTAAAATTGAGGGGAAAGGGTGACCAATCTTCAGAATCTCTAGAACCCAAAAACCAATCATAAATCCCAAGAAAACAAATCAAACAATGAGATGGGCAGAGATGAAAAAAAGAAAAACTCAAACAACATTCAGGAGGTGTAGGAAACATACCCATGCATAGGCACAAAAGCCTTAAATGCTTATATAGAAATGCTCATTACTTGGGAAACAAACAGGGAGGGTATGACATAGTTGGTATCACAGAAACCTGGTGGGACAAAACCCATGAATGGAGTGGACTGATGGATAGATACAAATTGTTCAAAAGAAACAGGTCCACAAAAAGAAGCGGGGGAGTTGCACTAAATGTAAGAGAACACTACATATCTATAGAAACGCACATGATCAAAGATAAAATCTTTCCAGAATACATATGGGTCAATATAAAAGAGAAAAAAAGGGATATTACCAAAAGTGTATATTACAGACCACCCAACCAATCAGAAGAAATAGATGAACTCTTTGCAACCAGTTAACAAATGTTTGTAGGAAGCATACCACAGAACTTCAACTATCCAGATATCAAGTGGGAGACAAACTCTGCAGCGAGCGGGAAATCAAACAGATTCTTAACCAACCTAGCCGACAACTTTGTCATGCAAAAGGTAGAGGAGGGAACTAGACGTAAAGCCATAGTGGACTTAATTCTAACTAATAGAGAAGAAGTGATATAGCAGGGGTGTCAAACTGCCAGCCCGCAGGCCAAATGCATCATAGCGAAACCACACCCATCCCATTGCACCATTGCACCACTGCAAAGACAAATTAGAAACAAAAATTAAAATAGAAGCAAACAAAATTATTACTAGTAGCCAGCACAGGTTTTTTTTATTAAAAAGTTTTATAAAGATTACAATATTATCCCCTCCCCAACCCACCCTTAAACCCCCCCCTCCCCCTCCCCCACTTCCCAGAGCTGAATACAGGGTTACAAATATAATAATCATAATCTAACTAACATTAACCAACTATATAAATAACCAAATTCATAATGTGCTTTAACTCCCCTATAACATAAATACAAGTAAGATAAAAGTATCCAAGTTATTAAACAATACTAATACTAAAAATAATAATAATACCATATAATTAGAGCTAATAATAAAAAAAGAAAACATTCCACTATCATAAACTATAACAATCTAAAATTTACTCATGAGCTAAATGGAACTTTTTAGTCCCATATTTATTCTGAATATAATCTATCCATCTTCTCCAAACCGAAATGTATCTTTCTTGTGAATGATCCTTCAAATAAGCAGAAATCTTAGCCATTTCTGCTAAATTTGACACTTTAAGCGTCCATTCCTCTATAGTAGGCAAGCAATCCTTCTTCCAATATTGCCCTACCAATAACCTTGCAGCTGTTATCAAGTTCGACATCAAATTGATTTCTTTAGTATCACAATCTGTCATAACACCCAATAAGAATAATTGTGGAGTGAACTTTATCTTTGTCTTGAAAATCTTTTGAATGTTCCACCAAATTTTAATCCAAAAAGCTTTTATATTTCTACAAGTCCACCAAATATGAAAATAAGTAGCATCCAAACTACCACATCTCCAACATTTGGGCTGTAAATTAGGATACATACAAGACAACTTTTTAGGATCCAGATGCCATCTATAAAACATCTTATAAAAATTTTCTCTTAAATTTTGGGCCTGGGTAAATTTTACATGTCTAACCCAAATTACCTCCCATATATCCAATGGAATTGGTTCTTGAATATTTTGAGCCCACTTTACCATGCAATCCTTAACTAATTCCATTTCCGAATCCAATTCTATTAAAGCATTATAAATTCTCTTTATATGCGCTCGATTTTGATCTTTAATCTGTTTTACCAAATTTTCATCCATCAGTGTCAAACCAACCTTCTGATCTAACTTCCACCTAACTTGCAATTGAGTATACTGGAACCAAGACTGTACAATATTTTCTTGTTTTAACGCAACTAGCGACCTTAATTGCCAATCATTCCCTACCAATTTAAGTAATTCCTTATAAGAAATCGTATCCAAATTCACACCCATAGATACACCCTCTATTGCGTGTCCAGGAATCCCCCAAATTGGTATTTTATAATTCAACTTATAATAATACTTTTTCCAAACACGCAATAAAGCACTTCTTAAAATATGAGATTTAAATGCCTTGTCAACTTTTTTGTTATATATTAAATATGCATGGCACCCATATAATAGGTCCCATCCCTCAAGATAAAGTATTCTTTTATTTGTTAAATTAAGCCAATCACTGACCAGTGTTAAACCACCACATCATAGTATAGTTTCAAATTAGGCACCTTAAGTCCTCCTCTTTCCTGTGCGTCTTGTAAAATCTTAAGTTTAACTCTCGGTTTTTTCCCCGCCCAGATAAATTTATTAATACCCTTCTGCCATTCATCCAAATTAGCATCTTTTTTCAAAATAGGTATCATTTGAAACAAAAAGAGAAACTTTGGTAAAACATTCATTTTAACAGCTGCAATTTTCCCCAGCAAAGATAATTGTAATTTTTTCCAATTGTTTAAATCCTTTTGTACTTTTAACCATAACATCTCATAATTATTCTTATATAATTTCACATTAGAGGCTGTAATATATACTCCCAAATATTTAACCTTTTTCACTATTTCATAACCTGTCAATTTTACTAACATTTCCTTTTCATTCATGGTCATATTTTTAGATAATATTTTGGTCTTATTATTATTTACCTTAAAACCAGAAACTTGCTCATATTGAATTATAATTTCCATCAAGTCTATAACCGATTGAATTGGTTGAGATAGTGTAACAACCAAGTCATCTGCAAATGCCCTTAGCCTATAATCATTCTGCTTTATCTTTATTCCCTTTATTTTGGTTGATTCGTGAATTTTAATCAATAAAATCTCCAATGTTAAAACAAACAACAATGGTGATAGGGGACATCCCTGTCTTGTACCTTTTTCAATTTTAAATGCATCTGTTAGTCCCCCATTAATTATAATTTGTGCCGATTGTTGTTGATATATAGCCTTAATAGATTGCAGAAATTTATCCCCAAAATTCATCTTATCCACAACTTTCAATAAAAATTACCAATTCAACTGATCAAACGCTTTTTCAGCATCTAAGAATATCAATGCCGCAGAGACTTGGTTGTTCTTATCCGAATATTCTATTAAATTTACAATTTGTCATACATTATATTTCATATATCTTCCAGTTAAACCAGACTGATCACTATGAACCATTTGTTTCAAGACATGCATCAATCTATTTGCCAATATTTTTGCAAAAATCTTATAATCTGTATTTAAAAGCGATATAGGTCTGTAATTCTTAGGCTGGGTAAGGTCTTGATCCTCCTTTGGAATCAGTGATATAAAAGCCCTTCTCCAGGATGGAGGCACTTCCCCTCCAGCCTGGATATTATTAAATAATTCCTTTAAAGGTTCTACCATCTCTTCAAGTAAAATTTTATAATAAACTGCTGATAAACCATCTGTACCAGGAGCCTTACCCACTTTTAACTGTTTAATTGCTGAAATAATTTCCTCAGAAGTAATTAAACGATTCATCCCTTCCCGTTGTTCATGTGAAAGCATAGGAATATGCGCTTCCTGTAAATACTTATCTATATCTAAAGCTTGTATATTCTCACTAGCATATAACTTTGCATAAAAATCTAAAAAACCCTTTTTAATCAAATTTTGTTGATATATTTCTTTACCCTTGTATTCTATTTTCTCTATGATACGTAACTTCTGTTTTTTCCTTAATTGATAAGCTAGCCACCTACCAGGCTTATTTGCATTATAAAAAGTATTATGTTTCGCATAGCTCAAGTTAGTTGCAACCTGATCTGCCATCAACATATTAAATTGCTCTTTCAACAAATTTATTGAAATCCTCAGTCTCTTGTCTGATGGATTCAAAATAAAAGCTTTCTCCTTCAATTTAATCTCTTCTTCCAATTCTTTACATTTTTGCATCTGCTTATACCTATGACCATTATTCATATAAATCAAAAAAACCCTCATATAAGCTTTACTAGCATCCCACACCATTTCAATCGGTGTACCTTTATGCATATTCAAAACAAAAAATTCTTTCAAATAATCTCTACGTTTCTCTGAGAGCACACCATATCTGAATAAGTTTTCATTCAATCTCCAAGATCTTCTGATCCCGTCTTCCCTAAACAACTCCATCCATACAGGACTATGATCCGACAATGTCCTAGGAAAAATCTTGACATTCTTGACCCTGGAAATAAGATCACCAGTAATTAAAAAAAATCAATTCTAGAAAACGATTGATGCCTGTCCGAGAAAAAAGTAAAATCTCTGTCCTCCAAATTCTGCTCCCGCCAAGTATCTCTTAATTCCAAGTCATCTTTCAAATCAAAAAAAGCTTTAGGCAATCTAGAATGGTTAGGAGAATTTTTAAAAGATCCCTTCTTGTCCTTGCATGAATCCAAAACACCGTTCCAATCACCCATCAAAATAACAGATTTGTAATCCAATTGAGTTAGTTTGTCATGTAAAAACTTATAAAAACTTTCCTTGCTGTTGATTAGGAGCATATAATCCAATAATAAGAATTTTCTTGCCTTGTAACACTAATTCAATAATAACATATCTTCCCTGTAGATCAGACTCAATTAATCTAGGCGATAAGTCTCTTCTTAAATAGATAACCACCCCACTCTTTTTATCTGGGGCAGATGCTGTAAAATGTAATCCCAACTGGGAATTAATTAAATACTTTTGATCTTTTGCACAAATATGAGTTTCTTGTAGACAATATTTTTATGTTGCTTCAAGGAGTGAAATACTTTCTTTCTTTTTTGTGGTGAGTTCAGGCCATTAACATTCCATGTCAGGAGCTTTATCACCATTCATAGTGACCTGAAGCCTCTGGAACACTGCCTGAAGATCCACAGTTGGTCTCTTCAGTCGCGCCCCTCCCACCAGCTCCGTAGTAGCAGGGCCTTGTATCATAGGCCCAGAATCTATCTTCTGTTTCAGTTGCTCCTTTTATTTATTTTATTTTATTTTTATTTTTATTACATTTATATCCCGCCCTTCTCCGAAGACTCAGGGCGGCTTACAAGCTTAGCAGTAGCCTTCATTCTATGTATATGCCTGCTTGTTAGGGCTTTCACACACACCCCAAGCGGCATTATTACAAAGTCAGCTTATTGCCCCCAACAATCTGGGTCCTCATTTTCCCTACCTCGGAAGGATGGAAGGCTGAGTCAACCTTCAGCCTGGTGGGATGCGAACCTGCACTAATTTTCTTTACATTTATGCACAGCACGCGTCATTCTCTGTTCTTTTGGATCACCCTTTAATGCCAAAATCTGTTCAGTAGATTCAGCCAGCTGTACCTCTCCAACAAACTGTGATGTTGCACTTTCAGCTTGTTGTTTATTTTCCAAACTTTCTTCTGTTCTCTTAAATTGTGGAGATGGTGGTGAACCTGCTTTCAGGACATAAGTATAAAAATCTTTTGCCTTTGCAATCGTATTAAGTTGGTATCGTGTCCCTGCATAGTTTACCACTATTCCAATAAGTATCTCCCATCTGAACTGAATTTGTTGATTTTTAAGCTCATCAGACCAAAAACCAAAATCCTTCCTTTTTCTCAAGATTTTAGGAGGTATTTCTTTCAAAATTATAATATCTTGACCTGCAATTTGAAATCTCTGTTGATAAAAGGCCTGAATGGTTGCATTTCAAAGTGACCTCTTAGAAAAGTAAATCACCACATCTCTAGGTAAATTTTTCTGCCTCGCAATCCAAGAATTAACCCTGAAAATTTTATCCACCTCCTTTGATAACTCCTTAGGATCCCATCCCAAAATGGGAGCTATAGCTTTAATCACCTGCTCTTGCAAATCCTCTCGTGGGTTTTCTTTCAATCCCCTTATTCTCAGAGCAAATTCCATGTCTCTATATTGTGAGATAATCACCTTATCCTCAGTTCTATCAATTTTATTTTCAGCTTTAGCAATTCTACTTTCTAATTTTTCACTGTTTTCCACAACCTCATCCACACGGTCATCTAAGCATTCAATATGTGCAGCCAGCCCTTGAAGTGCAAGCAATATGTCTTCTCTCATCTCTCTATTTTTACCCTCAAGAAGATCAGCCATCTCCTCCTTTATTTGTTGGGCTGTTTGTTGTACTTAAAGCTTCAAAGCATCCTGCAAATCTTTAAGTGTAAATGCTGGAGGAGAAGGTGGAGGGGATCTGGGCTTTGAAGTGGATTGCATTGCAGGCTGTGTTACAGGAGAAGAAATTAAACTTTTAGAAACAACAGGAACTGCCTGCCATCTTGAAGCCATTTCCCCGTTTGTTACAATTCACTTTCTCTTATTACTTTCACTTTCCCTCTGCACTTCAGGATAAAAATAAAGTCCAAAAAGAAAGAAAAGAAATCTTTAAAAATTTTAAAAACTCTGAAATACACAAAAATCCAATATGTTGTTTAAACTTTAGCAAAATCTTCACACTTTATTCTTTCAAAAAAAACCCAAGAAAAACATTTCGGCGCCATCTTTTCTCTTTCAAAGTCAAATTAAGGTGTGGAGAAGATTAATGCACCCTGAGTTAAAGTTTTAAATACTTGCAAATTTGCCTCCTCCTGATCAGCTCTGTCTGCTTTAAGATCAATCACAAAGCACTATAATCCGCAGATGTGGATGCAGCATCTGGCTTCGCCCCTGCAATTCGGAGCAAAGGATCTGGACTCGGAGAAAGCCTCAGGCTCCATGGGAGCTCTCACCCTCCGACTCCCAGATGTTTCTGGGAGGTCTCGGGGAGCTCTACCTCTACCCGAGGAAAGCTCACCTCCCCCTCTTCTCCCGAGGGGGAAGTTTATGAGCCGTGGAACAGCTAATTGTCACCGTCCCCGCGGTTCTAACAAAGCCTCAGGACGGGCAGCCAAAGAAAAGCCGCCATCGGCACGGCATTGCCACCGGAAGTCATGGGTTTGTTAAAAACAAATCATGCCAAATCAATCTTATTTCATTCTTTGACAAAATGACTAAACTAATAGACCAGCGAAATACTGTGCACACAGTATACTTAGACTTCAGTAAGGCATTTGATAAAGTAGATCACAACCTACTCCTTGGTAAACTAGAAAAAGGTGAAATAGACAACATTGCCACCAGATGGCTCTGTAGCTGGCTGGCAAACCAAACTCAACAAGTAGTCCTCAACAATACTACATCCATAAGGAGAGAAGTAAGCAGTGGTACCTCAAGGTTCTATCCTAGGCCCAGTACTCATCAATATCTTCATCAATGACTTAGATGAGCGAATTGAAGGGGAACTTATCAAATTTGCAGTTGACACCAAACTGGCAGGAGTAAGCAACACCCCAAAAGACCAACTAAGGATCCAAAAAGATCTTGACAAACTTGAACATGGGCCCTATCCAACAAAATTAGTTTTAATGTGGAGAAAAGCAAAGTTTTACATTTAGGCAGGAAAAATCAAGGTACAAGTACAGATTGGGCAAGACCTGGCTTAAAAACAGTAACTGTGAAAGAGACCTTGAAGTCCTAGAGGATGATCACTTGACTATGAGCTAGCAGTGTGCAGCAGCAGCCAAAAAAGCTAATACTATCCTGGGTTGTATAAATAAAGGCATAAAATCAAGATCAAGTATTAGTACCGCTTTATAAAACCCTAGTAAGATCACACCTGAATACTGCAGCCAATTTTGGTCACCATATCACAAAAAAGATGTTGAGAGTTTGGAAAAAATTCAGAGAAGAGCAACTAAGATGATCAAAGGCCTGGAGACTAAAACATACAAAGAATGACTGCAGAATTTGGGTTTGGCTAGTCTAAAGAAAAGAAGAAATAGGGGAGACATGATAGCAGTGTTCCATTATTTGAGGGGCTGCCACACCAAAGCACCAGGGGGCAGGACAAGAAACAACGGTTGGAAACTGACCAAAGAGAGAAGCAACCTGGAATTAAGGAGAAACGTCCTAACACTGAGGACAATTAACCGGTGGAACAGCTTGCCTCCAGAAACCATGGGCCCTCCATCACTGGAGATTTTAAAGAAGAGGCTAAACAGTCACTTGTCTGAGATGGTATAGATTCAGTGTTGGGATTCAGCTGGTTCGCACCACTTTGGCAGAACCAGTAGCTAAATTTTTGTTGCCCAGGCCCAGGATGGACTTCCGGAAGTGAAGAGAACCGGTTGTTCACATATTTCAATCCCACCATTGTATAAGTTCTCCTGCTTGAGCAGGGGGCTGGACTAGAAGACCTCCAAGGTCCCTTCCAGCTCTATTCTATTCTATTCTCCAAAGTACCTGAGGACAGGATAAAAACAAACAAACTGAAGATTATTAAGGACAGATCCAGCCTAGAATTAAGGAGAAATTTCTTAATTTGATAGTGAGAATAATGGCTCATCACCAGAAGAAGTGCATATTCCTTTACTGGAGCTTATCAATAAGAGTCTAGATGGCCATTTATCCAGAACAGTGTAAGATCTCCTGCTTGAGCAGGAAGTTGGACTATAAGACCTCTAAGATCCTTTCCAACTGTCTTACTGTATGATTGCATAATGTGTTCTACCACTCTAGCTTTCTCTTGCTGTATTTTTCTGTTATTTAGCAAAACAGGGAAATGTAAACACTGAACAACTGGAGGGCTATGCATATAAAATACTGAGGTTTGTTAATATTCTGTGTGTGTTTTGTGTGTGTGTGTGTGTGTGTGTGTGAGAGAGAGAGAGAGAGAGAGAGAGAGAGAGAGAGAGAGAGAGAGAGAGAGAGAGAGAGAGAGAGAGAGAGAGAGAGAGAGAGAGAAGAAGGGAGGGAAAGAGAGAGAATTCAAGAAGATAGCTATGTCCACCCAACCAAAGCCCATTTGTACTTGACTTAGTTTTGACTTACAACCACAATTGAGTCCAAAATTATTGTTACTAAGCAAGGCAGTTGTTACAAGTTTTGCCCCATTTTACAGCCTTTCTTGCCTTAGTTGTTAACTGAATCACTCCATTTGTTCAGGAAAACAGAAAAATACAAACACTGAACAACTGAAGGGCCAAACATATAAAATACTGAGTTTCGTTAATATCCTCTATGTGGATTTGTGTGCATGTGTGTGTGTACGTGTGTAAAAAGACAGCTGTCACCAGCTAACCAAAACGCATATGTATATGATAAGAACCCATATGTGGATCCAAAAGGAGAGGACTGCAATCACACAGACACCATCTTGATTGTTTTGGTTGTTCCTTACTCCACAGATGCCTCTGTCCTATCTAGATCCAGTGATATGCAATACCTATTTAAGTTTTCATGGCAATTAAAACTTTAAAGGATAAGCAGCTGAAAATTGAGGCACTGTGAAGTTTCCAGCCCATATTAACGAAGCAACCAGGAATGCAGTGGATCTTTTAATGTTGAAAAGATCCTTGCATACAGACCGCAAAATTCTCTGAAATACTGAGAGGGCTGTGGTGAGTGTTGCTTTGGTAAATTTCCTTATGGAAACTCATTACAAAGTAATTCTGACTTTTAGTTAATTCTGAACTGTTTCTTGCACTGCAGCCTTCCTGTATCTGCATATTTTTCAACCCACAAACTCTTCCAAATCCTCTAGAGAGCAGCATTCCCTTTTGTGGACTAACGCCAGCCTCTCAGTAGCAATATGGAAATGGAATAGGACTCAGATTTACTGAACTAAAACTAAGGGTATAAAAGATGGAGATGAGAAGAAAAATATTGTGCAGGTTGACTCTGATGACAGAAGTAAATGATACTGAGCTGTCATGAGAAACAGATTTCCAGTGATATGGTTTAAATAATGTTGAAATATTAAGTACTACATTTATAAAGCCATACTAAATAGCATGCGGAATATTGGAATATGACTCAGTAATTCATTAAGATGTTCATTATTTAAAACTCCAGTGAGAACTGTCCCTTTTTTACCAAATTTTTCACAATTCTTATGGAGTCCAGCTGAATCGCACCTTTATTTCCCTGGTCATTCTTGGAGAGACCCAGAAACGGCTACCTTTTAAAGATGTAAACTGTGGTGGGACAATTTTTTTCAGGATTAAGATATATTTGAAGTATTTATATTCCACATTTCACATATGCACATATTTTAATGATTTATGAATGCAAACGACAGAATATCATTTCCCTTTGTAAAAAAGCTATTTTGCCATGGTGAAACTCTCACACAATGCTTATCAATTTATGGACTTATAATTAATTCTATATAATTAACCTGAACAATATTTTTATGAGTTTTTGACTTCATCATGCCCAGAAACCTCTGTTTTAATTTTTACTAGTCCAGAATTGCACAAAACCAACTACTGCAAATCTCTCCAGGAACAGATGTGTATGTCAAAAGAGATAAGTCATTAGTAATGTCTTTGTTGCATTCCCCTTAAATGCTGAATTTTTTTTTTAAAAAAAATATTTATTTATTTATTTTGAGATAAAATTGTTTGAAGATACCTGCATGAAAGCTTTTTGTCTGATTTAGAGGTCTAAGCATTTGGATTTCTATCATAATCACAGGCTAAGCGTAATAGATGTACCTAAACTTTTTCTTTTCATCACCCAAGGAAGACAAGACTTCCGTTATTCATGTGAGATGTCAGATGTCTCTACCTGATGGGGGATTCTTCTTAAACAAAACATCTGAAGGTGCTGACAGTTAATGACACAGGTGACATGGAGATGACTCCTGGATCATACCTTCTTCTCCAATAATCTAAGACAGTATTTTTCAATTTTAACTACCTAAAGATGTGTGAACATCACCTTCCACAATTCTTCATACAACACCTTGAAGACTTTTGGGAATGAAGTCCACCTATATTCAAGTTGCCAAGGTTGAAATGCACTTTTCTAAAAAAAAAAAAACGACTATGGTCACTCAGCTCCTTTTTTGTTTTCCCATAGAGAGAGAGAGAGTCCAAATATTTTTGCAAGTATTTTATTATTTTTTTGTAAATGATAGTACATTCTATTGACTTGATACAATGATATTAGTATAGTATTAATTGGTATTAATGATGTTCTATTGTTTAGATAACTTTGAGCATTAGAGATAATGAAAAGAAAGAAGTAGTTTGTACAGTATGGATTACAATTTATGATACTGATGTTACAAGGATATAATCATTTGACTTTTTCATATGAAGTGGAGTATAGCAATAAGCAAAAAAACCCTACCAGAGTATTTATTGAGTAATAAAGTTCCTAACCTTAAACTAGTTCTTAGTATTGAAACCTCTATTGTAATGTTTTCTATGTAATATAGATATAGACACATACATACACATATATATGTGTTTGTTAATAAAAACAAAAATATGATAAGCAAACGCAATTTAATCTGTCCACAGATTGCATCAAAGTATTTATTGTGCAATAAACCTTAGCTGAGTATTATGTCTATCTTCTAATATTTTATATGTAGATATAGATGTGGATATAAACACACGCACATTCATACATATATGTGTGCATGTTAATAAAAGAAAAAAATGTGAAAAAAGCAACTTAATCTGTCTGCAGGTTTATCAAAGTATCTGTTGTGCATTAAAGGTTTCAAACTTTATCTGAATATTGAATACTGTGTTCTAATGTTATAGATATAGATGCATGCAGACATGTTTAACTGTGGATGTTAATAAAAAATATGACAAGTGGAATTAATATAAGAAGAATTAAAATATCAAAAAGTAATCTTAAAAAGAGGAAATTAAAAGAAAAAGAACTACTGGTTTTTTAACCCCTCTTTTGTGGCTAATGAACCAAACTGTTGATTTTAAACCTCCTTAGATGCAGACTATGATTGTATTTGCCACGCAGCATGATATATTGTATGTATGGAAACCATTCTTGCTTAAATTTGGTTTATTTGCCATTGCTGCATGTTTTCCAAGTTCCTAGTCAGATATGGTCAGAATTGTATATTTCTTCCAATGTTAAGCAAAATTTACTTTTGCTGCTATAAGCATATATCTCATTATACTATTAAGTTTCTAATTTTTTGTGAAATTATAACTAGTAAGAAGTAGTTTCATTTCAAACTAAATTCCAAAATTTTCTGCATTGTATTATATCTTTCCAGTACTTTGCGGGTTTTTTTACATCTCTATCACAAAGAATCCTTCTGTTTCATGGCACTTCCGAAATTTATTACTGTATAAACTGTTTATCTTAAATATTATTGATGGAACTATATACCATCTGTAGGATATGTTGTACCTATTTTACTTTAAAATATAACTTGATGTATATCTTATCGACCATGCCATATTTTTTTCTCATTGTTATGTGACAACTGTTTAAAACTTTGCATTTATTTTATCATAAAGTTTTTGGACTGTTCTGTCTCACTCTATATCTTAACTAAGTAAAATGTTTATATAGGTGCTCCAAGAGATGATGCTGGTTTCAGAAATCAAGACTTTCATTATTTACCTCTCCATCCCTGTGAGCTTTCCCAAAAATCAGTTGCCTATACTGGATGGGGCAATCTTCTAAAAAAAAAAAAGTCTGAAGGGGAAGGGTGGCTGGCTGGCTGGAGAAATGTAAAGTTTACATTTCTTTAAGTTGCCTAGGTTGAAGAACACTGTGTAAGAGAAGAAAGGGTTAGAGTTAGGTCCTTTTTTTCCTATAGAATGAACCTTTTCAAACATGCAAGCGTTAAATGGTACGAAAAGTTATATGGTTTGTAAATGAAAGGATAATACATGCATGGTTTTCTCTCAGCTCAGTGCAGACTTAGGAATACTTTTAACAACCGAGATCTTTTGCAGGGTGCCGTTCCTTTTTGTAGCTTTTCTTGGGAAGATTGCTACCATCCTCAGTGACAACGCTTCTCAGATTGAACAAATCTCTGCTCGGTCCCGCTTCTTGGTGCAGGCGGCTTCTGCATATCTCCGCTGTGCTGGTTCCACACCGCTTATTTCTGCAAATTTTTATAGCCACAAACAAGTCAACAAGGCCAAGAGCTAAGGAGAAACCACTGACAACCCACAGTAAGATAATCATGGCAGATTTTTCAGTTGATCTGGGGATAAAGCAGGTTATTTTACCTAGGCAAGGTTCCTCAGTACAACTGTAGAATTTCTGAACAAAGAAACCAAACAGACAATAACTGCTAATTCTGAAACCAACTTCTATCATTAGCCTCACAAAGAGGTGAATTGCATAGCCCCGTGAGAAATCAGGGATTGCCAATTCATGGGCCGCACAAGTGATTCTGCTCTTTTCTGTGTCATTGAAGATTGTTTCAGCACCTCTGAAGACAGTGGATATTTTGGTTTGTTTGCAATAAGTGCAAGGGAAAGAATAGATCTTCACAACTTGCTTCACCACACTATGCAGGATACAGATAACAAACACTGCAATAGGGATCAGGACAGACACAAACTCAAAGAACCAGAACCGAACTTGAGAGACTGTTATAAAAGCATCATAGCACATGCTTGAGCATCCTGGCTGTTCAGTACTGCAGACGAGAGCTGCCAAGTCATCTTCATAGACAGGGTATGCCCCAAACAAGATCACCATCAGTCTCATCAAGATCATGTAGATTAACCATATCTTTCCTGGAAAGGAAGGAGGGTGAGATAAGATCAATCAAAAACTCCAATTGGTCACTAAAACCTGGACATTGACTACCCTGGTTGAGAATAGTTTCTAACAGTAATCATACTTTAGTCCTATGCATAGGAAGATTACATACACTGCTCATCCATTGCCTTGGTAAGCTGTATAAATAGTCAAATTTCAAAGGATGCTCATAAACATGATTTCACCCTGCATAACATTATACTTGAGCCTTTATTAAAATTTGGGGCACTTGGGAATACACATGTCTATAAAATTATTACAATAAATAAGTTGATCTTCAATACATACATATAGTCCTGTTTTCAAACCTTTTAAGTAAAATGGTAGCTTGCTGAACAGGGGGGGGGGCTTTCCACGTTAGCTGTTGGATCTAATATTTAATATATAATATAAAAATTATTTTTTAACTTTTGTAATTCTGTCTTTTTATTCTTGCCCTGTTCACCGCCCTGAGTCCTTCGGGAGAAGGGCGGTATAGAAATATTAATAAATTAAATTAAATTAAAATTAATATGAGAAATAGTTGCCTAGCACCTTCAAATACCACCCAGAAAATAAAGCTCACCCTTCTGAGGTAACCTTACATTGTTAAGGAATTTCTTTTAATATTTAGCTGTACTCAAATTCATTGCCATTTCCACCTAGTGTTCTAGTCCTGTTTATCAGAGTAACAATATATACATTGTTATATATACATTTCTTCTATAATACATTGCTATGTTATATTTTCACTTACTGTTCTGTTTTCTAACTGAACATATTCAACTGGCTTCAGCTACTTTCCTACAGGATTTGGTTTTCAAATCGTTTATAAACCTGGTTATCCTCATCCATTTATGTCTCATATATCAGTACATTTCTGTATATACCACCCAGATTTTGGATACATTTTGTACTAATGAGTTCCATCAGTTGTATGCATTGAATGAACAAGTACTCCCCTTCATCTTTTCAAAATCTTTCATTAATTAATTTCATTTGCCCTGGATTCAAATTTTGTATCAAAGAAGAACAAAAATTACATCCAGGGTTGACAGTGCCTGGCAGATCTTCTGGGCTCAGAAGCTAAGCACAGTTAGACTGGGTTTGTATTTGGATGGGAGACACAAAGGAAAATCTAGGTTTATAAACTAGACTGGATAGTAAACAGACAAACATCAGAAGAATAGATTCCTTCTGTTTTTCATGAAGAAAACCTCATGGATGTGTCTATAAAGTTGCTAGGAATCAAGCCCAATTCAAAAGACATTTATCATGCGTAGTTTGTATGTTTTCATGGTTTCCCATAGGAACATAAAATCCAAGTTTTTCCCTTTTCTTCTTCAACATCAAATGGTATATTGTAATGTCTTAGGGACGTTACATAGGGTTACCAATATCTGAACAGGCAAAGGAGGACACACAATATGGAAAAGGAGACAAATTGAGATAAAAGAAAGATACGCTAATTGTTTAACTATCCTGTCATTTGTGACAAAAATCACAGAGAAAAACTGAAAAATAAATGTAATGTACTTAGGTTTTACATGTAAATGAAATTACTTTTTCCAATATCAGAAAATCTGTTTTTTCAATATTTTGAAAAAATATTGAATAGATATTTTTCCAGCAAATCTTTATTTTCAGGAATAAATGCTGGGAATAATGTAGTATTGACAATGTGCTTTACGAGTTTCAAAATTAAACATACAATGATCTGTAGGTTACAGTGATCATAGATTAAAAGGGGATAGATTAAAGCCAATTGATGGAATCGGGAAATAAGCTAAATAACGTAAACCAAAACTGATGAGTCTGCCAATAGATAAGGGAAAGAAAATAAGCAGACAATATATGAAGTCACAATACCTGAACATTTCAATGACTGCTCTTATGAAAACAGTCTCATTTTTTAAGCCAGCTGGACAATGCTTGATTTGAAGGCTATCCCTGCTGGACAAGGACACAAAGATGGATGTGTCCTCCTTTTGCTTGATGTCTTCCAATTTTTTTCTTCCATTGCTCTTGCCAACACTAAATCTATTAATTATATACTATTTCAGAAAAAAATGGTTGATGATTAAGTTACCTTAGGTAGCGTTCTGATCATATTCATTTGTAAGCAATTGTGTCTAATTATTACATAACAGAATAATATTAGTCTGTCCTGCAAGACTAATTCACCCATTTTCTTTTGCTATAAAATTTTGGCTCAAAACTTTTTACAGCTTCACTTTTACACCATCATTTATGAGCCCATTTTTGGATAAATGTATGTAATGCCTGATTGGTTTTGTTCCTAGAAATTTCATTTCAGGGTGGTTTGTCTGGTTCTCAAATCAGCTCCTTCCTCAGAACAGTGAATAAAGTTTTCCAGAATGAAAACAATTAAAAACCCCAATACAAGATGCAAATTTCTACATACTTACCTACAATGGTCATATTATAATTGAGAACAATGAAGAAAAAGCCAAATGCGTTCCAGTATTTCATAGTTGAACTCATTTTTGGACCTCTTTTTTCTATAGGAACAATGAAATTCAGCAACTAAGCGAGAAAAGGGAGAAGAAACGTTAAAAAGAAAAATCCAAAGCTGCATTCTAAGAGGAATAATGAAATAGGATAAGCAAAATTGGCAGATAAATGAGACTTCTTGGGAAATATAACTCTTCTTTGCAGGGAGCAGAATTTATTAAAATCTGAAAATCAAGCGAACAATGTAGATTGAAGGCATATCCGTAATTAAACTTCTGCAAAAAAAAACAAAACTCAAAATTGAAGAACAAAATAAAAGTTAAACATTCAGCAGTCATATTACTTACGAGGAGAAATTTCTCCTAAATGAAGCAAGTCCAAACAGGTCAACCAGAGATGCTTTATGTTTGTCTATCTGCTCACCTTTCTTTTACTTTTGAGGATGAGCCTCTTCCTGGTAGCTCTTTCTCTTTCTCTCTCTTTCAGAAGAATAAGCTCAGCAACAAATCATCCAGCCTAAAAAACATTGAAAGCAAATTGTCTCCTCCCACTATGCAAGGAAACAGATGTCACAGTTATCTGTTGTATCTGAGACAAAAAAAACCAACGTTGTGTATCAACACATTTTATTAAACCAGATAGACATTAATTTGAGGTGATCCAATTTGATATAGGGAGGCACCTTGCGAAGGAAAGGGAATTATCTTTTTGTTGCAAGCCATTTACTTT